>NC_084982.1:10760556-11360556 GCF_963691925.1 Scomber scombrus
TATATATGTATTTCCCGCACTGCTCCTTTAAATCAGTGACCACCTGCTCTTCTGGCGTCAGCGCATCTGCAGGCTGAACGATGGCGATCGATACAGCCACGAAACGCTCCAACTGGGATATTTTGGGAAAACCTCGGCACGCAGCGGAACAGACACACGGTCACCACTGAGATCTGCTCAACACAATGTAGCCGTTAAGGTAGGATTATTGATGCCTGGTTCGTGTCTGACATCCTCGCCCAAATTCCTCTTAACCCCCTATTCGCTGCTTAGCGAGAAAAAAACATGTATGTTAACACAGATGCCTACAATGTAAACCAAATTGTCCATTTTTGAGGCTGCATAGGTGTAAGCCAACCTATGCAGCCTCAGTGGCGGGGATGTTAAAACTAATATCACTGAATGTAAGCAAAGAATATTCAATACAGTGAATACACAGTACCAGTCAAAGGTTTAGACATAGACGTTCAAGGGAATGGGAGGGTGTGTCCAAACTTTTGACTGGTACTGTATAAAACTCAGCCTGCACTGGAGCTGCAATGAATAACTACATCTGAATAGTGTTTCTTATTGAATCTAAAATACACGTAAGTAAAAGACTCGTGATATTGTTTGTATTTTCTTCGGCTATGTTGTTGCTCTCTTATGTTGTCTAACATAATTTGAATCTCTCCTTAAACTCAGCAGCTGAGTAAAACAACCCGTTTTTGTTGTAATAAGCTTCTTGGAGCACCCTGCAGGGAAAATCAGCTTATTATCAATTTGGACATTTGTTGCACTTAATCACCCATCTCTGAAGGTGAAGCAGTTATAAACTCTCAAATTTTGGAAAATTTTAGTAACCTACCCATGATCCCATTGTTGCTAACACTGTTATTTTCTTAGTCACATGCTGATTTATTCATTTATTTATTAATTAAATTGTCCATCTTCAGTGACTTTACCAAAAGATAATGATATACATAAGGACCTTCAAACAGATGTATGCATGTCGCCTTCGCTCGGAATTTCCCGTCCTTGAAACAATTGTTTTTAAGTGTCAGTTTAAATCATAAATTGTAAAAAGTCACATGCTTAGTCAAACCTGTAATAAAGAAAACATTTAGTCATAGACACTTGCACGGGGGATGAGAGTATGGGCTGCTTGTTGCCATGGAGCTGGTGACCTTGTTGCCTTGGCAACCACCAGCAACACTATGCAGTGGCCTGTAAGGGGTTTTGTGCAAGAATGTAGCTACAATCATTGAAGGGGACGATTTCATTTGACCTGTTTGGACAAACAAAGTCATATACTGGGAGAACATTACTCCCCTTATTGTGATTATATTATTATTATTATCTGGCATTTTCTCAATGATATATGTACAGAATGTTTTAATTTTTACTGTTGACATAAGACTGAATCTATAGACCTTTTTCATAGAAGACATTTTGACATGTCACAGTCAGAAAAGCACAGGTGTGAATATTAACATACGTTTCAGGTCATGAAATTGTTCACACAGGCTCACCGTTGCACTTTCATGGCTTACTGGGACACTTATATCAAATAGAGATATTAATGTTACAAGTAAATACAAGTCAAAATGTCTACTGTGAAAAAGGCAGACAGTATCACACCCGGTTGACTTGTTGTGACCCTTAACCGGTCTCCTTGTCTGCCATCTCCTAAATACCAGGCCACCTGGGAGAACCTCATCTGAGGCCTGAACACCCTAAATGACCTCAACACATTGTTAGCACTGTCCCACCAGCAGGAGCAGGAGGTGGAGGTGGGTACCATAGCAACAGACATGTCTTGTGTGTGTCCTGAGGATGCCTCTCTGTTTTGTCAAGGTTTCATCAGAGTCTGAAGCATTCAAGAAAGAGCTTCTGTTAAGTTGACGGAGGAGAGACAACTGTGCCATGGGTGTGTACAGTAAGTGTGTTGTGCAAATGTGTGTGAAACATTATACATACTGTGCTTGTTGAAGCAGGGTAGGTGGTGTGAATGTTGTGAATGTGTCCAGCTCGTCTGCTAATCATTAACCTCGTTTGAGCCAGTGAGCAGCACATCTCATGTCTTGTGTGACTACTTCTCTCGATGTGGGTTATCTACGGCTTATATAACTCTTTCAGCATCAAGGGGACGTCATTCCTCCCCTCACTGTTTCAAATTTAATTAGCGCTGAGTAATACATCACTGAGCAGCTGAACCTCTCTGACTATCGAATGAGATACCAAGTTTTTTCTGTGGCTATGCCATATTTACTGCAGCTTCTATGGAGACAGGAGGCACATTCATGTACTGCAAAACTGCAACTGACGATAATTTTCATTGTCGAGTAATCTGTCCATTATGTTCTGGATTAATTGATTAGTTGTTTGGTGCATAATAAGTAAGAAATGTCAATCACTGTTTCCCAAAGCCCAATATGATGTCTTCACATTTCTTGTTTTGTCCACAACAGTCAACATTTCAAAGATACTCAGTTAACTATCATAGAAGATGAAATAAACCACACATCTGAGAAGCTGAAATCAGAGAAATTGGTAATTGTTTTCTCAAAAAAATGACTCAAAGTCATTCATTTCAATAAGGATGAGTTATTTATATAAAGCCCAAAGTTACAGGTTGCTTTTGATTGTTTCACACAGTATTTTCAAAAATAATTTACACTGTTGTTTCTCTGTTTGTATTTCAGATGTTGCCATGAAAGATGACCATCAAAAGACAACCTAATACCACAGCAATAATAAAAACATGTACGTCTTCTTTTGGGCTGATATCCCCTGATAAAAGCTGCTATGGCTTTTTGTAATGAAAGCCTTCTGGACGGGTGTGACTTCATGGAGCCGGACAAGATAGAGCAAGCAGCAGAAAGTCTCCCATCAGAAGCTGGGAGTCCTCTCATATCGGTCACTCTGCGTGTGACCCTGGCAGCCATAATGATTTTCATGATCACTATTGGTTTCCTGGGCAACGCGATTGTGTGTCTGATTGTTTACCAGAAACCTGCCATGCGTTCTGCCATTAACCTCCTCCTCGCCACACTGGCTTTCTCGGACATCATGCTCTCTGTGCTCTGCATGCCCTTCACTGCGGTCACTGTGGCCACTGCTGACTGGAGCTTTGGGAGTGGTTTCTGCCGTGCATCCATCATGCTGTACTGGCTGTTTGTCCTGGAGGGTGTGTCCATCCTCCTCATAATCAGTGTGGACCGTTTCCTCATCATTGTGCAGCGGCAGGACAAGTTGACCCCACACAGGGCCAAACTGTTGATTGTAGGGTCATGGGTGTTGAGCCTGTGTGTATCTCTGCCATCTGTGGTTGGGTGGAGGACAGGTGCTGCAGGTATCGGGGGTGCCTGGGCGCCTCAGTGTGTGCTGGGATACAGTGAGTCTCTAGCAGACCGTGGGTACACAGTACTGTTGGCAGTCGCAGTATTCTTTGTACCATTTGCTGTCATGCTGTACTCCTACATGTGCATCCTCAACACGGTGCGCCGCAACACCCTGCGCATCCATAACCATACCAGTGAGCACTCCTGCCTTCCAGCCCTCAACCAAGTCAGCAAAATGAGACTTATTGGGCTGCAGCGGCCCCCTCAGATCAAGGTGGACATGAGCTTTAAGACACGAGCCTTCACTACTATCCTCATCCTCTTTGTTGGCTTCTCAGTGTGCTGGTTGCCTCACACAGTGGTCAGCCTGCTGGCCGTTTTCAGCCGGCAGTTCTACTACAGCTCGGTCTTCTACCCAATCAGCATAGGAGCTCTGTGGCTCAGCTACCTGAAGACAGTCTTCAACCCTGTCATCTACTGCTGGAGGATCAGAAAGTTCAGAGAGGCCTGTCAGGAGTTCATTCCTAAGAGTTGCAGACTGTGTCCCAGAGTGCAAGGCAGGAGCCGGAGGAGAGTGAGACCTAGCAACATCTATGTGTGCAGTGAGACTCAGTCAGCTGTGTGAAAGAAGGAAGACCGGTTCGGAAGATGCTCACACCAGCAGCTGTTGACACTGGCATCAATCTTTATTTTTCCTCATTTATGAGCAACTCAAGGCTACTGCTTTAAAGAATACCCTCATTGGTTTAACTTGATGGCCAATATTAAAGTTGCTGCCATTCAAACAACTGCATATTGCATATGTTTATTTCTGTTTCATTTATTTCTGGTGTATTCCATGAATGTTGTTTCAGACTGTAAACTACATTTTCAGTCTTTGAGTAGTAGTAGTAGTGATAATAATTCTGTTGTCAGTTATGTGATGAGTTTCACAAAAAAAAGTAAGGTTTGGTGCAGAAACACAACCTTGTGTGAGTTGAAACTGTTTGTTATTTTGAACCATAAGTGTGTCAACAAAGAAATGGGTTAGTTATTATGCTGTGAATGTGTACTTGAATGTGTTATCATTTCATGAATAATGAAACCAGGTAAATAAATATAGTTTTTAAGAGGGGTTGCTTTGACAGACTGGAGTGCTTTTGGTGAAAAACACAGCCAGCAGCCGGCTGCTTCTACAATGTACATAAAGTACAGAGGTACATAATGTAAACAGGCCGCAGAGTTGCTGGGATACTAAAGACATCTATTCACTGTGGTTTAATATGTGTCAGCGTCACTGAAGACAACATACACAGCGGTTTGTATCTCATTATTTCCATCAAGTACTTTACCACAGTTAGTTAATTCTATTATAAGAGTGAGGTCTGCAAAACATTGTTAAACTGTGACACCAAAAACGAAAAAAGAAGTAAAAGTGAATGAACAAATTAAGTGAATGTATTGGTTTTGATTCAGTCATGTGGAACATTTTAAAATGTGTGATTTTAGTATTGATAAATGATTACTGCATCAATTTTGAGCTATTAGTATAATTGCAATAAAAGCTAAAAGACCATCATCAATCAAATGGGCAGCCTCCGCTGCCCTGAGAGGTGGTTTTGCTGTACAAAACAAAACAGAAGATGGTGCTGTTCTTTCATTGCAAATCGAGTTAGACCCATTTCCCATTGAATTTAATCATCTGAATTGCCTTTTGTTTCTCTTCAGTCATTCGTTGTTTTTGACTTATTTGAAAAATCAGACATGTGGGTGGTGAGCTGAAGGTCTGGTACCAGGCTACTTGACTCTAGACACAGAAACACTGATGCAAAATCTACAGCTTCTCAGATAAATATTCTTACAGGGAACATTGTGATTTTCATCTTTACAAAGTGTGAGTTAGCAATATTCTTTAAAAAATATTATCTTGTGTGTTAATTCTTTCATGTGCAAAGTAAAAAGGGAAATAGCTTTTATTCCTGTAGACATCGATTACATTCACACACTGGATGTAAAGTAAAACTTAGCTACTATACATCTTACTATTATTATCTACTACTAAAACATGAAGGTCCATTTGCCTGCTTACAATATTGTAAAAGTAAGTGTTTTTCCTCTGAATTTGATAATGTATTTTAGTTATGATTTTATTATTGTCAATAAGATGCAAATCTCCAGTAAATCATTTTTACAGTGTATATGTATATGGACAAACACTAACTCAGCGCAGGCTTTAATGACGCCAACGAGTCTGAAGGCAATCCTTGGAAACATGTGATTGGGTCCTTTACATTTACACTCATACATGACTAACATGTGACAACCAACACACCGTCTCTCTACCAATGTAGAGCTCATGTTTGCTCCTATATTACAGTGCTGACCTATAACCTACATGAACTACTTAAAGTCTGATTGCAAAGATGTTGGAAGAAGGGACATATTTACTTTGAGGCTGTTTCCCACAACAGGCTCAACCAATACACTAAGGGCGATGGTTCTTACAAAAAAAAAAACTTCAGAAAATCTTACATTGATTAACAGTTGTGAGACACATGTTTACAGGACTGTAACAAAGGTAAATTAGGGCTAGTGTTTACCATAATATAAAGTTTAATAAGTGATTTGTCCCCAGTTCACTCCATTGAGGAGACTGCAGATTAAAAGTTGTTGTGCAACCAGCCAACGTAAGGCTGCAGGGAGCATGTGACTTCTGTAAACCAGGGCCAGTTTAATGCGCCCCTCTCATGTGTTGGGCCCTCTACACGTGCTGAAAGTCCGACGTCTTCTTGTCTGGAGAGAAGTTAAATCTAAATCACTGGACTTGAATTCTGATCAAGGATGTTTTGGCGTTTCATCTGAAAGGCTTCTTCACTTCTAACTATGGTGACAAATAGCACTGATATTTTTCCCTTTGAGGTGATCACACCTACCTGCTAGATGTATCCACCAACAGTTAAATCAGGATTCGATTGAAAACAAGGTCTAATCACATGACTGACTGAGAAGAGCCTTCATGTCTTGTAGCTGCTTTAAACTCATTATAGGTGCAGAATGCTCTTATGACATCTTTGATATTGTTTCAAATTGCTGAAGCATGATTCCTACTAAGACATAATAATGTCTAAAAGTACTCTGTGTTTGCCAGCCACAAAACACATGATGTAAAAGGATTATCCTGGTTCATTAAAACCTGGTGTTATGTTTTATAGTGTTGGACATGGTTTCCATTGGTAAAAATAACACTTCACTCAGCAAATAAATTGAGATGTAAACATGGAGGCATTGCTAAAAAATGTCAGACAACCGGGCCTTTAGTTTCAGTGTGGCTGGTAGAGGCAGATTTTTATCAAGGTATACCTGCAAAGGAGATGTAATTTACCTTTATTTTATATTATTAATAGTACAATATCATCCCAGTGTGTTCTTTCAAACATGTATGATGAACAAAACATTAGGGGGACACTTATCCACGGTTGAGCTTTGTAAAAGCAAAATACAGCTACAATTTTCTTAATTTTGCAGGTCTCCTAAATGACCACATAATGTGTTGATACAGCTTCTATGAATATTATTGACCATGGATAAGCCATGTGTTTGAGTTAGTTTACAAACAGTGTCACAGTTATGTACACTGCAGAGCAATGAAAAAATTGATTTTTCAATTGTACAATGTCTTGCTCATTATGTAACTTGGTTCAAAACTGTGTATTCTGTGTTATATCTGCTGACAAATGAAAATCACATGAGAATGCCATAGTCCAAACTTTCTACTCTACTACATTTATTTGACAGCTTTAATTACTTTTCAGATGACATCTTACAAAAAGCATTGTGCAGTCAAGGTCACATTTCAGATGTTTTTGAGTTGTTCGACTCCACCACACAGTGATTTTTTGCCTTTGAACTTCTCACATGGTTTAATTACAATTAACGTTCTAATAATTCACAAAATTTGACTGGATTGGAGAAAAAGTCCAAAAACTGAAAACAGATTTGTGAATCTGAACTTTGTTTTGTCTTCTTTCCTCTCCCATTAATCATCTCACTGCCCCTTAGATTTAACTGGTCACCCCTGACCATTTGGACAACTGGACTAAACTAGTTAACTGTACTTGTAGTTCAAACAAGCTCCACCTCCAGCAGCTACAACATTCACATGCTGCTTACAGACTGATACTTCAGTATAAATAATCTAATTATGTCATATATAATAATAGGCCTGCTATATATCAGTCAGATGGACCAAACCACCACTTCTACTTCAATACTTGAATAGATTTAGCTACTTTCTTATATTACTTTGACTTAAATATGATTTTTCATATGTATGTATATATCACATAGCTGTGTTGGTACTTTTAATCAAGTTATGGATCTGAGCACTTCTTCCACCACTGAAAATAGCTAATAGACAACATTTTCCTGTCAAGGAAAATATTTGCATATATTACACACCATGTTAAATCAGCTAATAGTTATAGTGGAGTAACTGGTACATTTATACGAGGTGACTTATTTCACTACTTGTGATAATAAAAAGTGAATAAAGGTTATAGGTAATATTTTCACAGAGGGAGTCTATGGTCTGTGCTGTGTTGTTGTGACGCGGTGCATGCCGGGAGTAGCAAACATGGCGACAGGACAGGACAGGAAGGCTGGTAGTATCTCGGACGTGGATCTCTTACTGCACCCCGAGCTGTTATCTCAGGATTTTATGCAAATGATTTTAAACGAGGTGAGTCAAGGTTTGGATAGAAATGTGGAGAGTGTCATGTAATGCTGTAATGTGGAGGTAAAATAAGCATACTGTGGTGTTAGCATACCGGCTAAGTATGTAGTGTAGCTTCTTTTTGACAGCGGCTGTTTTATAAGTTAACGTCATTCATTCATATAATATTACATGTCATATCATATCTGGCAAGATGAGCTAACAGTTCTTTGTATCTAAATCAGAAAAAGGTCAGTACCAGAGATTGCACGAGTCGGGACCGGCTCACAGAGCTTTACCTACACCATGTCATCCCGCTACCGCAGAGGACTTTACCCAACAGCCGCTGGGGCCAGAGGGTGCAGAAGACCCGGGGGACACCGACCATGGCCGGCCACCGGGCAGACAGGTAACCGGCTACATGGAGGCAGACTGGATGGGCAATACTGTGATTGCCTGCCAGACAAACAGTGGTGGAAGAAGTTTTCAGATCCTTTACATAGGGAAAAGTACCAATATAGTAATGTGAAAACACTCCTGAATAAAATATCTTACTTAAGTAAAAGTATTAGTAGCAACATGTACTTAAAGTATTAGTAGTAGAGTAGAAGTAGTAGTTTGGTCCTTCTAACTGGTATGTTATTATATATGACATCATTAGATTATTAATACTTAAGTATCAGTGTGTTAGCAGTATGTTACTGTTGCAGCTACTGGAGGTGGAGCTCGTTTGAACTACATCATCAAGTTGGTTTAGTCCAGTGGTTCCCAATCTAGGGGTTAGGGCCCCTCCAAAGGGGGGAGAGGAAAGGAGAAGAAGAAAAAAGTTCTGATTCACAAATCTGTTTTCAGTTTTGTTTTCTTGTAATCTTTGGTGAATTATTGGATCACTTGAACATTTATTGAAAGTAATCATGTGAGAAGTTTAGAGGGAAAATCACAATTAGATTTTTCACAAAGTTAAAATATGTATTGTGTGGAAACAATTGAAATCATTTGTATGCAAGGTATCATGAGTCCAGGAAAGCTTGATCATTATCTAATGTGAATCTGTCACATCTGGCTGACACCTGGTCCACTCAGTAAGGTCAGTATTGGTGCCAGTATGGATTTAATGGTTGGGATCAGTGCACTCCTACAATTTAACCAGTCAATCTAGTTTGTGTAATTAAGTAGCTGTAGAGTAATTTAAAGGAAAAGACCCTCTTTGGCAACTCACTAAAATGCCATTGTAGAATACAGCTCTTATTATTGATATTACTTCATTTGTATGAACCACTGATTATTGTACTCGTTGTTGTTGTTTGGTCATTTTTAGTACTGGTAACGACCACAATAGGAAAAGGCCTCTGATCGTGTTTGATGGCAGCTCTTCTCACTCTGGCCTGCTAAAAGTGAAGAAACCAGAGGGGTCAACAGGAATCACTGACCGATTAAAGCCTCCTCCAGCTGCAAACTTGTCCAACCCCATCCGCAAGCTATCTGGCAACACATCTTCCTCCTCCTCATCCATCCAGATGTCTGCGTGCAACAATGACACAGCAAACCTCAAAAGAGAAGCAAACAGCTCGGTGGGAATTTCTTTTTGTCACCTCAGTTATGCATTGGTGTAGATGATGTGTCAGATGTATTATTGCTGTGTTCAGTTGTTTGTATTTTTGAAGGTAATCTTGTTATTACTAAAATACTTGAACAATAATGTATTGAAAGTTCTTTCAGTTTCAAAGAATAGCAGACAACAGATCAAACTATGTTGAACAAAGGTATTTACAGCAGCCTTTTGCCTTTGAAACAGTCACAGCACCATTTGCAGAGCTATAAACAGATTAGAAACTGAACTGCCAGAAAGGAAATAGTTCCAGGTGTCTGTAACTCAAATCTTTTCAGTCCTAGTCACTCCTATTTGTAATTCCTGTTTTATGTTTCATCTTACATCTTTTCAGGGTCTGAAGTCTCCAGAAGTGAAGAAAAAGATCCAGCATGTGACATGGCCCTGACCTCTGACCCCTGTTCACATAGACCTGATGAGAGCTTAAGTGCTGGCAGACTGATCACTCCCCTCCCATCAATGAACACCAAACGTTGTTGCCCACTACCTTTGCTCTCCTTTTCACAGTTAACCCATTAATTGCATCCCAAAAGGGATGGAAATTATTTAAACTGTGTGTAAAGGCCGCCTCTCTGCTCTCGTTCAGTTTTGAGGTTGGACAGGATAGAGTGGTGCTCCGAAGATCGCCCTGCGTTTGAAGACACAAGCTTCCTTGTTGCTGTCGACAACATCAAGTGCCCTTATATCAATAATCAGCAACTATCTGCTAGTCCCACACACAGAGATCATCTATAGGACAAACCGACTCAGATGAAATTGGGGCTGTTCCTATTTGTTTCTGTTCACTGGTCGATTCATGTGATAGGGTCTTGCGCACTGGTTTGCAAGGGTGACACGGTGAGTTTCTTGCTTGGGTTTTATTTAAAATGTTGAAATTGATAGATTTATCACTTTAGTGGACAGATTGATTTTTGCAATCTCATAGTCTTTGACCCTGACTGTCAAAGTGATGGACACATCCAATAGACATTGTGAAAAAACAATATTCTGTTTTTTCTCTGGTACCTTTAAAAATAAAAATACAAATGATAGTTCCTACTAAAGTGTGTGTGTGTACACTTGAAGTTTTAAACCAGAAGGAGGTGTGTCATTTTTGTTCTCAGTGAGCTTCATTCCACTGAGGTTTGGCTTTATTCAAACCTCTGTCCTGTGTCATAAGTTATTCTGGGTTTTTAAATATTAGTGTGTTGTGCTATTGTACATATATTGCACATAATGTGGAAATGATTTTATTATTCAGCTGGATCATAATCCACTACTACAGTAAGTAGCTATTTTGACACAGGAAACAAATAACTTAAATTCATTTGTTTGAATATTGCCTTTTTATAATTCAGACATAAGAAAGGGAATATGGACTAGAAAGAGAAAATGGTCTTTTTGAAGTAAATTTATTCGCATTTGTGGATAAATAGACTTTGCAGGTCTGTCTTTTGAAACTGTTGAGTTCATTGAAAACAAAGGGACATGATTCACAAATCATTTTGAATTGCCAATGTCATGTTTGTACCAACAGTTTTTAAAAAAATAAATTATCTCAATACAGATAATCACTGTTGTTGATTTAATTACAAGAGAAAAGTCAGCAGCAGGTGACATGTTTGATATGCAGCTGTTGAACTGAATACTTGGTTAAAAAAATAAAGAGCAACCAAACTACCCTAATTTTTCTATTAAAGTTGTATGCATTTCCTGTTTAAAAGTTGCAAATAGAGACATTTCACCTCTTGATGGGTCTGTTTATGTGTTTCTTTAACAAGTCTGAAATTCATGTGATTTTATGCACATGGACAGATAACATTTGTAAGAGTAACTATGCTTTTTTAATATATGTAATTGAATATAGCAGAACGCAATCACAAAACAAACTAATTACAGCATCAAGCTAGTCCATGCACAAAGCAGTAATTATTATTACACTTCAAAGCGGATAATCTGCATTCATGTAGATTTGTTTCAAAATGCATCATACAATGCCTTTCTTCTTACATGTTGCTGTTTATTTTATTAGTAGTGCCTTTTTTCTCACAACATTTAAACCCTCTGAATTCAAATAACACTGTTAGTAATTTGTATTTCATGTAATATATCCATGTACAATCAGTGCTTGGTTGTAAAGATGTTCTGTGCTCAAATAGCATTTATTTTATCTTTGTAATTCTTCTATCATAACGTGGCCGTCCAGTCAGATGTGTCGATCGTCACTCAGACCAAATTAGATGTCCTTGCCACACTCCGGGCAGAGGATGTCATCACGCTCGGTGAGGAAACCACGTCCAACCAGAGACACGGAGCACTTCTTACAGTTGAAGCAGTCATTGTGCCACTGGCGCTCTTCAAAAGAAATGTACTTACTGCCTCCAAGGCCTGAAAATGAAAAATGTCAAAGTTAAAGTCAATACAAGAAAGAAGCATGTTATAAAACAACTTAAAATGAGAGAGACAGTGATAATTAGTGATTACCACTAATGGGGGTGGTGCAGGAGGCACACTTCTTGGCATACAGGTTGCAGAAGCAGTTGAGACAATAAGCAAAGTCATCTCTAGAGGTAAACCTCTGGCCAGACAGCTGCTGCTTGCAGCTAGTGCACAGGAAGCAGTCCTTGTGCCAGGGTTGATCGCGGTAGGTCACTCCACCAGTGGTGATGGGCTAATGAGAGGGAATAGAATTATCATATTATCATACTTTAATGCACATACACATGTAAACGTGGTTCTTTAAATGAAGTTATAATTTAGGTTTACTTCTCAATCTCTCTGAGTTAGTGGTGTGTATACTTGGCCATCCTACCTTCTTGCAGTGCACACATTGCATGGCAAACTGCTTCTCATAGCAGGGCACACAGAAGTTATGGCTATCCTTAGGGATGAAGCTCTTGGTGCCAATGGGCTGCTGGCATCTCTGGCAAGTGAAACAGGTCTCGTGCCAGCTGTTCCCCTTGTGCTCCATTTTCCTGGAGCCTTCATATAACAGAGAGTGAAGGAATAGGATGGCGTTTGTAATAGGATACAAATGAGAAAAAATTAGAAATATGAAAAGAAAATTGGATCAATCATCTGATTACATATTTTGGTGTTGCTTGTATGATCTTGTGAGAAAACTCCCATTTAGAACAATCAGTACAACAACTTGAGCTTTTGTGACTTTTCAGTACCATCTAAAGAAATATGAAGAATTTCATAAAAAGTCAAGAGCTTGCATTATTGTTATTTCAGTGTTTCTTTTTATCTAAGAGCTCATTGAATTATGTAATGGTCCTCAGATGTTCTAGGAGCATTTCATATTTCGTGAAGCAATAAAAACATTTAAAGGAAATTGAAAATCCAAAATTTCAGGATAGGTGTAGAAGTATGAAAACTTACGGTTAAGTCAAAGGCAGCACAGAACATATACATTTTTAACCTGAATTTAAAGATAATTCAAAGTTGGAGCAAATCTAATTTATAGACAAGCAGCACTTTAAACTTTTTTATCTGACTCAGTGGAGGCCACTGTCGGGACCTGAGAACTGGTGTAATGTTCAGTTTTCTTTCGTCTTTGTTTGGATGCCAATAACATGATTCTGAATGAATGGGAAGTTGCCTCAAAGTTTTTTGAGGAGATTTGAGAATATACTATTACATCAATCTAACCTGCCAGAAATGCCAGAAAGTCCTGGCAGGGCACAAATCATCTGATTCTTGTGGCGTTTTTATGATGGTAGAATGCTGATTTTGTAACTGATTTTGATGTGGCTGTTAAAATTACTCCAAGGGTCCCAAATTACACCAAGATGTCTGACATCCCTTTGGCTATGAGTAAAATCAGAATGCTACATATACATAATTCCTCTATATAAACACAACTGTCCTGACATAATTAAGCAAGTTTCTTGTGCATATAATGTGACACATTTGGCAGCCTTTATATTTAAGAGTTATGCATAAACCACTCACAGATGCACCATTGTGATACTTCCTGCAGGTCTACTGATTCTACCTCTGTCTATCATATTACATAATCACAAGGGTGTACTGGAGGTATCTCTAGTGCTGGAGACTGAGTGGTTAGTGAACTGAGCAACATGAAACGATACAAGTTGGCAATCCATTCTTTTACTGTATTTACACCAACTTTGACATGTACTGCGATATTTAATGGATACCACAAGGAACTATTTTACTGGCCCAATAAGTTGTATTAACAGATGTGATATAAACAATCTAGAAGAGAGTTTTCAGATTGTACACACAGATTTAATTTTAAATTGAGCAATGATTAAATTACTTAAATCTATTGCTCTCTTAGTGACTTTTCCTACCTGGCATGATGGTTTTCTTGCAGTCATGGCATTTGGAGGAATACTCATTGGAGTAGCACTCAGTGCAGAGCAGTTGTTCATCCTTGGTGGAGAAGGGCTTGTCCACAAGTGAGCGCTTGCACTGGAAGCACTTGAAACAATCCTCATGCCAGTGACGGTCCTTGTAGGACAGATCCTACGGGGACATGAGATGGGCAGTTAGAGATTTATTCACGGTAGAGAAACCCAGGGAGAGATACAGAGATAGTGTGGAAGTTCTTTTTATATACAGTATATATACAGTATATTTTGTGACATCCTTACCCTAGTGTTGCAGCCAATGGGCTTCTTGCATTCCTCACAGGTGTTGGAGTACAGGCTTTCATAACATTTCACACAGTAGGGATTTTCCTCTCTCAGAACATATTTCTTCCCAAACAGGGACTCCTTGCAGTAGTGGCAATCGTAGCGCTCAGTCATTTTGACCCAGTGTCAATTGCCTGAAAGACAATAACAGTGAGAAGATATTCTGTCAAAGGCCTGTGGCATGATACAAATATTCAACAGGAAGCAACAGGAAGTCCTTGACAGGTATCTGATCTTGTTTATCTTTCATATGAAACAAGTTTCTCGGGATGATTAGATTTCTACACCCCAATCCCCCAAACAACATTAAGCTTTGTAGACAGCTTTGTCTAAGAGATTTTGTCAGTGACTTTGATCAATGTGATACTCCATAGAGAACATTTTAAATTCATGTGAATAAATGTTTTCACATTACTAGGCACATGACTTTTCTGTGTTGCATTTTCCCCTTTTTCATCTCTCTCTCCCATCTCTCAGCACTCCTTCATCTTGTGTTCGGCGACAGAAGTAGAAGGTGACAAATGAAGGGGATATAAATAACTCCTATCAGTCCTGCTTAGAGACAGTCAACTCCTGCCCTGTTACATACCAGCGCTCACCATGCCACTGTACAGTGACCCATCCATCATCTCACCTCCAGCTGTCAGCACCCTTGTCATTGTGTATGTGTGTGTGTGTGTGTGTGTGTTTGTTTGTGAGTGAGTGTGTGTGCGCCAGTGCGTAATTGGGTTTTGAATGGCACTCATAATAATGGCCTCTCACAATCTGCAGCTGTTTGTGGTCTGCCTGTTAAGCCCTCTGGTTATCCCACCTGTGCCTAAATACTCTTACTCTCTGTTGACCAAAGATAGTGGAGGCTATATACTGTATTTGACTGTATGTGAGTGTGTGTGTGTGTGCGTGTGTGTGTGTGTGTGTGTGCGTGTGTATGTGTGTGTGTGTGTGTGTGTGTGTGTGTGTGTGTGTGTGTGTGTGTGTGTGTGTGTGTGTGTGTGTGTGTGTGTGTGTGTGTGTGTGAGAGAGAGCGAGAGAGAGAGAGAGCGAGAGCGAGAGCAAGAGAGAGAGAGAGAGAGTATAACTTAAGTCACTTTAAGGGACACAAACCTAACTTACGACCATGATTGGGGACAAATGCTGATTTTTGGGTCAATGGTTAAGGTTATGGGTTAAGGTTAAGGTAATGTGTTAAGGGTAAGGTTAGTCAAGTTGTAGTTATGATTAGGGTTAGTGTGAGTCTCCAGGCAATTCAATTATGTTGTGTCCATGTGACCATCTGGTGTGTGTGTGTGTGTGTGTGTGTGTGTGTGTGTGTGTGTGTGTGTGTGTGTGTGTGTGTGTGTGTGTGTGTGTGTGTGTGTGTGTGTGTGTGTGTGTGTCTTTGCAAGTAGATGAAAATAAGGTACATACAGCTTTCAATACCACCCCAGACTTTAAACTACTGTTCATGTAATATATGTTCATTGATTCCTCAGCAGGGCTTTGGAAAAGTGTCACTTTCAGTCATCCATTCCCTACTGTTTCATCCCTCTCTGTGCTTCTTAGTGTTTGCATTGCTAGTTTTCTTCTCCCTTATTATTATTCCCTTTATCTCATTGTTTTATTGTCCATCTCTCCCTTGATTTTTGATCGTTGTGTATTCCAACTTCGGTGGTTCGACACGAGATCTGTGAAAGATCTGTGATGCTGCTGCCATTAGAGCTTAGTATATTTTATCTGGCCGAAGTTGAGACGTTTAATCTGTCTGTCCCCTCTGCTCCGAGCCTTCTCAACCCCTCCCGCATTCCCTCATTGTACTGTTGCTCCCACCATGACTCACCTAGCTTATATAAGGATTTATCTGACTCCTAAAAATAAAAAAGGATAATCTGAACTGCCACAAATAAAACCTTAAGGTATTCAGACATGTCCTGCAGCTGTTTCTCTGCTTCTGGGTCCCCTTTGATGCTGCCCATCTGGGAGTGTTTCAGTGGAAATCGCTTGATGCCAAACTGAACCACAGCCAGTTAGATGGCAAGCGCTTGACCACTGTGCAGTCTACTCTATCCCTAGAAGGTTCCAGTGCTTAAAGACTGCATATCTTCTGAATCTTTCTGAGAATGCTAATTCTAGTTTCACAAGGGCCTGAAACTCTCTTCATGAAGTTCTCTTCATAGTTATTTGTGTAAGGAACTTCTCCTGAAACCTTGGAATACATTCTAAAACTCTTTATTCACTCTTCCAGATGTTTTAGAATATGAATTAATGTTATCTGATCATTCGATGAAATTTGGATGAAATGCAAACAACAAATTAGCACTTTCTCTCTCACCATATAAACCACTCTGGAAGAATTCCTGATCAAATACATGTCTGAACAACAGCCTCTATTAATATCTGTGTAAGTGGATAATGGAATGAAATGGTGAATTGGATTAAGCTCTAAATTGAACATGTTTCTACATCATGAATTACGGTTCACTCCTGAATTGCAGTACAAATTAAACTGTGCAATACCAACCGTAAAATTCTATGCTGTAAAGTCAAAATTTTCTTAACAGGTATGTTACTGTGCCTTTGGAGAGAGTCAAAGCTTTAGAGCCATAAAAAAAGCAAATGATCAGACCAGTTTGCCAAAAAAAACACCACCACTACTACTGTATTACCTTTAACCAGATCAAAGCTGACACCTTCATTGACAAAATGTTGCTGTGTGCAAAGTGTGAGGTTGATGAGGAGGGAGGAAAGAAGGCTGGATGTGTCAACAGGAGTTGTGCATTGTTTGGACAAATAAATAATATAGTAAAATAAGTTGTCATGCTGTCTAAGGGAGTGGCAGCAGTACAGAAAGTGGGTAGGGGGAAGAAGTGGTTAAAAAGTAAGGACACTGTGGAAGTGGAAAAAGGGAGAATATGAGCAGGTGGGTTGGGAGGCAGATAGGTGGATGCCAGGGCACAGTGAGCAGCTGTGTCCTGGAGAATGGAAGACATGGCAAATGAAGCCCAGTGAGAGGATGAATGGGTGGAAAGACGGACGAGTGAATGGATGGATAGTTGAGCAGCTGAACAGAGTTGGGTCTTACCTCTCAGGAGTGTGTGCCTGTGCAGAGTCTGGGGCAAACTGAGAGAGGAGCCTCTGGGTGGGCTGTAGATACTCCTGATTGCATTACTCCACCCATCAGGGGCTAATTGAAAATTGGGGAGGGGCGACGTAAGGAGGGAAGAGAGGGGGTGGCAAGGGGGCAGGGATTCTTTTTTGAGATGATCTATAAATACAGCGGCTCTTCACTGAGATAACCCTGAGGCCCCCTGTTACTCACTCATCCAGTCACCAGCGAAACCGCGAGGCCTTTTAAGGTCACCCTGTTGTCATTCATTCGCTCACATACTCACTCAGTGATTCATTTTCTCACTGGCTCATTAGAACTTTTACTCCATCTTTCATATATTTTTGTTTCTCTCCACAACAGCCTTATCATATCATAACTCCCTATCCTGCTTCCTGGAAAGTCATTCTTCTCCACTGCTGTTTTCTTTATATCAGGAGTATCCTTGCTTATCATTATCATAATATACATATACATACACACATACACACTGTTACATATTCCCTCAATATTCCTGTGGCTTGTGATATTTTGATGGAAAGGATGCCAAGGGTCAAATGTTAAAGATTGTTGTACTGTGAGATTTGTCTCTACTCATATGTCTCATCTGTCTCTACCTCCCTATATTTTTCCTCACAGGGGAATACGCACTCAATCCAAAACCTCTAACATGTCAACTATGATATCCAGTCCTGGTAATGACAGACACCCGTTGGTTTCTCCAAAAATTGGAGCACTATTTTCTGCACCTCCCTTCAACACTTGCTTGTTCACACTGCTGCACCCCACCACTCTGCCTGCTGCTCTTCCCACCTCTTTCCATCCACATTCCAAGTGTCTCTCTCTCTCTCTCTCTCTCGCATGCTCTCTCTCTCTCTCTCTCTCTCTCTCTCTCTCTCTCCCTGTCGGTCTGTCTGTCTGTCTGTCTGTCTGTCTGTCTGTCTGTCTGTCTGTCTGTCTCTCTCTCTCTCTCTCTCTCTCTGTCTCTCTCTCTCTCTCTGTCTGTCTGTCTGTCTGTCTGTCTCTCTCTCTCTCTCTCTCTCTCTCTCTCTCTCTCTCTCTCTCTCTCTCTCTCTCTCTCTCTCTCTCTCTCTCTCTCTCTCTCTCTCTCTCTCTCTCTCTCTCTCTCTCTCTCTCCTTTCTCTGAAGCAGGCTTTCCTGACCTGATGGAACCTGGACACCCTCCAGTGAGAAAATGCGTTAGCAGTGCCCCACTAAGATTTAAGTGCTCTATTTGTAGCACACCATAAAGAGATTGGTGCTTTACAATGTGTTAAATCAGTTTGTGTCTGTGTAAATATGTACATGTATTTATGTTTATGTGTTGTATAATGTACATAAAAAGGTTATCTAGACTAGCGGCATGGCTATAGGAATGGCGATGTTGGTCTGTATGTGCTGGTTGGTCTTTCAGTAGATCCACTACTTTGTTCCTAACTGAAATATTTCAAGTATTAGATTACATTTTTTATAGACATTCATGGACCCCAAAGGATGAAGCCTGTTGAATTTAGTGATCCTTTGACTTTTTATCTAGTGCCATTAACTGGTCAAAGTGTGAACTACTATCTCAACACGCCCTATAGCTACTGGATTGGCACAAACCTTTATTACAGACATTTATGCTTCTCAGACAATGTAGCTTAAAGACTAGCTTAAAGAGATGATCCACTGATTGTTCATCTAACTCCACAATGGAGATAATATTTGTGGTTTTAAAAGTCTCAACAACTATTACATGCATCGCCATCAGATATTGTAAAGACAGTCATGTCACCCATGAGCCATAATATATTTGGTGATCCTCTGACTTTTCACAGAGTCCCATTGTGGAGTCAAAATTTAAATTTGTCCACTACTTTGGTTGATGACCAAACCTGCAAAACTAATGAAATTCCAATCAGCCTCAACTGTACTTTGTGTTAATTAATAATTAGAATATGCCAAACGAAGATGGTGAACATGACATTAAAGCATTGCCTCATAGATCCTCGAGCTTGGCGGCAGACTCTCTTGCTTAGTTAGCGGTGGCACGGATGAGAAATAGTTTTGATCTAAAAAACGTGTCTCCAATCTGAAGAGTTAAAAGCAATGACCTGGGCTGACCTTTGTTCTTTACTACAGCTCTTATATGCAAGATGCTCTAAATGTCAATCGAAATTGTTTTAACCATAGATAACCCTGGCAAAGTGAAAAATACAATTAGAATAAAATTTTCACCAAACAAGTTTGAAATGGGCATTTTGAATAAACAGGAAGCTGTGTTGTTTGGACCCATAAGCAAACTGAAGTCAGATGACTGTTTGTCAGACAGAAGACAGAGGAAGACATTGTACTAATTCAGAGAACAAGACTGGGAATACATTTGATTTGATTACACATGTTTGTAACAGACATGTGGCATCTTTTCATTCATGCCTCCAATGTGTGTTTAGTAAAAAAAAAAAAAACAGCTATGGATTCCTCCCTGAAACTTGAATAGAGATATAAATCATAGTCACCATGTTTCTCTTTTATGGCATACGTATACACATTGCTGTAATAGCCAATGATTTAACCCAGTCATGGGTTACTTAATTTCAGACATGTGGTCGAATTAATATATCAAAGGACAAGTGAAACATTGCCCAAACTGCCCTACCACAACCCTCAGTTCTCGCTCTTCCAGCCTTCAGCCTTTGCTGCTTGCCTATCTTCAGCTACTATGAAGCTATGAAGTCTCTTGCCTGTGTTCAGCACACAGTTATCCCTCCCCCACCCAGTGGTCCCCAACTCCAACTCAGCTGCTAAGGCCAAGGGATAAAGATGCAGCTGTCTGGGCATGGCAAGACTATCGTGATGCTAAAGCTCCATGCTTACTTCTGCTGCAAATACAGCCATGTGGAAAGGTCAGGCCAAAAAGACCCCATCATCACTAGCGGACTGTTAATCATTAATGCCACAGCAACCAATTGGACAGGAATTTCTCTGGGTCATCCAAGATCCAATATGATCCTCTAGAAGAACTACACTGCAATGCCAGTCAAGTAGGTTGAAATGGATCCAGCCAACTGACTTTAAAGAACGTGTTGTGTCATAATGAAGGTCTCAAATGGGCAATTATAAGTAATGAAGAGGGATGGAATCATTTTGGACTCCCACTGTGGGAATAGGGGAAAGTTACAGCTCATCAAATATAGCAGGAGTGTGTCTACCACGTTGATTTGATGTTGAATACTCATTAAACTGCATTAGCTGCATTAAAGGAAAGTCAATATTTTAGGAAATATGCTGTTTTGTTCTTCGCCAGAGCTGGATAGCTTAGCTCAGTATAACGAAGGAAACAGTTGGCCTGGCTCCGTTCAAAGGTGACAAAATTGATCTACTAGCACCTCTAAAGCGTACTCATGAACACATTATATCTCATTTACTTAATCTGTACAAAGACTGACGTGTAAAAGCAACATGTTTTGGGGGTTATGTGCCAGGCAATTCCTTGGCTGGGAGAGACTTCAGGCAATTGTGCTCTGAACAAAATATATGTGTTAATTAGTGAGCAATGGAGGTGTTCGTAGGCAGTAGGAAGGAGCCAGGCTAGCTCTTTCTCCCTGTTTCCTGTCTTTATGCAAAGCTAAGATAACCAGCTGTGGGCTGTAAACCTACAGTATATTTAATGCACAGACATCAGTAGCGTATCAAACTTCTTATCAGCAAGAAAGCAAACTAAGTGTTTTTCCCGAAATGTCAAACTTGAACAATATGCCGTTTGAGGTAGGCGTTAATAATCAGTGCCTAGAGTTAATTTTGTAAAGAATACCTATATATATCAAATCAATCAAAACGCTCCCTCCCACAGGACATAATTTAAAACTATAGTAAGCTCAGTGGCTGTATTTTGTTGAGTAATCAAATGCTGCTGTCAACAGGGCAGTCTTGGCGCTGTCAAACCGTATTAATAATAACACAAAGTTATACAGTCCTGAGATCCTCATGACTGTCCTGAGACTTGAGTGAAGTTACAAAAGAACTGGGAAAAGAGATAAGTTTGTTGGCCATTTTCCAGTGAGACAACTACAATCCTTCCATCCTAAGCACAAATTTAGTGTGCGGTTATTGTGTTAGAGCAACAGCGTGAGCTGTGTGAAGTTGCGAGTTAAAACTTTTGAGAGTAAAATTTTGAAATAACTGGCCGCAAATTACTGCTTCATCTTGATTCTACAATTTTCTTTAAATATTCTACTGACTGATATTAATTTTGTTGCATTTTACATGAAATTACAAGAGCATGTGACTGTCATCTATTCTTGTAACTGCTTGAATAACTCTAGTGAGATTCACAGAAGAGGTTACATTAATGTTTTTAATAACTTTGTAAATGAAACTGGGGTTTGACTCTGTGTTAGAGGAGAAAACAGTGTGCAGAATCATCCAAAAATATATTCTATCACAACACAGATCACATAGGACTTCACTGTAGGAGCAAAAGTAAAACTTGGCTTAAGATGAAAATATCTGTCATTTATAACCACTGGTATTTATTGCTGTTTTGGCAGAGTGCAGTTCAATGCAGTTTTTTTTGTCTTGTGTTTTTTGTTGTTGTTGGTTTTTTTTTTACTATTTAACACACTTTGTGTTACTTTACCATGTATGAAAAGTGCTAGACAAATACAGTTTGATTAATTGATTGATTGATTTCCATACTGATTAATGTTTGACATCATGGCTGGTTTTCCATCTCTGACCATAAATTGAATAAATGTGCTCTAAATATACAAAACTTTGGCCTTTCATGTTTCAGATGCTGTTCAACCATCCCACATGCAGTTTGGCTGGAGCATACCAATGCTTTCAGGCAAAGTCAAAAGTATATCTTTAGATTGTTAAAGATTCAGGGCTATTTATATATTTGTCCCACACAGGTGGACAGTAGAGGTCCCATTATTCACTGTGAAGCCAGATGGAAAGATGTGGGATTACTTTTCATGACATCTGACCACTGTGTGTGCAACAATCTGCAGGATGATTTGAAACTTGAATCTGATTATTTTCAAATCATTTAAAGCAAGACTAAAGAAATGAAAAAGGTGTTGGCCATTAATTCATTCAAACAAACTGAAATATAGACAAAAAGTCTAATTTAATGGTTCTCAAAAGCTCAAATTTGTGAAACTAGAGTGTGCCTTTTCTCCAAACTAAATCATGTCTCCTAAGCACCTTTCTGTGGTCAGTGTGGTTGATTTGTCGCCTGACTTCAAGTTGATGTTAATGATTAAAAACCTCCTATTCTCATTTTCACTCTTTCTTTGCTTGGTGCCATGGCAGTGATGTTGGTCTATATATGTCTCATTCAAATCCTCAGTCATTTAGCCTGGTGTTGTGTTCCTAGACCGCTAAACCCCTGCGAAGATTGGTGGAATGTTTCAACCCTAGCAGTCACTTTATTTAGAAGATGTCTTTAACTACACAGACAATCAACCTGACACAAACACATATGCAAACTGCCCCACATACAAAATTACAATAATTCCTCCTTTCCTCTGGAACTGTATGTTACTACAGTATGGGTCTGGCTATTAATATGGAGAACCTTAAACAGTAGGGAAGAAATTATCTGTATATCAATTTTAATAGTTGAGAGGATCATTCTATTTGCAGTCATCAATGATGTCAGGTGATTTAATGATCTGTTTTAGTGTATTCACGCTACTTTTTTACCCATCTATTTTATGAACTGTTTTTTCTTGGGTGGGATTACTTCGAAATTTTAGGGATTTGCTCGTTTACTCCTTATCTTTTCCCCTTCTGAAGAAGCTTCAGTCTACATTCCAGCTCTTCTAAATTAGTTTCAGTGAAAAGTCCCAGTCTTAATGAATTGGTTGACTATCTCATGTTACCATTCACTAAGAAGGTAAAAGTCTCATCTGACCTCACTTATCTGGACAACAATTGGACCCCTCTGTTTCTAGCTCCATTTATCTTACTAATTCTGTCTGCTGCAAGGCAAGGACAGCTGTCATGCTGGCCCTCTGGCAGCTAGTACCAAGCCCCATGTCCCTGAATACAGATCCAAAAGATCTGGGAGGGAGGTGATGGTTTGGCAGCAGCTTGGGGCAAAGTGTTCCCAACAGTACCTGTGTTTCATGTGCTTATTCTGATAGCTTATGCATATAGGTTTTGTAAAAGAGAGGAATAACTTTTGGTGTGTTAAAAAGTGGAAGCAGGGGTTGTTTTGTTTACTTCAGTTTAAACATTTGGATTCAATCATAATGCTGTGATAGACTTTTTTCCCACTGTGGGACATTTTGACCTGTAACAGTCCAAAAAGCTGGTGTCCATTTATCTACTTTAGTTTCAGGGTCCTGGTATTGCGAATGTTTGCTCAGTGTTACACTATCATGACTTACAGGGACACTTGAATAAAACATAAGTTGTGAGGCAGGATGCAGAGGAAAAGCAGGTAAAGGTTAAAGGCAGTTCACTTGTTCATGAGTCAAAAGCAAGGTTGGTTTGAAGGTTTGAAACGTTTTGTTCAGTACAGTACAAACAAAGCTCATACAAGCACTGTTTATAAGTGTAGCCTCTTGTCTTTTTCTGTGATCCTTGTGGTCTCTCAGTATGAGCTTTTAATGGTTGCAGATTTGTTTTCAATTTAGCTTGTCTGCTTGTCAGTTCTCAGATTTCCAGGCATTTCTTGAAAATGCTCAAGTGAATCAAAAAAGCTAAGGATGGTCTCAACTTCACTTTAATTCACTTTTAGTCAATAATATGTTCTAAATTTTGGTAACCTTTAAAATCGTATCACTTGAAATTCAATTCTGGTGCTATCTGTCATGCCATAGAAACTTCTTAAACAGGGATGTTTTCTTGAATGTGGTGAGATCAGATGCCTTCAAATATATTGCTGCGTCATGTAAAGGTAGTCTATGTGATTGTAATGTGCCTGAAAAGATCTCTTTCAAAAGTCCAAATAGTTCCTGAAAAATCTTTTTTAAATGATCTTAACTAATTTTGCCCAATCTACTGCGGTACACAACTGTTCCTGTGTGTTCCAGAAAACTTTCTAAATGTTGTGGCTGAGTAGCAGAATCAGTTAAAGTGTAGATCACAAGCAACACAACTTCTCATCCTTAATTCACTGAATTTTCCTGTAATGGGTCATACCAATGTAATGATGCAGTTTAACTGCATTTATTTTTCCTTATGAGAAATATATTTACTGAATTCTGTAAGAAAAAGTTAACAAGACAAACAAGAAAATGATTCAATTGTGTGTTAGCACGGTGTGCGTTAACATAACTTTGTTAAGAATATCCAATTATGCCTTATACGGGGTACCTCAAATTGACTGAATCAACACTTCTATTTAGACTTACTTCATCTTTAAAATACTCAATAATGTTTAACTGCATTCAACAATAAAGGCATATTGTATCTATGAATTTTTGTTGCAAGGGTTCTATTGTGTATTAAGTCCTAAACCAATGTTCATTCTTTTAAAGGTGTAAATTGGTTTGAGTGCCTGCCTATCTAACAGTTAAGATGCCTCTGATCCCCAATTAGTTTACAATAAGTCAGTCAAACTAAAATGGACAGTTGATATGGCGCGATACAATTGGATATGATAAGATTGGATACAATACGATATGATGCCATGCGATACGATACGATACGATACAAAATACTTTATTAATACCCCAGGGGAAAAATTGAGTGCCACCATACAAATAGGACAAACATCAGGTAGGACAGTAAACAACTGGTAACAATATACAACAGGTAACAATAAGCAACAGGTAAAAAAGCAATCAGATCTCAAGACAGTACAATACAGTAGAGCACACCACCATAATAAATAAATAGTGTAAACATCAGTGGGGCTGTATGACACAACATCAATATCATATTCACGTATCCCAACATTACCCAAAATCCTTAATACATCCACCAATACATTAAAAAAAACAAAAAAAACGTTTACGTAACTTTAAATTTTTCCTTACAAAAATTAAAGGATTAATACCACTCTCATAGTGTACAGTGAATATGAAGCTACCATCAGCAGTTAGTTAGCTCATAAGTAGCTCTCTGAGATAAGTTTCAACAAAAGTTAATCATTATCTTCATGAGGGCAGGATTTTATAGCAGTTATTGCATCAGATTGAACTGGGTGTGAACATGTGTAAAAATAATTTACAAGATTGAATCAGATAATTTAATTTCATCTTTGAGTATTATGCCCCTTTTGTCCTCAGAAATAAATTACTCAAATTGATTATAAAACAACAACAAACCAAAAAGACCCCCACACATGATTCATATGATTCACATTTCACTATGCCTGTGGGGCGCAGAATGGCAAACATAGCCCGGGAGCCACTGGTTCATCACGTACATCATCACTTGCAGTCAGGTGGACTTGAGGACGGATGCCTTTCTGCCAAAATAAACATCTAGGTCCATCAGTGTTATAACTATAGCTCTGCTCAGCTGCACGGCTCTCAGCAGTCACTCAGTGGGATGATTTGCTTTTAGCAAGTGAGAATATGAGGGGCGTGGATCTAAAATGGAAGACATCCTGGCTATAGCGGTGGCAGATATAGTGTCGACAAGAGTAACCCTAGCCTTGATTATTAAGTCCTGTTCTTCTTGGGTTCAAACAAGGAGAGAAAGACAAACCATTCCATACACTTTCATAACATTTTAATCCCCTATACAGCAGTAGCATTGTTTTATACAATGTTACCTCTCCGACTTGCATTATCTTTTTGGATCAGCTGTGTTTTAAAAAGCTTAAAAACTTAAAGTGGAACCAATAAGCATGTGTTTGCACTTACTCTAATTGCTTTCAAATAAGATTGCTTTCTAATTAGAGTATGAAAGTAACTGTCCATGTTGAAAAAGAGAGAAGAATTGTGTGAGGGTTAAAAGTTCACCAGTGGGTTTGTTATTTTAACACCACACTAATGAGCCAGCAAAGGTTGGAATGTGTTTTGTGTACATATGATGATGTGGAAACAGTGTTCAGCTTTTCTGCCAGGGATGCTCTGCCCTCTTGTGATTGAAAAATGTAACACTTCAGGAGCCAAATTATTCTGCAAGACACTTTTAATCGATGTCACTTCTCTAACATTTGACATCAGAATTATTTTTGGCCCAAAGCCTGCATTAGCCCTCTGTCCAGAATGTCATGTGAGTTTAAAAAAACTTACACAAGTCAAATTTACCATGTTAAATGAGTAACATGGTTGCACATGTAATCAGTACATTTGAAAGTATTAAATAACCTGTTGCAGGAAAGAAACTTGCACATTTGGATAATAACTTTGTCTTCCTGAGTCAGACATTAGTTTATGACTCAGTGCAGATATCTGCAGAATTGATCCTACTAGAACATATTACATACTATGAGGGGCCGTACAAGCCATAATTCATTCTGGCCCTCTCACACACATACATTCTCCTTACACATACATATATTTTCACTCTCACACACATACATTCTCCTTTCACATACATATATTTTCACTCTCACACACATACATTCTCCTTACACATACATATATTTTCACTCTCACACATATACATTCTCCTTACATAATATATTTTCATTCTCACACACATACATTCTCCTTACACATACATATATTTTCACTCTCACACAGACACATACATTCTCCTTTCACATACATATATTTTCACTCTCACACACACACATAAATTCTCCTTACATATACATATATTTTCACTCTCACACACATACATTCTCCTTACACATACATATATTTTCACTCTCACACACATACATTCTCCTTTCACATACACATATATACTTTTCACATAAATGTTACACCTAACTGTGTCCATGAACCCCCGAAGTTCATGGACGTGCATTGTCATGGCAACGGACGTAACCACTGCGCAAGCTGACCAACATGGCAGAGTCTGAAGCGTCTGCTGCGGGATGGTAAGTTAGCTTCAGTTTGGGAAGCAGCATTTATTGCTCTGATAGTACAGTAGCATGTGTTTTATTAACAAGTGTATTTAACAAGGTGTCGAGACCAAATACTTATTAAATCCGAAGTCAAAGCAGAGGAGTAATTTAGTCTATGTATAAATGATGTTAGCATCGTTGCTAACATTACTAGCTTCACAGTAACTAACCTCCATTCTTTCATCAGTGATAGATGTCACGTTAGCAGTTTATTGAGAATATTAAAAGATCTAGGAAGAAAGCTTCATAAAGCAGCCTACTCGGACATTATTTATATTATTAATATCAGTTAGTTTCATCCTGTTATGATGTAAAAAGAGAAATGAGCAGATAGACGGGAGAAGTAACGTCACACAGTGGAGTTATTTAGAGGGAAATAACGTGATATGTGTCTCCTGTAGTAAATAACATATTTATACCAAGTTTACAGGTAATATGTCTGATGTTATTTATGTGTTATTACTATCATGGTGCAGCTCTGTTCCTGGGGGAGAGGAAGAGGCAGAGGTCAGAGTTCAACCAGTTCAATGAGTCTGAAACCAGGTGAGCAGACGCTGCAGGCTCACAGACTTATAGCTGAGTAAGTATGTTGCTTTGCTTGCTTGTATTATTACATACATTCCTTCGATAAACACCCCTATTCTGTGAAATAAATCCAGATTACATCAGTGTAACAACATTACATCTGGATTGACACTGGCTCTACATACAATGTGAAAACTGCATCTGATCATAATAAAATCTGACTGAACACTAATGAAATGTTAACAATTTTCTCATTTCAGGAGATAATTCAGGACCTGGACCTTGAGCAGTCTCATGTCTCACTGTCTGATGAGGGACCCAAGCATGATGTTTAACCTACTGTCCTCATCACCTGGAGACCCCCTGAAGCCACACCCCACGCTGTCCAGGGTCAGCCAGCCTGGTGTTTCTGCCAGAGATGCAGATACCCTCCAACATGAAGCACTTAGAGACAGAAGAGTAGTTATACCAAGCTGCTGTGTGTGGAGATCTGTCACCCAGACTATTTTACTGTATTTCCCTAATTTTATAAGTTTTTCTTATTTAATTTGTAGGTTTCTTATTTTTTTTCTCATTGTTTGGTGAAAATTTAAAATAAATATGGAAACTAACACATGGGTGTTTGTAATAACATTTTTCAATTCATCAATGCAGAGTAAAATTACTTCATCTATGTATTATTATCAGTATAAAACAGAACAATCACGATATCAGTAGAAATAAGAAAAATGTACACAAACATATTTGTACATTTTATAAAGTCTTACATAATTCGATACTCAGTTGTTAGATGAAGGTAGTTACTCTAAGTATGTGACACAGAGGCAAGAAGCACGACTGACGGAAAACACATTTATTGAGGGGAATAGAAATGGGATATTGAACTGGGGAAAGGCTGAAGACGAGCTGGGGCCGGGGAAATGCTGTGAGGAGCAGAGGAGGTCTAGAGAAGAATCCAGAGGAGTGCTGAGCAGAGCAGGGTCCAGGTCTGATGAGCAGGCTACAGGATGAGAGGCTTGGAGGTTTCTGGAGAAAAGAATAAATACAGACCCATTATTCGTCTTATGCCATTGTTACTGGATAACTGAGAAGATAAAGTAATGTGCAATGTAAAACATTCATATAAAATTAGATTGTAACAACTGTGTGGAGCAAATATATATTTTATTTTTGTTTTGGAAATCACCAGGCCTTGATTTTTTCAGCTGAATTAAAAAAACATCATCTAACTAACAACATGCAGTTTTTAAAAAATTATATTTTTGTTTGAGCTATTGTTTTATACAGACATTTCTATTGTCTAGTGTTGATTTGTGTGTTTTCTTTTCCTCTGCAATGCCTGGATAACCTGCTGCTCTAAATCAAGATTGTCCAAATATTGTAAACAGTCTGTAACAGCCTGTAAACAGTTTGAAAGCAGTGAACAAACACCAGATACACAGCGAGCAACTACACAGCAGCTATGTTGTAGGTTACGTTAGCGCACTGCTAACGTTAGCTGCGAAGCTAACGTGCAGAGCGTCAAACAGCTGTAGTAACAACTCTGCTACTTTACAGATAACAACACAACAACAACAACAACAACAACAACAACATATCCTGACTAACTAAACAGTGAGCTGAATGTCAGCAGGTAACGGTACACTTTATGTGAAGCAGCACCGATGTTACTCACCTGTCTTGTACAGCAGGAGAATGTATGTGTGTGAGAGTGAAAATATATGTATGTGAAAGGAGAATGTATGTGTGTGAGAGTGAAAATATATGTATGTGAAAGGAGAATGTATGTGTGTGAGAGTTAAAATATATGTATGTGAAAGGAGAATGTATGTGTGTGTGTGTGTGTGAGAGTGAAAATATATGTATGTGTAAGGAGAATGTATGTGTGTGAGAGTGAAAATATATGTATGTGAAAGGAGAATGTATGTGTGTGAGAGTGAAAATATATGTAAGTGAAAGGAGAATGTATGTATGTGAGAGTGAAAATATATGTATGTGAAAGGAGAATGTATGTATGTGAGAGGGCCAGAATGAAATATGGCTTGTACGGCCCCTCATATATTACTACTACCAAATAGAAATGTTAACTTTCTTTTAAGGGTCAATGATGTGACGCTACTTTTTTGTGTCCATGTGGTTCAGTCAAATTTAAAAGGGTTAAAATTTAAAAAATAAATGCACACATTCTTTTCTTGTGGGCCAAGTTTAAAATTTCTGCTTTTAAACCAGTTTGAGAGAATCTATTAGAGGATTATGGCAATAATGTCCCGGTGGTGTAACCATCAAAACTTGAACCAAAAGAATTACACTTGCTTAAAACCCCTCAAATTCTTAATGAAACACCACATCAACTAGTTTGGCATGATCTTACATTATCACTCTTTCATATAAAGTAAAGGTTAATGGAATACAATTATTCTAAATATTAAATATAATTTGGGGAATCATGGCAAATCACGTGAACCACATGCAGTGTTTCAAGTGTAACCACCATTTAAAAGGCCATTTTGTAAAAATTGTGAAGAAGGCCATATAACAGGAAGTGGTTTTACAGAGAAGGACCCCTGATGATCACAACTGCTGCCTGACAATGTTAGAAGCTCTTAACAATTGCTCATAAACTGAGGTTTTTTGGACTTAGTCAGGTTTACTCAGTTTATATGTCCCATGGTGTAACCCTAGAAAAAACATTGTTAATTGATTAGAATTCATTGAAATTAATAATTACTTTAAGATTTACATTTCAAATATCGAGACCAAAGCCATGTGCTTACACAGGTGTCAAATTTGATTTTAAAATGAAATGTCAAAATCATATAACTGCTTAAATCATTTGAGTCCTATTAAAACCCTTTCTGTTAGAGGCCAATTTTGACAAATATCAGTATAGTTTAATATGCTAATTATGTTAGATTTCAGTAGTTTATGATGCTAAAGATGGATCATAAAAAATCAAACCTACTTTTGAACATTTACAGTAGCTTTAAAATACCGAAAAATCCAATAATTCATTTAAATGGGAAATGTTACTAAAACATAACATCTGTGAAATACAATTATTTGCTGTTAGCACTGCTATCTGCAGAAACAAATCACCTCAGTTTCATACAAATGTATTGTATTTACTTTATATAACATTACTTTCTCATTTACAGACACTGTTTATATATTGTGTGCAATATATAAAATCTCATTTGTCCCTAGTGTAGCATAAAGTAAAAGCTCATGTAGTGTTCTTGTTTCAACAGTTTATCTGTTCTATCTGTGCATTCATTTTCATACTTCATTTAGTGGCATTTCAATTTCTCTGTGTGAAATCAAAGAGGTTAATCTTATCTCATGTAGTAAAGTTATTAAATAACGTTGAGTAAAGTGTTGGTTGTGAAATTAGAATCTTATCTGTTATATCTTTGGTCATTCAGCCTGTTCTTTTGGAAATTGCATATGTACTGTATGTGTGTTTTAAAAGTTCACTCTTTTCATTGTAATATGACAAGTATAATATTTAGGGGTGTAACAAATAACTGATTTGAATCTGAAAATCTATTTTGATTTGAAAAATGCTAGTGGACCTCTGGATCGGTCTAAAATATAGCATGAACTGGCCCATGGCCTGATTAGAAAGTTATGAATCGGTTTAATGTTGCTGCTAATAGGGTTCACAGGCAAGTGGTGATTCAGTGTTTTGCTCAGAAGTAGGGGAGACCGGGGTTGGTTGTCACACGGGTTGGTTGTCACAGTGCTTATTACAGATGCACCAAAGGGGAACATGATGTTGATATAAGATAGTTAGCCCAACATCCTTCCCATTTTGCAACGGTCATTTTGTATAACACACAAAAGATTTAGGTGAGGAGATATTTTGTATTTTTTAAGGGTGAGAGTAATTTTTTCATTTTTAGGGCCCGAGCGGCGACTACAAGTCGCCTGGTGAAAGCCCTATTGAAATTGTAATGTTTATTATTATTATTATTATTATTATTATTATTATTATTATTATTATTATTATTATTATTATTATTATTATTATTCTTCCGACATTTCGTGCCCCAATTTCGCCCCTTTCCCAAATGCGAAAATGCTTATACTTTTGCACGGACGTCCGGCCTCATCCGAAATTCGATATTTTTGGATGGTCGCACATGGTCGACGCAGAATGGCGGAATAGCGCCCCCTACAAAGTCCAAAAATGCCCATAGGGAATTTTGCTAACTTTGTCCTATGCTCACAAAATTCGGTACACATATGTATTATACCCACATATGCAAAAAAGCCTCTTGACCTCATGACCTCAACCCAACAGGAAATCGGCCATTTTGGTTTTGATTTTTCCCGCCTAAAATTAACTCCTCCCACAGCGTTCGCCCGATCAAGTTCAAATTAGGTACGCAACATCTCCAGACCTAGCTGAGCTTAAGTTGTGCTCTGCGCATCCGTAGGTCAAAGGGCGTGTCTGCCAGGGCTCAACTAAATTTGGCGTGCTCGCCATGTACATACGAGTGGCTCTCACGCCCACATACTTCATCCAATCAGCTTCAAACTTGCTGGACATGATGATGGCTCCGCCCTGAACGTCCCGATATATTAACGTCCCACGTAACTCATAGCTCCCCCCGGTGGTAACAGGAAGTTAACTAAGATTCATTAAAATTACATACTTTGCCCCATCAACTTCATTCAGAACCAGTTGGTGAAGCTACATTATGAAGACTGTGAAGCTACAAGTAATGGCGTCCGTGTGGCGACGCGGCGACCATCAATTCCTCGCCATGAAAATACGTTTGGCTTTTTGATGGCTTTATTGAACTCGTATCATTGTGAAAATTGGTACACAGGTCCAGGGTGCCGACCTCAACGTCTCCATTCGCTCATAGGCGATCTCACTCGTGTCGCCCCCTAGTGGAAACAGGAAGTGCCATATTTTACATCATCATTGTGCGATTTCCACAAAACTTTACATGTGTAATCACTGTCCCACCCTGAACGCAACCGCTTGTGTTTTGTTACACTCTACTGCCCCCTGATGGATGAACCATCAACCTCTCATAACTCCTTCATGCTTTGTCCAATTCACTCCAAACTTCACATGACTGATGAGTGGCCACCCTGAACACACCAGACCACACCAGACCATATGTGTAACTACCTGTGACTGCCCCCTACTGGATGAACGAAACATTGCATTTTTGGCCTCCTTCCAGGTTTTTTCTCACTTTCTGCTTCACGCCACAGCCCCGCCATGCCTCAGGCCCCGCGGTGGCATGGGTGAGCGAGGGCCCGCCATCGCCGCTTGCGGCTTTAATTGGTGTTGTTATTGTATTAAAAGCTTGTAGGTTATTAGTCATTTAAAAATCAAACACTTACTAAAAAGCCAAAGGTAATAGCTTTGATTTGAGTCCATTGTTAGCTAGCAAGCTAAAGCCATGTGGTAGCTAGCTTAAAATGTTTGTCAAGGAGTCAGTCAGGGATGGTGGTCTCATTTATATGGGGGTTAGTTGTCACACTGACAACCAACAGGTCCGGTCCATACACTGATATGTTATGAAACAATGGTTTTACTAAAGGCTAGATTTTTTTCAGCACTGTAAATTCCTTCATTTTACTTCTTATTACAGAGGCTAATTCAAACAAATAATCACCTGGTTCAAATTCATAGTTTAAACATGGGGAATTGATGAGTACTGTTACAGAGGTGGTGTTCAATTCAAAAAAATCTATTTAAAAAAAAAAACTTATTTCAGACACTAGTTGCTGTTTCAGTTTCAGTGTTTACAGACCAGACTAATGTTGAAGCCCGGTGTGTAAAAGTGCACCAGTATGAACACAGATCTGAAGCCTGAACCATCCACTAACTTAGTTGTTTTTTACATTATAATAGAGAACAAAGTTCCAGCTTCACTGTTCCTTTGTATAATAAAGAGACAAACCTATCTAAAGAAATTACCTCTGGGTGTCATCCTTCTCCAGTTTACAGCACGTCAGTCCGTGGTGAGAGAGGAGCAAAGCCACATTAGTCTGTTTACAAAATTAAAATGATATTTGCAGGTTCTGAAGTTTTACTGGAAATGTCAGACTGGATACAGACTTAATTCTCTTGTGTTGGCTCAGCAGTTATGACATTACAAAATGAGACAAGGAATGTCTTTTTAAATTGTGTTATTGTAATTTTCTACCTCAGCAGCATGCTCATTCTCTGATCTGGGCCTACATAGAACACTCTCTAAATGTTTTATTTCTTTTGCCTACTTTATTAGTTTGTTTGACTCTAATTTGTGCCAATAATGAAGATTGAATATTAAGTTTGTTTCCATTGTCAGGGGGGCTTTGCAAAGTCCTCAACAAGCAATGTATTAATAAACACAATGACATGGTTCTGCACTAATATACATGTCAAAAGTAACACAAATAACAAAAATACTTGTTTCCTGGTCTTTGACAAAATATATTTATTTGAAAGTAAGCAGTGCCACATTTATAGGATTGACTTATGTTAATGTATAATGTAAAAACAAATATATACTTTAAACAAGGAACTGTATCAGATTGTATCATATCCTATCGAATCGTACTGAATCGAATCATTCCATTTTAAATGTATCGTTCCTGAAATGGATTGTACCCCATTTATCTAGATACGTATCATCTTATATTGGAGAGATGCACAGTTGCACACCCATAATAAACATATTTATCAGACAGTTCCTTGGCCACCAATATAAAGTTATGACATTGACCAATAAACATTATAATTAATATTCATATTTAATATAGCTTTTTAAACAAAGAATAACATTAAAAGTATGTTTCGTGTGTTGTACTAAAGGGCATACATTTTTGTTACAAGGGTTACTAGTGGTTGAAAAGGTGATTTTATCAAATATTACAGAGAGATTTAGTCACCTCGCTACATAGGCAGAGGTTCTTCTGAGGGTCCTTTTCATGATGTCACACAATGTCACATGATCAGCATGATGTGATAGGTTTAAAATGTTTTGCCATTGTTATACTGAATGACATTGATGATGCACACATTTTGGGACAGAAGTTATTTAATTTTTTATATTATATATATATATATATATATATATATATATATATATATATATATATATATATATATATATATATATATATATATATATATATATATATATATACTGTATATATATGTTGAAGAAAAAATATGTTGCCCATTATTCTACATAGGCTATTGTTGCAAACACTTAAATAGGCCTAATCACTCCATGGGTGTTAATTTACATTTAATGATGATTTTCTACATTTAAAAACATTTGTGTCATCAGAATTTTAATCGGGACAGTTACACTGAATGACATTTTGACACTTTAGAGCTCAATAACTCCCTTAACTTAGTACTTTGACAAACACAAACTTCTGGGTGAAAAGAAGGGTAAGAGTTGAGTGTTTTTAAATATATATATATATATATATACATTTTTATTTTACATGAATGATCTTCGGACACTAATTGTCTCGTCTTTGACACATATTTATAGCCTACATATCATACTTCCCATTGTCATCAGCAAGGGGCGACATAGTCCTCCAGAGTTTGTCCCTTTTCCCCTGGCGTTGCTCTGTATTGGTCCCGGCGTTGGTGACGTCACCAACCAAAACCGGCGATCAAGCTAGCCAAAAACAGAAGAATCAAACCGGAAATCATATTATGCTTCAAAATAAGTGAAAAAAAAAAAAAAGAATCGATCATGTTTACAAAAAATCCCGAGAACTCAGTGCCAGGGACTCCGGGGGGAAAAAAAGCATGAACAAAAATTAAGAATGAATATAATATAATAACTGATCAAATTAACGACTGAATTATGATTTACTGAATAGAATTAAATAAAGACACACTCCTTTACAGCTATTATATTCTTATTAGTGCAAGTAATATATTAATATGAATTAATATTACATTACGGGGAAATTTTTTTTTGAACTTTTGCTGGTGAATCAATATTTATGTTTAGCGTACATATATTTTACATAAGTATCATACTTACAAGATTGGTGTCATATTCTTGTTTTGAATATTTAACAGTAGATATTAATAAAACATGTTACTGTGTGTGTGTGTGTGTGTGTGTGTGTGTGTGTGTGTGTGTGTGTGTGTGTGTGTGTGTGCATATGCGTGTGTGTTTGTTTGTGCAGGAGTCTATTTGGCAGTAGTGGAATGCAACCTTTATACCATGGATGTTTGTATTGTAAGAATAATACATCCATGTTTATAATTACAATTTTGATGTACCGTAGTTACAGTATCAAACTGGTCTAAAAGTATGGGAACTAAAGTAGTGAACATTCACTGTATATCGTACAAAACATAGCTAAGTGCTCCACTGACTTTTTTTTTAACTTTAAGAAACAAAACATCTCTTACTTCATTAGCCTACGTCCTGTTTCCTAATTGTGTGTTGAGCAACTGAGCTATTGTATTAAAGACATTTCCCTACAATAATTGCCAAAGTTTTTCTAATTCAGACTCAGATTCTGACTTTGACTCTGATACTTATTCAGATTCAGATTCTAATTCTAGTTCTAATTCTGATTCTGATTCTGATTTAGGCTCTGATTCTAATTCTGATTTAGATGCAGACACCTTTCCTTTGAAAGTTGAGAACGGAAGTCGATTTTTCCTCGTGCCTAGCTTGGCGCGAGTAATTGAGGCGGAGGCAGCCAGCCTGCGACAGAAAAACAAGCGAGACTAGGTCGAGCAGTATATTGTCAGTCCACGTTTTAAACGGAAAAAACAATTGTGAAACACACGGCTATGTGGATTTAAACGTTATTTTTGTCGCTTTCACGCAGGCTTAGTTACTTATTGTTTGCTAGTCGGGTTTCTTCAATTTTTCTCGTTGAGTGTGTCGCCGTTTGCCCATTCTCACTGGAGTGAACACTAAGGTAAGCTCGTAACCGCAAATGAACTGTGCAAGTTGGACGGTTCACTTTGCCCACTCAGCCGCTCTTTAAACGTGTCTTTTTTTGTTTCACTTGTTTCTGAAAGTTTTAATCCCAAACAGTCGTGAAAGTTGGGAGCAAAGGGTAGCTTAACTCTTCTCACTTTCTAGATTTGACGCTGGTTCTTTGTCCACTCTGATGTGGTTTAACTAAACGTTGTGCTGGAGCCTCGGGTTGCCTTGCGTATTGGACTTGTTTCTAATAAATAACAAACAATGAATGGCTTAATTCTTAGTTTAAAAAGAAAAAGAAAAAAGTGATTCAGTGTATCCACGTAAACATTTGCATTATTTGCACAGGATGACTTCATGAAGGCCTATGAGCTCTGGCTTCAATCTACAAGCACAGGTCTTTAGTCATGTTTGTTTTCCAAGACATCTTTTGTGTTAGACTGGTTTCTCTTTTATTTATCTACGTGCTTTAAATCATATGTAGTCATCTTTTCATGATGGGTGCTCAGTGTATTTGTTACAAGCTAACACAATGAAACCTATTTGTCAAAACACCACAGATTGGTGACTGGTGCCATATGCAGTGCTTGTTAATGTGTCTAGTGGCTATTCATGGTAACTACAGCGTGTATCCCTTCATACAAGCCCAATGGATGATAGGATGCATGGTGTGTCTTGCTTGGCTAGAGTAGTTGTTTATTGATTGACCATGAATTCATTTTTTTAAATTGAGGAAATAGGGAGAAATGTTTTTCCCCCAACTGTTGCTAATGTAATGATTCAGGATATTTCAAGATTACAGGCGGTAGATTTAGGCGCAGGTACATATCAAATCTTGGCACACCTATTCTCCAGACACACCTTTTGTTAAGGGTGCCATGGTAACGCAGAGTTCCAGGACAAGGTTCGCTCAGCAATGACAGGTATGTGCACAGTAAGGGCATTAAGAGACTGCTAGGCCTGTCCTGCAGAAACTTCTTATCTTACCTCATAACGTCATAAGTTAAGAACACTCAAGGCAAAAAAATGTGACTTGAAATGCCACGCACACTTTACAAGTTAGACATTTTAATATCCAGTCTTACATAAATAGGGTTACTACTGAAGTTAGCATCATAAGCTTTTGTTTGACAGTCCCTGATAGTAGATTTATTGTTGAGGTCCTTTCTGTTGTATTTGTTTGGTTTCCCAACAATGTTCAGCCTTATGTAAGCTACTTGTGAGGTGATTCAACTCTGCAAACATTCTGTCATTTCCCGTATTAGTTGAGCTGTCAACCATTTACCACTTACTGCTTGTAAATAATAAGAGTCCTGGAAGTCAAATATGTTTAAAAGCATTAAATTAAACATTTACTGGTTCTTGAAACAAATTCAAACAGCAGTACTTGGGATGTTAGCAAACTAATACAGCATTTCTCTCCTTAAAAGAAATGTGACTCTAAAAGCATCCTTCAGGTTGCTGTTAAAAAGCTGAAAGCATTCAAGCATCATTCATTCATTGTTTGATTGATTGTGGCTCACTACATGTAGAAGTAAGGGAATTCTTACAGTTAATTAGATTTGAAACAATTAGTTGATTGACAGAAAAATAGTAGACAACTATTTTGGTCAAGTGGGCAATTACAGTGACAGATGAAGAAATTCTAAAACATTGCCTTGGGCTTAACAAATTCAAAGACATTTTTCCACTTTTGGGGGGCATGTTATACACTAAACGATTGGTGGGCAAATAATTGATGTGTTAATTCATAATAAAAATAATTATTGGTTTAATTAATATCTAAAATTGTACAGTTGATGTGCAGTCAGTACATAGCTTACAAAGGCGTAGCCCCCAGAGGACAGAGACGACCCATTTCGAAATGAATCAATGTAAAAGACTGAATTGCTTCACAGAGACTGAAACTAATGGTGTGTTCAGGTAGCTGTTATCAGTTACTACTGTCAAACGTTTTGAAAGTTAACCACAGGAACACCCAGTGTCTGTTATAAAATGATTGAAGCAGTTTTATAACATCACCGTGTGTGTAATTGTGCCAGCCTATGTGTAATTAGTAACACATTCAGGCTGATAAAAAACAGACTGTCCATTGGTGTAATTCATATGACGTACCACTCCTGACTCATGACCATCTAAAAAAACATTTTTCCAGTTATCTTACTTGAACACACCGTTTATTAAGTGGCCAGATTGTGATGGAGATTGCAGATGTCCCTGGCTGCTATGCATTGGCCACTTTACACATGATGATGCATCAGCTCCTTTGGCTTTGAAGGAGGTCTACCCGGATTTAGTACACAAATCTTTCATTCTGTCTGTTTGTTTCAGATGAACAAGCAGATAAACAAGGCATGGGATTGGTGTAACTTGTTAGTAGAAGACGTATGAAAGTCATGTTTATTCAAGAATGATACATTTGTTGCCTGTGTAAGCATTTGCTCTACTTCCAAATTTGGTTTTCATTGAAATGGGTTACATGACATGCTTAATTCTTATTTTTCTTATATGAAAAACTATATTTAATGTCATTTGAGCTACATTTTTACAGAGGAGATAATAAGCCAAATTACTACTAATTACTCTGCTTGTGTTTCTCTCAAATGATGCTTAATGGGCCTAAAATGTCTTCACACAGAGTTGGTGATTAAATGTCCTGCAGCGCCTACACAAAGTTTTAGTCATGAATTTTTTGGGGTGGTGGTGGGGGGAGTAGATCTGATGGAAACAAAAACATGTTTACGTGACATGTTCACAAATTTAAAAAACAGATGTTTTTGCTTTTTTTTTCTTTTCACCATTTTGGATGATGTCTATTTAGTAAAATGTAAATAGACACCATAGATAATGAGTTTAGCATTTATGAACGGCACATAATGCAATAATTAATACATTTTAATAGCTAATGATAATTTAGCAATACAAATAATATAATTAAATAATACATAATATTAAATGATAATCATTTATAATTTGTGGTTAACAGGTACACTGAGTTTCTGTCAGACGATGAACTAGATTTACATCTTTTAACACTCTTCATTGCAGTGTGATATTTGAGACTTAACATTTATAGTCCTTCCCTTGATGTTTAGAGTGCTGAAAGACGTTACTGTGTCATATATTAGTCCCCTGAGTTGCATATTTTACATTTTTACGATTTTTTCACTTCTCCATGACAAATTGCTTTTCTTTTGTTGATGCAAACTAGTTTAAAGTTCCTCTAAAGTTCATGGTTTGGATTGCGAGTTACACTTGGAGCCCTCATTTAGGAAGCCAGAGCGCAGAGGGAGAAATCAAGCAGGGAATAGAGATCAGCGTCAGAATTGGTATTTTGGAGTTGCTGAAAGCGTAATGTTTGCCTCCCTCAGGAAATCCTAATCTCTATTGGAGAGGAGAAGGAATTAAGGAGTGCAGGCACAGATGGGTGATCAGGAGACATAGAGCGATACTCATGAAGAGCATCATGTTGGTAGTAAGATAAAGGCCATCCTATTGTTATTGTAATCATCTGTAATCTGGGCAGCCCTTAAATGGACAGTATTTACAGTTAAGACAATGGACCCCTTTTCTGAAACCTCGTGATCCAGGAAGGAGAAAGAGGATTTGTATTAAAGCTAAGCAGAGGGAAAACACTGACCAATGAACAATATGTGTGTCCACTCCTTTTCAGTGTGATTAATTCGATAATAATTAAAGCCAACAAAACAACTCCAACGTGACGTCCTGTAATTACTTGTTTGGTTTGACCAACAGTCCAACAACCATAAATATGGAATTTGTACAATCATATAAAACAGAAAAGCAGCACATTCTCCCATTAGACAAGCTGGAACCAGAGAATCTTTGAGGTTTTTGTTTGATAATTGTTTGTACTATGAAGCCTTTTTATCAGTCGTTTCAGTTCTGCTATGTATTTGTTGTTAGAGTTTAGATAACTTAATGGTATCAGTAGAATTTTACTTGACACCACATTGCAGTTGTACAATAACTATTAATTGTTTTTTTTTATCTGTTTGAAAGGCATCTTTAATATCTAGACATGAGCGTCTTGTCTTTTTCCTGTATTTGACACCTTACTTTTTCTTCGACTTTATTCTTGGCCTCTTATCAGTAGTTTAAGGTTTCAGCTCTTTGTCCTGAGTGTTCTCTTTTGTTCCTTAACTTTGTCCGTTCTCTCATCCTCGTCCTTCATCTCTATCATCCCCTCCCGCCTCTGCCACACGGCTTGAGTTCCTAATTCATGCCCAACAACTGAACTAACAGTCTGTTAGCTCCAGTGTCCTTGTGTCACCACTGGGCACTAGGCCTAATCCTACTCTGGGACACAGAGGGGGGGGGGGACCATGAAGGGAAGGAAAGCAGTGAGAGTTAGAGAGTAGAGCTGGCTACAGCACAGCAGTACAGTATCTCAGCCTTACACTCACTTGGTGGTGATGTGAAGGCATGAAATGGCACAGGAGGTGATCACAGAGTGATGGAAAATCTGAAACATGGTGATGAAGGAAATATTTGAAAGCGAGGAGCGAGGGGTAGAGTGTTTTAAACGCAGAAGAAAATGGTGGCCGATTCTTGCAGGGAACCGTGAAGTCTAATCTCTTAATTTGTAGTGTTTGTTAATTCATGGATTGATTAAAAAAAGATGAGGTGGTGAGCACCCCCGAGGTCTTAAGTGACATTACTTTGGAGAATGTAAATTTGACTCCTCCGCCCTCGGCCGGGAAAAGTGACCATGAATTGCTAAACATCCTTAGAACTGTTTGTTAAATAGTAAGGAGAGTGATGCAGCATCAGAGGCTTCTTCAAGCTTTACTTCAGTGGGTTCATATTACATACCAGAAAAACGGCATTTTGGGCTGTGGAGTGAGACAGAGCGAGGGATGAAACCCAACGCTACTCAGTGGGAGAGTTTCTACCTTGGACAAGAGTTCAGGACCTGATTTGGCTCCACACACACAGACAAAGCATAAATATTAGAGCTGAAACGACTGCATGAAATCAATGAAAATAAAACCATTAATTTATTGATTGAGTGAAAATTTTAAATGCAACGATTTTATTTTTTAATCTTCATTTAAGTACATTTTAACCAAATATACATTAAAATTGTCACTTGTGCAAGCTAACAAATGAGACTTTAGAGTGGTTTTCTTAGTTTTCTATGATATCACTGTTGGTCCTGGGATTTTGGAAATTATGATGGGAATTCTTCATGATCTTTGTTCGATTTTACACACAATAATTAATTGTGTAATCCAGAAATAAATCAGTAAATTGAGTGATTGAAAAATATAATTGTTAGTTGCATTTTCAAGCAAAAATAACAAAAGTTCACTGGTTCCAGCTTCTCAGTTTTGCTTTGGCTTGTAATTTCAAAATGACAAATGGGAAATTGTTAATGGGAATCTCACCATGTTCTGATATTTCACACCCCTCATTAATCAATCAAAGAATGAATTAATAATGAACATAATTGTTAGTTGTCTTGTTGGGATGGCTTGCATCATCTAAAAGTTGTGAGATAAAGAGAAGGTTGTAGCTCGTCCATCATCTGAGTTTCTGTGACTCATGAAAAGAGTTGAACTACTGTGTGTGAGTTTGTTCTGTCATGTTGTTTTCAGTGGAGGCTTCAACAGGCCCTTCATGGTCTAATTGATTTAATTAAGTGGACATTTTCCTCTTTGGCTGCACTAATGGACGAACAGGCAGTATGCAGACAAACATTCAGTTATCTCACCCAGAGCACAAGGGCTTTGCTTATCTGTATTTCACAGAATGATCCACGTTCCGAGTTTCCCTCAGAGCGACGCAGCCCACGATACACGCATCTCTCTGAGGTTCATCCTCATTTACAATCTCTCGCCATTTCTGTGAACTCGTCAAAAGGCACCGAGGCTCTAGTAAACACGGGGATTCACATTTGTTAAGGGTTTTCCCTGATGAGCGAGGGGGGGATAGTTCTACATACTCCTCACTTTATTGCCTGTTTGGCAGAGCATTGGTATACTTGATTTCTACCACAACCATTTCACTTCAATGATAGCTTTTTTCATGTAATTTTAGTTGAAAGAAAGAAGAAAAAAAACATTGCAAAATGAGACATCTCTTGATTTTATGAAATACCCTCTATATACCCTCAGTTTTTGTATTTAAAAATCCCAATTTGCATCCAGTTACTTATGCTCTGTTATAGGAATAGTCTGGGAAATATACATATTCACTTTCTTTCAGACAGTAAAATGAGATTACCATTCTCATATTCATGTTCAATATGAAGCCAGCAGCCAGTTAGCTGGTTGGCACAAAGACAGGAAACGGAGGTTTCAGCTAACCTAGCTCAATCCAAAGGTAGTCAAATCTGCCTACTAATGACCCTAATCCCCTTTTATATATTGTATATTTAATCCATACAAAAATAATTACAATTAATGTTTTTACATGGGGTTAAATGTGGGACTATTGGTTGACTGGGAGAAGTTACTTCCTGTCTTCCGTCTCATTTCATTTTTAGGCTGTAGCTGCAGAATGTGAACGTTAATCACAGTACTGATCAAAAGGGCTTCTGCTTTCTTGGCCAACAAAGCTGATTTGAGTCTTTGAATATTACCTATTTCTAGATTTAGTCACTTACAGGTGTTGGAAGTTAAACCTAGTTGGATTCAATAAGCGTCCACCCCTTGTAATTGTTTTTAAAGCAAGATATCGTGCTGTGTCCCTGTATGAAGCCTCTCACTGTTGTGTTTGTAGTAGTGTATGCCCAGCATAAGGGGTTAAAACATGTTTGGTTGTCACCTCTCAAAAAACATGTCAAGTCATCCCACAAAATCCCTGTCAAAGAGTTAACAGTTAGTTACACATTTTAAGCGTTCAATGGGAGAAAAACTTTGAAGAGGTCCAATGTTACGAGATTAGTTTAATACCCATTTCTGACAGAAGATGCGCCTATGTCGCAGGTGTACATGTGTTACACCCATTCCCTTTGTTTTTGTCTGTCCATTTGCACTCTCCTCTCTCTCTCTGTCCATTAAATTACGTTTAAAATCAATTGAATTTATTTCCATTCATGGAAGCAACGCCAGGTCACTAAAGCTCGTTAGCCTTTGTTCTCAAAGGATATTAGTGAGAAATTGTATCAACGTAACTGGGCCAAGGTTGGTGTTCAGTACTTTTGCAGGTACAGATTAGCATGCCCTCAACCAGACACGGATGAGTGAAAAAAAGCTTACTTTGCAGTTTGAAGCACTGAGAATAATGCACACTCTCAGCTGTCTGTGCCACATGGCATGATAACCTCTGAGTTACTGGATCAGCAGTTGCTTATCTTAAATTTAGAATATTGTATTTTCATCATTATCACCAACCCTTGAGAGGAAGTACACAGTGACACATGTGACTTAATCCCGCAAAGAGAATAATGTGTTTTTAAGTAGCTTTCTACAAGATAATTGAGAAAACACAGCAATTAAGAGAAGTGCTGACACTACATACAGTGAAACAGAAAGTGAGAGCTTTAGCAGTATGTGTGTTTGCTGAGGCATGCATGATGGGAGGGATTAAAGGGATGGAATTCAATTCTAGTGAAAACCTGCCACCATCTCTGGTGCTTCTACAGTGCAGCAGCAAAACAATGTTGTCAGAATAACACAATGAACAAGACGAGACACAACACAGAACAGCCCAGTGAATCTGAGACCTGAGAGCTCAGCCTCACTCAACTTTTACTGTAACACAATACGACATCTGGCAAGGTGCTGTGTTGTTGGCCAGTCAGATGTGTGTAAGCTTTGTAATGTGTCCCCTATTTCCAACAGGTTACCTTGCGATCGCTGCAATAAGGAGGAGTAAGGTTAGGATAACATGGAGACTGGTGTTGATACTGCTTGCTCCTCCTTAATTTAAGGGGATTTAAAGTATTTTATAAAATTCGCTTAGTGATTATGGCCTGCTTTTAACTGTTGTGCACCTGAGGAAGAGAGAGAGTAAAGGGATGATGTATGATTGTTGTATTATTTAGTTTGATGAGATCTGGACATAGGACTGGCTGTCTGTCAGCCACCAGATGCAGGCTCATGTGTTAACAGCTCTGTGGCAACAAATGCACTCAGCTAGTTTAGATGCAGATGTAAGAAAACGTTTGAAAATGTATGACATACATTCAAGAGCAGAGAGTTGTTAAATGATGAAAGCAGAGAGACCATTTGACCATCACAACCAGCAGCGCTAAAGTTAATTTAGTGTTTAAACGTACACTGGCTGTGAGACTCTTTACAGTTAATAACTGTGGATTTGTTTAATCTGATAATGAGTGTAACCTTCACTTGAGGTGAACTTGTTGCTTTGAACTGAGCTTTAGAATCTCTCGCTAACTGGAGCCGTGGGAGGGAAGAGGGAAGTTAACTTAACTGTAGGCAAACAAAAAAGCTGAACGTTAAACAAATGAATGAATGTTGTTTAAATAATGTTATCGGCACTGAATGCTACTGGAGCTTATCGTTACTGGAAGCATTGCCAACATGTAATCATCTAGCTTTATGAAGAAAAAAAATCATTAACGGCCTGATCACTTTATACCTGTAAATTCTAAAGTTTTATAAATGGCTGTGTAATGTTATGATGATACTTGAAAGAACATGCTGTGACCAATGCAGTCCCTTCCATTTTATGATGTTTTCGTGTTTTTAGTGTGGATATCCACTATAGGTGCATGAAACATTTTTCTTGCTAACAAGTGTCTCTCACCTTACTTGTCCCTCGTTCATCATACTCAGTGTAGAAGAAGGGATTTCCCATCAAACTGTACTTGGATTATTTTTTATCTTTTGCCACTCTGGTTTCCTGCTGGCTTACTGTTTGGTTGCGACTCACCAAGCGGTAAACGGCTTGTGACATATTGTCACGCTTACCGTACTGCTCATGTCATTGACCTGTAAAATAATTATGCTAGTAGCTGCAGTAGACTGTTAATGTCTTTTCCCAGGCTGATATCTGAGCCTAGTCTGCCTAAAGATGTCATATGAAGGAAGTGGAGTAACTGCATAGAGAGACTGTCAGCCTGTTTGAAAATCAGTCTCACCAACCATCTGGACAACAGTCTGGCTAATCATGGTTGATATTTCAGTGTGATGAACAGATTTATGCTTCAGAAACCACGGCTCTATTTTGATATTTCTTCTGTTTAGACCTGAAATAATTGATTAGTCAGTTGAATATTTTGAAAATCGATTCATTGTTACAGTTTAGACAGTTTCGTGCTTTGTGTGTTTGTGAGTAAACTGTGTTTCGTCAGACAAAACAATGCATTTGAGCTCCTTGGGCTCTCAGAACTTGTGAGGAATTTGTCACTATTTTTAACATTTTAAGATTTTACAGATCGAACACATAGCTGATTAACCGATAAATAACAGAAATGTACAAATCAGTAGATTATGAAAATAATGAATTGTTAACAAATTGTCGCGGCACTCAAGATTAGGCGGATCAAGTAGAATCGGCATTATTATTATTTAACATTCATTTATTAGTCGTGACCTGTGCTGCTGCGTGCTTGGGAGTTGATTCAGTTGCTGAATGGAGCAATATGATAGCTCTCCTAATCCACTTGTGCCCTGTCTCTCTCTCTCTCTGTTATTCTCTCACACACATACACATGGCTACAGCCGAAGGAAATCCTGCTTTATTTATGAGATGTAGGCCTATAGCTTAGAGTGCCACAGGACTCTCTTGAGAATTCAAGACTGCACACACACAATATTTGGCCTGTGGAGTCTCTCTCTCTCAGGCAAACACAGTCATATGCACGCGCTGCAGGCCATCTTTTTACCATATCTGCTGTTTTGGCTCGGCAAAACCACAGTTATTTCAGTGTGACCTCAGTCTTCCTCAGCAGTGCACAGAGAGCTGTTGGCTGAATGTGGTACTTCAGTATTTTATTTGGCAGCAGTTAAGTGGAATAAGTGATATCATCTCCGTGTCATACAGGGAGAAATGCCATCCTATGCTCAGGCCACACTAAATCACTATAGTGGTATTAGTGTGAAGGGTAAGAGATCACGCTCTGGTAAACTAGAACAGGAACAAGAGAGAAGATGAGAAGAAGTATTTTAAAGAGGAACTCCACTCTAATAATTTGATATTTTCAATAATGCAGTATGTCCCTGTAAATAAACCTGATCATAGCTTTCTGCCTTAAACCAGGAGGAGCAAGGGCTCAGTTGGTAGCAGAATTAATAGCTAACACTAGTGTTCGCCTTGTGTTGATTACATGTTTTAGTACATTTCTGTCAGCTCACATGCCACCTTCATGAATTAATAGCGAGATATGTGGTTCCTCCGGCATACTATGATTTATGATACTAGATCAGCCAACATTTCTTTCAGTGTGGGAATGTGGTGGAAGGTTTGAAGCAGATGTGGGGTTAGAGAAACATCCCTAGCCAGCAGGACAGGAGCAGGCCTCACACACACACACATAATCTAAAGGTACAATACAGAGAGAGAACTTAAAGACGATCAGTTTTAACAGCCGTATCAATTTTGAATAGAGGAAAGATTATCACCGCATCAGTTTGTTTGAGGAACAGCTGTGTCTATATGACACTAGCCTTACAATTTGTTATGTGCAGATTTGCACTAAAAGTGAAATCCAAATTCTCAACCTACTCGTTTTTTTTGTTTGTTTTGCAACTGTTGCAAGTTACTCACTGTCACTATTCATATTTTAAGACACTATAAAGAGGCATTAAAGTCAATGGTTAGAACAGAAGTTCACAGAGTTGATTTTATTGAAAGGATACACGGTCTCATTTAGTGGTATTGGTGTAAACTGGCAGGTTTAAGAACACTGCAGACCAGCACATTGCAAGTTGTTGCAAGTTTCAACTCGTCGTGAATCTTTGGTCTAAACTGGTCTTAACACCATCAATAACAGCTACTATTACTACAGAAACTATCCATGTAAAACATCTTACAAGTAGGACCTTCTTTACTGAAATGCATAAAAAATACAATGCCTACTATGTCTTTATTTGTGTCTGTAGTCTCTTATTTATTAAATTATCAATATAGTTCTCTGTGTTTAGGGATATTTACAATAAAAAAAACAGGGAATAATCAAAAATAACCAAAAAAGAAGAACATTTTACATAACCCACACCCCATGAAACCACAACTTTTCACCCTTCAGTGTTTGTAGGGGCGATATTCTGGTTGGAAGATTTTTTTTTTCTTCAGACAGAGGCAAGCTAGCGGTTTCCTGTTGTTTCCGGTCTAAGCTAAGCTAACTGGTTGCTGGCTATAGCTTCACATTCAGCGTACAGATGTGAGAGTCGTGTCAATCTCGTCTAACTTCCAGCAACTCAAGAGCGTGAATTAAAATACTTCCCAAAATGTTGAACTTTACTGATGAACTTTTTTTGGTGACTGAAAAGATTAATAATATTCTTGTTTTGCCTTAATTCATCAACTTATCAGAGTCAATCAGAAATACCTAAATGTATTTTTTTTTTTTAAAGTCAGGCAAGCAGTTTAAAGAGTAAGAAATCACAACGTTCCCCTCATTCTCTCTAGATTTTTCCTATATTTAATCCCACAGCACATCCCAGTGTGTCAATGTGTTCTCCAGATGTTTGGCAAAGCCGGGTCTGATGCTGTGATTGAGTGCGAGCATACAGCGATTTCATGCAGTTTTAACAGTAATACATGGCTCTCTAGACCTGACATATCTGGTTTATGTTCATGGAAAAGAGAGATGTAATTCTTACAGATGCCATTTCCATTTTCAACATACTACTCTTGTCTTCGAGAGGCTCTGACGTCAACGCAACGTTATATAACATAGGCAAACAAACATGCGCAAGATACCAATAACAGCTCTCTGCTTGTGTTCCTTGTAGAAAGACTTTCCCATGTGTCGTGGAAAATCTGGATAAATTTAGATTGTTTTTTTAGTCAGTCATGGAAAACAAATAAAATCGTAAAATGTTCCAGAAAATGTTTCCTGTTCCCGGAAGAAAAAAAAAGATAATTTTTCACCTTTACCATTTGCTGAAAGGAAGACTGTGTGACATCCTTGCAGCAGGGGATAACTGATAATCATTGATCTGTTTAGCCAGATATTGATGATCACTTTCAGTAGGAAATGATTCACACAATTCAGTTTGTATAATCTGCTTTAAAGGTACAATGTGGGGAACGCCCTCGGCAGAAATGGGCTGCTACATGCCACTAAATCCTACACATTGCACCTTTAACACATTTCTTGCTTGTAACACAGACTGTTAAAATGTGTACTATTTATTATAACTGTGTCCACTCAGCAGTTTACTATAAGTAAAAGGTCAGAGTCAGTATATCACCTGTGTACTTGGGTGAGGACGGTTTAAGGTGTTCAACAGGTCTGCATTGTTTTGCACCAGTCTTTCTGCAGTGCTTGCTACATCAAGTCCGTTCTCTACTGGGAGTCTCAAGGTAGTCCCTGATCAAAGAGAATAATTCAGGTCCGTATCCGAGGGAGGAGGAGAAAGACCAGTGGAGCAGAAGGTACAAAGAGAAGGTGAAGCTCAAACTGGGAATGAGTCAACAGTGGTTTGTGTTACACGGTGAAGAAGAAAGGGAGTAAGAGAGTTGTTTCTCTACTGTGTTCTTAACAGGAATTTCCGCATGAGCTAACCTCATTTAACATCTTCCTTCACAACTTACCTCCCCCCACCCCCGCACCCCACTGTAGGACAATTTTTAATGAATATGGCAGCCCATTGGGTAATTGTGCGTCGATTTCCTCATACAACATAGGTGCGTATTCATCACATATGACGCATGCAGTGAATTAAGTCAAAGCTGCAAACTGTGCACACAACACAATCGTGCACACAATGATGGATGCGGCTATTTTAGTTATACTCCCATGTTACCTCATTAAGAGCAAATTTCTGTCTGCCATTTATTGCTTGCAGGGATCCTCACAGATGCATGGTAATGTATATAATAACCTGCATGGGACTGTAGAGTTTGCTGTCTGAGAGTGAACCCCCCCAGCAACTGCCTCAGGGAAAGTTTTGTCTTCCTTAATAATCTGTTTTCCCTGTTTCAGTCCTCATGCATTTTTTAGACCCCAAAAAAAGATTCACATGAGGTTGGTGCATCATCCAAAGTAATTGGGACATCAGTTCTGGAAAGAGACTTTGAATTGCAGATTTTTACTGCTGCTGTGAGCACCACAGTCACACTTTTATTCTAGTGCTTATACCAATAAAACTACCTGCATGGCTAGGTGCTACTTAGCAGAAAGAGTAATGAAATGCATACATTTTGTGTTTTTGAGTGAAGTGACCTTGCTACTGTAATGCAAAAACTAAATAAAAGAGCTGTCAAGGCTGTGAGGAATTTGGGAGGGATTGTCTTGATGTACACAAGACAATTTTAAGTAAAAACACACAAGCGCTGCTGCCTCTGCGTTGGTGGGAGATGTAAACAGCAGAGCACTTCATGAGCAGAAGCAGAACAGTATTAGGTGGCTCGTAGAATAACATTTCACTTTATTTCCCTTTTATTTAAGCAGGTAAAAGTCTAGCTAAGAATAAGATCATAGTAAATAAAGACTGTTTCCAAAACTTTAAAAGCAAGTTTCTGTGTTTATGTGTTGTAGATTGTTATAATATGGCCTAGATCAGAGTTTATACTTCCATGCAGAGTGAAATTAGTAGAATTTGTGTCTTCCTCTTTGGAAGTCTTGTATTTCTTGGTAACACTTTGACAGACGCACCCCTTAGGAATGTACAAAGTTAGTAGTGTGTTTGACAGTGCGTCTCTGCACTGAACCACAGTCAATGGTTTCAGGAGAGGAAGCTGTAGGTAACAGGAAAACAGTCATCAGATATTCTGAGCACAACACGTAGGCGTATATTAAGAAATTAAAGTTGGTTGAATTTGGGCTTGTGGTTGTCTAGTTTGCATCTGTATACTAACACAAAGGACTGGAAGGGTCAGCTTATGCTTGAACAGAACTGTTCGTACGACGTGTTGTCCAACCATGTTGGAATTTGTTAATAGTTATACCTAACAGTCCCACTTGAAGGGCAATCACCTGTCGTTGAGAGAGGGGAGACGTGATATTGTTTAAATATGAGGATAACATCGCACATTTTCAGACGGTCTCTCCTTGAAGACGTTTATAGTGTTGCACTTAGTTGATCTCACATAAAAAAGTGTCAGAAATTATGGGGAGGGCGGGGCTCCTTTTCTCACTTCCACACAGCTGGCCGTTCATGGTGTGAAGCGGGTGTGAAGGTGTGAATGTTGGATCATCAGTTTTAGGGGAGGAGGTCACCAAAGCCATTCGACCGTCCAACAAGCAGTTGGAGCTGGAGCTATAAACATTTTCATCTTCACCCAAAAAGTATTGAAGTTAAACATCCAGGATGCTTTTTGTTTATCTTAGAACAGTAAACTGTCTCATTGCAAACACACATAATGAACACATTGTCTGTGTTTATTGTGTTTAATTATCTGTCATCATCATAACTCTGTCTTCTCTGTAAAAACAAACCATAGTTGCCTTATTTACTTGACAAAATGTCATGACTGTCACAGCTGTAGTCAGAAAGAAGCTATGAACAGGCACATGTGATTGTTGGTTTATTTTTCAGTTTAATCTTTCAAATGACGAAAATACCATGAAAGCTAAACAGAATATCATGACATTATTTCCCTTAATAAGTATATTCTCATTACTCACTTGCCTGCCTGTCACTGTCTTTCACTCATGAAGAACACAAAGTGCCTTTATACTCTTTCACAGTTCTCGTCAGTGTACCCTCTTACCGCTGAGTGCTCCTTTTATATTGTCTCTGGATTTCTTTTTGACTTCATTAACTATTTGAAGTGTAAGAAAAGCTTATTTGCATGTTTTGTTCTGATTAGGCTATTTTGACAGTTTGATTCCACAACCTACTCATGTTCAACAAAGTCAAGAGTCCTGGCCAGTAGACATCAGTATTGAAGCATTTCTTGCCTCAAGTTTTAAAATTCTTTTTTTATATGGCATAGAGCACTGCATATACTCAGCACATTTTTTTGGATGGTCATGTCAAATTAATCATTCTTAGAAGAAAACTAACAGTTACTAAATGGTTGTTCCTCAACATTTTTGACAAAACATACATTTGCAAAGCTTTGAAGAGGGACTGAATTCACATTAAATTGGCTAATTTTGAAAATGGTGTTTACATATGTTTCAGGACTTGAGTATATCCGGTCACACATGATGCCTGAACAGAAAAAAGGTTAAATATCTACGCGTCCTCATGCCAACAGCACATCTATTTCTAATGACTCCCAAAATGACATATGAGTGCTTTCAGTGTCCTCTAAAAAAACAAATGGTTTCAGAACAACCCATAGTAGTAAGAATTAACCTTCAAGTTCATACATAACTGGACAACACTGAAATTACATATTAACACAGCTATATAACAAATGTACCAAAATTTACTTCATAATTTTCTAATAGCTCTGTTCCCTCTATCCACACTTAAATGTGTGGCAGGCAGCTTACAGCCTCTGCTGCATCTTGTTTGACCTGAAAGTGACCCCCATTTTTCTACACACATCCACATTTTTTCTCCTTTTTTTTGTCTTTCGGTCATAGACACACACGTTTACCTGTTTTTTTCTGCCCGTGTCCTCCAGTAAAATGAGCAGCGCTGTACATCAAAGCTATGCTCACTACATTTGCACCAATATATAACTACAGTGCTTTCTTGCCTTTTCTTGTTGTGCCAGAGGACATGGATACCAGACACTTGCATATGATATTAAAAAAAAAAAAAACAGTTCCCACTACTGAGGAACAAAGGCTGCAAAAAGGATTAAAAGAAATACCCAGAAAACTATGATAATAGATTATAATGGCTTGTGGCATAAAGAGGTTGTATGGAGAGCTACACAGCCTCTCTTCTGAGAGCGAGCTGCCCAGAACAGATATCATGTGTTCAGAGGGCAGGGAGGTGTGCGAAGTGAACAAGTACTCTACTGTTACTGAAGGAGGTGAAGTGGGCATCAAGGAGTAAACAAACTAAGTTTGAAGTCAGATATTCGGATCTGAAAGAGAAGAAGAGAAAAACAGGAATATAGTTAGAATTCAGTGCAATAGGGATTCATAATTATGATGGAATAATGATATCAAATTAAAATGAGACACTATGTGACTACATTTAGTGAATACTGATCAAAGCAGCTACTCAAAATGTGATCTAACAAATTAGGGACTTGAATTTTAATTTTTAGTAGGAACAAAACATCAGTACTTTGTTATACCATCTGTGTCCACTGATAATGTGTGATGCAGGGATTAAAACAACAGTGATGCTTCACAATCAGACTCTACTGCAGTGCCAGCACTCTGCTGTCAAAAAAGGATGTTAAATGCATGTAATTGTAGCCTGCAGTACGTAAACATGCTGGTAACACCTTTTAAAATGGATTTCACCATCATACACAAGCGCTCAGCAGAGGCTCCTGGAGATTAGGTGCTCTATATCCCTTTTTCTCTTTGACTTAATTGGTGGGGGTTTAAACCACCACCCTGTGGGCGCAGATCCTAGAATTCAGTGTAGAATTTCAGTTGATCATTTGTGACGAAATATTGAAAACCAAAATGTGAGGGCATAAAAGTCAGATACTTTGGAAACACGCCTGTCAGTGAAAATGGGACCACCCAGCGATTGTTGTCATGGAGACTCACTTAACAATGTCGGCTCTGCTCAGGAGAGGAGGGCTGAAGTAATGACAGAAAATGAAAGTGACATGTGAAAAATTGCTTGTAAAGAGAGGATGGGGGAAGGAAGCTCCTGTTAAAGAAAGAGGAGAATTCCACATTCATCATCCATTTAAGTTCAGACTTAAGACTTTTTTTTGTTTGAAGTGTGTGAAAGTGCAATATTGCAGCTTCAGTGGCTGACATGAGTAAACCAGTAACATTACGGCATTATTTTTCTATAAATATAACTCTAAACACATTAGAGCGATAAATTAGATTAGGGCTGCAACAAATGAAAAAAAAATATCATAGTGATTAATCTGCTTATTATTTTCTTAATTGATTCTTTGGTCATCAAGGTGTCAGGAAATGGTGAAATAGCTCGTTTTATCAGTTTCATCGTATAAGACAAATACAGGCAACACATCCTGAGAACTGAGAAGCTACGTGATAAATTTTTTTTTTTGAAAAAATCAAGCCATTATCAAAATAATTTTTTTGTCTATCCACTAATCAATTAATAGAATTTTTTTCAGCTCTAAATTAGATGCTGGATATACTGTAAATGCATGTTTAGGTCCTAAAATATTTTATAGTTTAGGCCTATAAAATATATATGCACAAAACATATATATGTTTTGTGCACACAAGTAATTCATCTAACTAGCCATTTAAAGCTTGAGTTGTCTGCATTGAACAAGGGCTAAGGGGATTGTTTGAAATATTTAAATACTATCAGCACTATGATACCTGAGTTGTGGTACTAATACAAAAATAGTACTTCTCATCTGGGAAGTTGCTTTAATAAATCTGGATGTGTATTTCCTCAAAACAATTTTTCACCTAATAAAAGAAGAAGTCATGAGCTGTTAAATGTTATCTAAACACCATCAGCTGTGTGGGAAATTTGTATTAATAAACTAGAGTCATAAAAACAGATGTATCTGATCACAGAATAACAAAGGTTGACACCCCCCCCCCCCCCCCCCCCCCTTTCCCCAAGTTCCCTTTTTGTTTGGTTGGCATTCAGTCAAATTGATCTCCATGAGAAGCAGTAACTACACTTATACACACACCACAAGGTTTTACTATGAGTTGACATGCAGGATACATTTAGATATTTGTGATAAGTACTGCACATCCAGCTCAGCCAAAATAACTCGATTCTTTTTTCTAACTTATGGTGTAATTTTGTGCATTTTCTACCGTCTGTGTCATTGATTCTAGTTGAAATCAATGTCAGGGTTCAAATCTGCCCATTGTCTTTTAAAATACACAGTAGATGATTGTTGGTGAGTGCAATTCTGTGTTTTGTGTTGCAGAATTGGACTGTCTTGCATTCTTTGGTTAAAATAACACCTGTAATTCAGTTAATGTGGTTCAGAATGAGGAAATAAAAAAGATACATCGCTGCCTTTTAGTTCTGGTCCAGACGTTCATGCTCACTTGTTACGAACCAAAAGGAAATCATACGGACTGACGGATAACTCGTTTTTGGAGACTTTCATCCTGCATCATCAGCAATGCCTCAGAGTCAAAGTGTGATGACTGAGTGCAAGTCATGCTGTGCTTTATTGCCTGATTTGTTTTATCACCATTATTAGTCCAGGCTGCAACTTGATCTCATAAATTATACAGAAGTGTGACAATATTACATAAAGTTACTATTACTTCCTCTTACTATATATTCATAACGTGATAAAATACACTGAGTATGACACAAGCTCTAACACTTTATGATTAATCAGGGAAAATCTCCACACTCTTGTGCTGATGTCACTGTGGACTTATATAGATAGGGAGATGGCCTTTTTAACAGTTTACTATCAGCAGGTGGATTTAATGCTAGTTTAAACTTTTGCTACAATCACAGATGTACCCACAAGTTGTCCTGTGCTTGGTCTTCTTTGCTTTCACATTACAACAAGCTTCCGGTCTGGTTGTTTAGTCCGCACTTCAGTTTGATCGACAGCTCTTTCACAAAACAAAACGGATTAGGTGTGAAAGCGACCTTAAGTTGGCAAGCTGCACGTTCAAGAAGCATGCAGATTTATTGTAAATTGTCTTGTTTTCGGAACACAACATGAGGATCTTTATATCTCAGCCAGGGTTTTATTTCTGTCCTCGGTTTGTTTGCTCTCTGGTTTACATCATAGTTTGAAATAGCTGAGTTTGATAAAGAAGAGCCCTCTGTCCTCATGTGCAGTCATATGGTAGGGTGATAGCTGGGCCTGGCTCTATTTGTGTTGACTGAGTGTGCCATCTTCTCAGCTCTATTTTGAAACAACAGCCAGAACCCTTCTTGCTGTTGTTTTATTCGAGCTGTCCCTGAGTGCTTTGAGTTTGGGGCTTATTTTAGTCACTCTTAATGGCATCCATTTCCATTTTTACCCTCAGTTTGGGACTTTTTGAGTGTGTGGAAATGTGTGCATGTTGGATTGACATATTTGAAAGCTTGTGAGTTTATAAAATATTACCTTTTTTTCACAATATAGCTGTCACTCAGTGTCTTTTGGCTTTTTAGTAACATATGCACTGCAGGAGTGTAGCAGCTGCCGTACATGTGGAACACATCATGAAAATTGACTGCATGTGAAAGGCGAACCTATTTTTGTTGTTGGAGACAAATCACTCAGTGAAGAGGAGCAGTAGGCCTCTTAAAATGACAGATTCTTGTCCACAGATCCTGAGTCCGCTGTCCAGTTTACCGCAAATGTTTCAGACTCTTATTGCCAGTAGGGAGTAAAGCAGTCCTCCCTCTTGTGAGAAACAACTACAGCAAACAGTGTGGGACGAAGGGGGGGGGGGGGGGTGTTTGACCTGAATGCCAAACACAGAATGCTCTGCCAGACGTTTTTTTTTTTTTCTCCCTTTAAACATCCCCTCTTTTTTATAATCCTCTTTTACGTTCCTTTTCTCTTTGTGTGGTGTTGAAAGAGCCTCTGAGCTTTCCCCCCTCAGTGAAGGGAGTTGTGAAGTGCTGGTGAAGCCCAGCTCAGCAGTCTGTCGCTCATCTTTCCTCTTTTAATTCTCAGTGGAGGAATGGGGTTCATGGGTAGCATGAGCCCCACAGGCTTGTCTCTTTTTAAACCCGCTCTCTCCGAAATCTGTTTGTTTTATTTTGTGTGTAGTCGTATTCTTCCTCATAGGAAAAACATTTGTGTCGAATCTCAAGCCTGTTTAACCACATTAAGGAAACTGAGTTTGTGACATCAATCAAACTATTTCTGAAATTTACTTTTTGACTCATCTCTTGAGGGCACTGGTAGATTAAAAAATGCAATACTTTTCAGCAACCTAAATAATAAATTGCCATGTAAGTGTGTTTTAATATATTTTAATGAGATAAGGTATCTTGACTTCTTCTACAGCTTTACAGCAACAGAGAACAGATAAGTTTAACTGGGTGATTCTTAAACCAACATAATATGAAACTACAAAAACACGACTGACTTGTGTTTGTACGGTGTGGTGTTACAGAGTGATGTGTCTTTACACACACAAACACAGATACCAGCTGCACAAAGCACATTAACTGGAGAAACTTATTTTAAATGTTGATTAGCTACAGCTGATCTAATCTGCTGCTGGTGACGTCATTCATTTTTAACCAGTACCGGCAACAGACAGATAACTGTCTTCCCAAATTCACAGATCAGTCTACTGCGTTTGGACACTTGGTGAAGGTGGTTTAGGCTGGTATGAATGGAGTCAATTGAACTCTGTGTCGACTGAACAACATGAACAAGATCAAGACCGTCTGAAAAGGAGGTTTTTGGTTGGTTTTCAAGTGAAGTGTGGTGCAGTTTATCTGTGGCGTGACTGTAAATCAGACAACCACAGGATTCTTTGATAGTATATGATGTGATTTCAGCATAAATTCAAAAGAACAAGACCAGGTCAAGATATGGCTGGATCATCTATGGTCAGTGTGCAATATTTATTATATAGTTTGTTACAGGGATAGTCAGTGGTAGTGTCTATAATTTCTGGAAGTCCTGGATATTAAATGTTCATCTCCAATTTCCTGTAGTGGTCACGGTAATATATGCTGGTAAAGTGTACTGAAGTAGCATATCACATAACAGGGTTAAGCTATTTTCATTTCAAAATACTCATATCTTGATGCATTTTGGTGCAAATTCAGGAGACCCATCTCCTGCCAATTACAGCAGTTAGTGACAGTAAAATCAAGCACGCCTTCAGAGTAGCCATCCTGCACTAAACTGATATAACAGCTACATGAGTCGCATTTTTACCTGCAAGACTTTTAATGCTGTTCATCATTTACACCAGAGAAATAAAAAGCCTGCGTCATAGTGTGAGTTCAGTTTATAAAATGCAAGCACAGCACAGAGCGTCTTTCCTGCTGACACCGCTGTCAGTTGATGAGTAGATCACACTGGACAGTAGAGGAGGAGATGGTAGAGTCACCGGTATGTGTCTGTTTGAACAGGAGTTTAGCCAACTTCGCTGCAATTAACACCTGAGCTGAGAGCGTCAGACCTCTGAGCAGGAAACAGTCACTCTGCTTCATGCTGCTGTCCTACACTTCCTTGTGCTCATTCATTTTGAAAGTGCAACATCCATTAGGGAAACTCCAATACTAGGCCAGCCAACCAGTGGTGTAACTTCATCACTCAGCGAGTCAGTCAGTCATGGACATCCATGGTTATAGTTCTGGTCCACACCGCTGATCTAGTGACAGTAAAATACTGTGGAGCATTTTCCGAAACAGACTTCATCAGGCTCGCTCATCCATCCATTCACAGCAGGAGGAATCACTGCAATAAAAAAGGAAAGTAGTAGCTGGTCTAATCCAGCAGCTGTAGCCTGAAGCGGATAGAGGCCACAGCATGCTCACATACCTCCTGTCTCCTGGAAGAGTTGATGTCACCATTCCTCATCATGTCATAAATCTACTCCTCCACTTCTATTTCCTGCGCTTCCCGAAGAATCACAGCTGCTACCTTTTTGTTCCTTCCTGTATGGTCGAACCTACCCTTTTACCCTTTACCTTCTACATCTTGGAAGGTTTAGTAACTTGACATAAAGTTGCCCAGTGGCATGTTGCACAACTCCCTCCCCCTCCTCTGCCTGCTCAGCTGTCCCTGTCCCAGCCTGTGAAGAAATCTAGTTTGACAGCTTTAATGACGGCAAGCAGAAGCACATTCACAACGTTCTACTGTACAAACTGCTGCACACCAATTTTTTTGCTGTTTGTTGTAGCGATAGAAAACATCTGAGACATTTTTATGGAGTGTCACATAACCCTGTCTTTGGTTGTGACTGTAACTGTAAAAATGTATTCCACGAGGGCTCCGCTGTCTCTGTGGTTGTGGCCTAATTGAAGTGGAATTTAATATCTTCAGCTGGAAAAAAAAGCAAGCGCTTTAGAGTGCTCCCATTTGCATTTCATAAAATGTAGCCTACACAGAAGATATGAATCTTTCTACCAGTATCTACCGGGATCTTTTATATGTGGCTTTTATAATTTTTTCCATTTAAGTGTCTGTCAGGTGTTTCATTCTGAAACTTACCATACGGTATGTCATTCATAAATGACTTACCCTGACACAATTATGAAACCACTCTGTAAAAACGTATCTATTATTAAAGCAGTCGGGTTGTAGAGGAAATTAAACTGTCAGTTCAGGTTCATGTAGTTCGCAACCTTTTTTGGGTACTGGAACCCATACGTGTTTTGAGCAATCCTGAAGACCCCCCACCCCCATCCCAAAAAAACCCCAAAACAATTAGACAGAAAAAGAAATTGCATTAGGTTAACTTAAGAGAAAACCTACATTGCTTTATTGTATTACAACAGCATAAAACCAGAAGTCAGTATTGAGGTAAATAAAGGCCCTGCTCACTAAATATGGTATGTCTGTAAAGATCAAAGGATCTTTTTAAAGTACATATATTTATCATTTTACAGACATTCTGCAATTACACCTCAGACCACCAAGGGTTCATTGACCAATAGTTGAGAAATAAAGCCCTAAATCAGACAACAATGCACACATCAGATTGGACATAAAATACAGTTTCACTAAACAATTGCCATCGTACTAGCTTTACCACATGACCTTTCATTCTGTATCTGTGCATTCACCCTCATCTTAGATCATCCTTTTTCCTGTGCACCGTTTTTACTTCCTTTATTTATTCTGGTGATCTTGTTTCTGGCTGTAGATTGTTAACTTGACGGTGTGCTAAATATAAACCGGATTGCTGGGATGGTTTTCATACCATGAGATTCCTTTTATCACAGAAAAAGTAAATAAAAAATCTTGCCTGATCGCATCATGCATATTCTAAAATAAACCATTTCCAGTCACCCTGAGTCATGAAAAGATGCATGTAATTCCTCAGCTATTGAGGTGGTCCAGTAAACCCATGTCAGATCACCTCACCTAAAGCCTGGTGAAATAGAGCATGTAATCGCTCAGTCTGTCTCCAAAACTAATAGGCGAAGCTTTGTGTGTGTTAGAGAGAGAGAGAGAGAGAGAGAGAGAGAGAGAGAGAGAGAGAGAGAGAGAGAGAGAGAGAGAGAGAGAGAGAGAGAGAGAGAGAGAGAGAGAGAGAGAGAGAGAGAGAGAGAGAGAGAGAGAGAGAGAGAGAGAGAGAGAGAGAGAGAGAGAGAGAGAGAGAGAGAGAGAGAGAGAGAGAGAGAGAGAGAGAGAGAGAGAGCACATAAATTGATTGTGTGTGTTTGAGCTCTACTAAAGAAGCCTTTTTAGACATGCTTTTTTTGGGCTGAAAGTTGCCTTTTGGAACAACTACTGTGTGTTTTACATAGCATCCTTTTCAGCGACATTTTGTGTATGTGACTCCTCCATATTTTGTAATTGTTACACAGAAAAATTATCGTGTGGCCAGCAATTTTTTTGGATTATTTTAGCATCAGTTTAGACACTAAATATTACCATGAACTTTAAGCTCATATTAAGCTCAGTTATATAATTTAGCTTGGTGATAAACTGGCAACCTGTCCAGGATGAATCCTGTTTAATGCCCAATGTGAGCTAGGATAGGCGGTTTAAAACTTGTGTGCATGGATGAATATGGATTAATTTGTAATGACTTGTCACTGACTCTCACTCACACACACACACACACACACACACACACACACACACACACACACACACACACACACACACACACACACACACACACACACACACACCTCAAAACTACCCTTTAAATGATTATAATAATACATTGAAATGTATAAGAGGACTGTCATGCAAACTTGTTTCAGTTCATGCCCACCATTGTTCTGAATTTGGCACAACTGATCCTTAGTTAATTATAAACCAGAATAAAATGTAAATCACCTAACAGATCAACTAAGTAACTTATTCACTTTTTTAAATGCAATATCTTATCAGTCATTAATTCATTCAAGTACTCATGATCAACCTATCTGCCCCCTAGTGGCCATGTCCACAAATTAAACACTTGTCTTATTTCTTAATCTTGTGACAAATTGCTACTGCGCTAATAATGATACTGAAGTTGCTGTATTCGTCTGTGTGAAAATATTAAAGGTGTATGACCGCTTAGCTCAACCCAGCACTCTTTTTCTCCACAGGGGGACTCCATGAAAGATGACAGAGGAGGTGATTGTTGTAGCCAAGTGGGACTACACGGCCCAGCAGGACCAGGAACTTGACATCCGTAAAAACGAGCGTCTCTACCTCCTGGACGACTCAAAGACCTGGTGGCGTGTCCGCAATGGTTCCAACCAAACGGGTTACGTGCCATCAAACTATGTTGAGCGCAAGAACAGCCTGAAGAAAGGTTCGCTGGTGAAGAACATCAAAGACACGCTGGGTAAGGAGAATTTAGTTTCACTCAACTTAAAAGTTAAAGGTTGCTTGTGTGTATAAGTTGTCACTGTCAGTAGATTAATTTCAGTAAAAGTGGAACATTTCTGCACTTCCTTTTCAATATTTTCTGCTCCCTGGTAGTGCAGATAAGACATGCTCATAAACAGTGGTCAGTTTGTGTGCATGCATGTGTGTTCCTGCCCGAATCTCCTCAGAAGTAGAATCAATCCCTCGCTGGGTATCTGTCCTTGCTGGGGGCTGACACTGTGCACTCCAGGGATCTTTTTGAGTTGGCCGTTGCTCTCAACTGTCAGCACACTGTCTCCCAGTCCCCAGCCATGAGTGAAATATATGAGACTGTGTGTAGCCAACTTATGAGATGGACTTGAGGTGTATATAGCATAAGAGGATACAGCTCCAGAGTTACTCAGACTTTTTACTAAGTGGCAACTTGTAACATAAAAGGGTAGTTTTAGTTCCTTTGCAGCAAGCTATAAAACATAATTAGGGGTCTGCGAAAATGAAAGTTATAATGCATTAAAGACATGACTTTCATAAGTGTCATTTATAAAGGTTCATCCTTCATCTTTAAGTACACAGTGCACAACAGCCCAGTGTCTTTTTTTTCTCATCACAGTTGTCTAGAAAAATGAGACCAACATGTTAGTTATGATAAAGGTAGAAACTACATTATATTCTTGTTTAACAATTGGCAGACTTGTTCATACATTTAATAGAACAATTTATTAAGATTCAGAGTTCATTTTGTACACTAGTGCTGAACATCTCTGCACATTCTGAGTAAGACTGAAGTACGTCCACAGCATTGAGTATTTAACCGTCAAGATCACCTCTTATTATGTATTCATTTGTTGTTGTATGTTATATAACTTTATACCATTGTGATCAATTTCCAAACATATTATTCACTCCAGGGGCGACCCAAGCCTTTGTTGTGCATGTTGTAACACTTAGTCTCAGTGTAACCAGGCCACCTGTTTGGACATAGCTTAGTTTATACACATCATCTTGTGCATGAAACCAAATCAGTTGTGCGTAAAATCAGAGCTTGCCAGTAGCATACTGTAAGCTCTCCCATATGTCAGTGAGCAATTATCTTGTGTGTTGGTATTTTTAGATTGATTTAATATTTAACGAAGCACTCTTTGTTACAGTTGTCGGGGAGAAACCGTCCCCTCTGCGCCTTAAACTGCTGCTTCAAAACACACATGGTTAAGTCTCTCAGGCATCGTAAAATTGGTTTTATTTATTATGACTGATAGCAAGACCGATGAGCTCATAACCAGTTCCTAAAAGATATTAGGCTTCCCAACTTCATCTGATCTAATTTATTTTTATAATTGGGAATTTGAGAGTTGAAGATAAAATTCCCCTAATCACCATCTGAGCCGCTGCCAGTCTGCAGTCACAGAATGCAGATGCCTCAGCAGGAAGCAGCCTTGACTGAATGAAGTGGCATCATTTATGGATGGCTGCTAAACTGGGATGTGTTGGTATACAGTTCAGGTCAAGAAGAAAGGAATTAGGGTAAAAATGATCTACTTTCTCAAGGCAGGAAATTAATCAGTTTTGACAGTTCTAGCTTGACTCACCACTTTTTATCACGTCGGTCGAGGGAAGCAGATGAGGAGAAAATAGAAACATCTGGAGGAATTTCTAACAGGACAGAATAATCAAGAAGCGTGTTGTTATAAAAAATAGTAACTGTGGTGGTGGAGGGGAGGCGATGAGGAGAGAATAGACAGAGAGATGAAGGGAGTCTGGTCTCATGTGCTTATTCCTCTCAGCTCTGTGGATACCAGCCCTCAGGGAAACTCTGCAGCTTTATGTGGGCCAGCGTGGCACAGCCTGCCACCGTCACCCTGACCAGGGCTCATTGTGCAAAGAAAGAACATTCATCCCCCTCCTCACTCCCTGTCACCAATACTGCTCCCATCAGCCCCTCTCTCTTCAGGCTCTGTCACTGTAGTCCTCTGCTTTTCTATGATCAGTAGATTGATTAGTTGCGAAATCAGCGGCCTAAATGGCTGTGCTGGAATGATAGATTACTTGTCTGTCCCCGACTGTTACATATCGACTACAACATTATGGCCTAGTTCCATTTCAGTCCTAAGTAGTTTGCTTCCAGCCAGTATCTCTACTGTTAAAAGCCTGAGCACATCCAATAGTGCAAGAACATTTTCTTGATGAGGCGATGAGCAATAGGTGAGGCCAGGGGCTAATGGAACTTATTCACACACTTAAATAGAGATATGATTGGCTGAGAGCCGGATTACTTCATCCCATTTTTATCGCCTTGCTTTTTTTCTTCCCTCTCAGCTCCTCGGTGAGTCCACATTGTTATTATGGACCTTTGCAGATAGTCCATGATTACTGTTATCTCCACTTTTCTCCTCAGTTACTGTGATTTAATGCAGTTGTATCATCGACATCCATCCAGGCAGAATTGAATGGCAGCGTGCTACTTTGTGCCCCAGTTTTCTCTCACATGGAGAAAAATCAGTAATGGCTTAAAAAATTCAGCAAAGGTCCCACTCAGTGTTTGAATCAGGCCGGCACTTATTGGTACTGTGTGAAATTTTTGTCCACCTGAGTTTTTGTGTGGCCTCTCTGCCAGCATCAGTGTACAAGTGTGCGTAGGCGAATGTGAGGTGTGTGAAGTGGTTTGTCTTCTCCTCACATGAAAATCATTACATAGCTGCAGTCCATTTGTCCATTGTCCACACAGTAAGTCTTAGGCAAAATAAAATTGTTTCCTGTACAAACACGCTGCAAGAGGATGGCCCTGGAATAGTTTGGACGCTACTGATTTCAATTTGATTACCAATTCAATTCAATATTGATTAGTTTGGGGATATTTTAGTTATAATATCAGTTTTGCTTGGATATGAAAGAGACTCTTGGAGAAGTAATGCTGTAAATCGCCCAAAGAACCCTCTAACATGTTACATTAATGTGTTTCTTATTTAACATGACCAACACACTACAGCAGTCAACACAATATCATGCAACTCTACAGTCTCTACGGTCTGTGAGTATTTAGGTTCCAGATAAAAATAGTACAAGTGCTTTCTTTAGTGCAGAGGGTGTGGTGTAGAGATGGTACACAACATGTAGACACAAGTGTGTTATTACTTTTAGTTAACCTGGTTAACTGTAGATTTCTTTTAGCTAACAGAACACTAGCCTATGATGAATAATTCAACTACAAAATCTAGGTTGGTGTGATGTCTGGTGTTAGTCAAGACTCTTACTGATCAGCTGGTGACATTGTGGTGACTTGTGCTGCTGCTCCAGACTGACGGCTAACCTTATGAGTTATCATACTTCAAGACGTGCACTGTCCACACTGCAAAAAATATCTTCCATATCTTCTAATGCAGATGTATGAATCTTCTGAGTTTGCTGCGTCCTTACTTTCAAAGTACTCTTTAGTTGAATGTTAACTGCTAACTGAGGTTCACTAGTCTCTCATGTGGCCATATCTTTCTGCGTGAGGTGAACCAAAGGCTGGCCACACGAGACTAAACAGGGTTAAAGGTCTCATGGATCTCAGGATTCTATGAATTGATGTTGGATCATTCAAATTTGAATCAGAGAATCAGTTTTATAAACCCAGCCCTGTTAGGGAGTTAAACGCCAACATGCTGATGCTGCTGCAAGAATGTAATTGATTTTGCAGGTAATGGGTCATAAAAAATTACTGTACAAATCAAAGTTTGATCTGATAAAGGTGCTGTAATCATTTCTCCTGTTCATGTTGACCATTAGAAGATCCCTTCATAATGCACTGTGAGTGATGCCAAAATCTACAAGCTTACTTCTGTGCAAAAATGTAGTAAACGTTTAGCAATTAAAGGCTATTTTGAAGCTTCAGCCGACCAAAGTAATCAATAAAATAATAATAATAATAATAATAATAATAATAATATAAATAGTCTTTTTAGTGCCAAAGTCCCTTTTTTGTTACTATGCTTCCACCGCAGCTCAACAAGGAAACAAAAGGAGGGAATTTGATGTTAAAAAGACTGTAAATGTGGGAGATATCCACTTGACATGACTGATGAACACTCGTATAAGCTTCACATCATCTTTTAAATGCATTTTTGCAAAAAAAGGCTGTGCAAACTTGTGACTCATTCAGTATGAACAGGGGGAGCGATTACAGCGAGCAAAACCTGTTTCAGTGTTTATGTTGACACCTGACTGTTGTTTTAAGACAGGTTTGAAACATTAACCTATCCGTCAACGATGCAGCTGAAGAGATTCAAGATTCAAGACAACTTTAATAATCCATTGGAGGGCAATTCATTTGACCCCTTTTTTTATTCCAATGCAAATACTGGTCCCACTGACAAATATTTCCATTTGTCCCCTCAAGCTTTTTGGTAGGTTTTATTGGTTTTACACAAAGATGTGCATTAGGACCGTAAACACTGGTGGAAAACTGAGAATGCAGCATCACTGAAAGGGTTACTTAAAGCCCTCTTTTAAGTCACATCACTCGTTGACACAGTACTTACGCTTCATTTGAGGGCCAAGTTGTGCTTTTTCATCCCTGCACACACTTCCATGTGCCTGTGGGTGGTGTGGTATTGTGTGGTCTCATCTAACGCAGTAACCCTCCACCGTAAGACATGGCATGAAGCAATATGCTGCAACTTGCAGACACGGAGGCTCTCATCAGCTCACTTCCTTCTGAGTTGAAATCCTCTGGGCTTGAAACTCTAGTCTCCATTCCACAAGATGAGGAGGTAGGTGAAAGTTTGGAGTGAATGTGTGGGAGGAGAGAATATAGCCTGCCGCTGCTCTAACCAGCAGGCCAGTCTCTTGAAGTGGAAATGAGTGAAGTAGAAAGTTGCATGTCTATCTACGTGTGTGTGTGTGTGTGTGTGTGTGTGTGTGTGTGTGTGTGTGTGTGTGTGTGTGTGTGTGTGTGTGTGTGTGTGTGTGTGTGTGTGTGTTTGTGTTTGTGTGTGTGTGTGTGTGTGTGTTAAAGTGCTTTCACTTAGCTCAGGGGAGCGTGTGTTTGCTGCTTTCTTGCATGTGACTGCTTGCTACGCCATGGCAACGACAGTCTATTTTATTTTTCCTAAAGGACCACCTGATGTAGGGCTGAAGGATTTTGAAAAAAATATCTAATTGCAATTTTTTGACTGATATTGTAGTTACGATATGATTCGCAATATTAGACAGAATGAACATTTTTTTAAGCTCTGATTTTCACTGAAAAACATTAAAATGATGTGTGATTTTTGTGGGATCTGTTCCAGAGGAAGACGTCTTCTTAAATCTGTAGAGTATGATGTGTTGGACAGGTCATCTCTGTAGCACAACAGTAATTAGTTTAAAATGGTATTTTTCGTTTTAAAAACAAATATTGTGCCTCCTGCGGTTTGAAAATTGCAGTAGGTCATATTGAGATTTCGATAACATTTTGAACATTTGTTCAACCCTGACCTGAAGTATGCCAAAGAGTCAAACTTTTTCAGCTTATAGCCAGGAGACACAGAATAATCACACACACACACACACACACACACACACACACACACACACACACACACACACACACACACACACACACACACACACACACACACACACACACACACACAGAGCTATCAGACATGTAGGATACACACTGCTATCCATAAACATGATCTGCTTGTTATTCCTGTCTCATCCTCCTTCTTTGCGTTTTTGTCAGCTGTGGCCTCTGATGTGCTCGCTCTACAATGTGTGTGAGAAACAGCTGCCAAGGGACCTCTCGTCTCTCTTCTCAGCTCTCTTCCTCCTCCTCCTCCTCTCTCTGCCAACAAGTTTCATGCTACTCTGTGTGAACCCAACAGTTTTCCAAACAATGTAAATGTACTCTTCAGCCATGACATTTCTGTGGCATTTCAGCAGGCTCTGTGGCATAAACTGGGTGATTAGCTATCAAGAAACTCACTTCAGCTATTAGTGGCACACATGAGTATATACTGACAAAAGCTTCAACTGACAAGTGAGCGGTTTAAACGTTGTCAACAATATGCTGTGTCATTATTATTTGAACATGAAGTTGAAGAGGAGGACTTCTTGGTTCTGTTCAACTGAGAGACTTTAGAAACTTAGGGTCTCATTGAAGAGTGGAAACGCATGTTTAAAGAAGCATCTTTGAAAGTACATGAATGGAAAAGTCAGAGACAGGTATGACAGGAGCTAACTTTGATCCTGGATGTGCCTGTCATTATCAAGCCCACGGTGCCTGCTCCAGTTTCCCTACACTGTCTGCATCATCTATTTTCAGCCTTTTCATTAGAATAGATGTGTATCTTTGCGTGTCGACGGAATACCAAATAGAAAGGAGTGCTTTCATTTCTTTGGGTATGAGAAAATCTTAACCTTGGTATTAATTCTATTATCAAGAGTATCAATCTGTCCTTCACCACTGAGCTCTCTCATAGGATATCCTCTATCCTTTGCTTCTGAGGGCCTATGAGTGGAGCTTGCAGCCTCAATTAGTTTCCTGCTAACCCTAATCTACAGAGAATTATCACTCATCTCTTCAGCTTCCCGCTGCTCTTCAGCAAAATGCGTGCAAAAGAAAAAGTTGAAAATAGTTCGGCGAAGTGTGGAGTGGAGAGAAAACCTGCAGCCAATCAATACACAGTCGTCTGAGGTGTCGAAGTATATTTCGATAAATGTATTCCCGCCTGAAACACATTTAACAATTGTGACTGTTTCTGCACATCACATAGACTACTATACAGCAACGTGTTGTACAGTTTAGAGATGCAGAAAACAGAAGCTGTATGGACAGAGATCTCCCGTCTGCTCAGTGTGACTAGTGAGTTTTAAACTGAGATCTTATAGTTGCATGTGGGTCAATATTTGGATAATTTTTCTGCTTCAAATTCAATACCCACCTCAGACACGCAAGTGATGAAACAGGCTGTTTATGGCTGGCAGATAGGTGACATCATGATCACTCCCGGGTCTGTGATGCACAGACGGGCAGAGCAGCACCTTTTACTCCTCAACTCAACCAGAGCAACAGAAAGAGCGACGTGTCTCTCAGTGGTGCAAAAAAGCTCTAATCAAGAATATTATTTAGAAGAATTCCTTTTCCATTGAAAAAAGTTTTTGGCAACATATCTCACTTTAGACAACATCAAATATGTCAGCCATGCTTTTGGTTCACATTGGTAGTTTATTACTGCGGCACACACAGAAATGAAAGGTAAACGGTCACCGCTCTTCGATGTGTTCACGGCGTTAGCAAAACAGCTTCAGTAAACCTGCTGTACACAAAATGACCAGCACCACACATCAGAAAGACAAAGTTAGTGACTAGCTGGTGAATAAAAGACCAGAGATTTTTAAAAAAGAGTAAATATTAGACTTGCATTCGTCAAATGGACACTAATATGATTCCAAATGAATGCTCATGTTACTCCATATCTGCTGGATGTGTTAAAAGTTATGTGGCTGCTAACAGGTTTGCCATGTCTTCATCATTCTCTTCTGTTTCTGTTCTTGTTGCAGGTTTGGGAAAAACTAAGAGGAAGACAAGCGCCCGCGATGCTTCCCCAACTCCGAGCTCAGACACAGAATATCCTTCCAATGGCAGCGGGGGCGGAGGGATGGGAGGAGGAGGAGCCGCGGAGAGAATCTACGACCTCAACATCCCTGCTGTGGTCAAGTTTGCCTACACACCAGAGAGGGAAGACGAGCTCACCTTGGTGAAGGGCTCCAGGGTCATCGTGATGGAGAAGTGCAGCGATGGTTGGTGGCGGGGCAGCCAGGCAGGCCGTGTGGGCTGGTTTCCCTCCAATTACGTCCAGGAGGAGATGGGAGGAGCAGATGACAGAGGGGAGGGAGATTCTTCACTGGGTTACCAAGGAGGCTCTCAAGGGACTTTGTTGGCCAACGGGCGTGCCGGTGGCCGTGGTGAAGTGCTCCATCTGGTTCAAACACTCTACCCCTTCAGCTCTGTGACCGAGGAGGAGCTGAACTTTGAGAAGGGAGAGGTCATGGAGGTGGTGGAGAAGCCAGAGAATGACCCAGAGTGGTGGAGGTGTAAGAACTCGCTTGGCATGGTGGGCCTGGTACCTAAAAATTATGTGATGGTGCTGGACGAGCGGCCCGGCCTGCACTCTACCATGTCGAGCTCCCCGCAGAACCGCTTAGTGGTACCGGCACGCTCAGGGAAGTTCGCTGGGAGAGACTGGTACTACGGCAACATCACCAGGCACCAGGCCGAAAGCATACTCAATGAGAGGGGAGAGGAGGGTGACTTCCTCATACGAGACAGCGAGTCATCGGTGAGTCTGTGCAGTGGAAGTCATGACAGACTATTAAGAGCATGAGAGAGGCTGGGAGAAAGTCTGGAAATAGAGGTCCAAATGTGTATGAGTTCTGGCATGGCTTGTTCTGAACCCATATTCATAAAACATAAGAATTATATTGTAAATTTGAATGCTTTAAAAAACATCAAGAAACATCCTGCATACTAGTATGAGCAGCAGCTCTCAAGTCACATCATAATTCACACGTATGCTCAGAAAATAAATATCAGACACAGGGATGCAACCTGCATCTGTTAGATTAATCACTCTTCAAAATCTTCACAGTGATGTTACATTTATTTGTGTGAAATATTTAAAGGAATAGTTTGACATTTTTGGAAATACACTTACTAGCTTTCTTGCTGAATAAGACCACTCTCTAATTAATTTCACATTTACTGTACAGACATGAGTATAGTACCAATTAATGTGTATAAATAATGTACATTAATAAACCATGATGAAATAATCACAATTTGGCCATAATAGAAACAAAAAGAAAACTAAACTGGAGCAGGAAGGACATTTTGCTACTAGTAAGTGGATTTCATCAGAGAAAATGCATAAAGAAGTCCATTTAGAACTACAGTCACAAGAGGAGACAGTGAAGTTGAATGGAAAATGACTGCAAACAACATAAATCCACCAAAAAGTGCAACATAATTTTGAACTAGAAACTTACAACGTATGCCTTATTATTTATATTGCTTCAAGTAGCATTTTTGTTATCATAACCAATGTTATTTACAGTCAAACATGTTGCATGTTTCTTTGCTGCAGCCATTTAGAATATCTTAAGCAACTTGAAAGACCTCTGGAGCTATCTGCATTATTTTTTAAATTGGTTTAATTCCTTAGCTTGAGAGAAGAAGTGAAACAGATTTTTACTTTTCTTTCTTCACATGTAGCAGTTTGAAAAATTAACCCAGATCTTGATATGTGAGAATATACTGCCACCTGCTGCATGTTTCTCTATTTCTAACGGTTGCAACAACTCTCTCCCTCTTTGTCTTTCAGCCCAGTGATTTCTCGGTGTCTCTGAAGGCTGTGGGTAAGAATAAGCACTTTAAAGTGCAGCTGACAGAGGGTGTGTACTGTATCGGCCAGCGCAGGTTTAGCTCCATGGATGAACTACTGGAGCACTACAAGAAAGCCCCCATTTTCACCAGCGAACATGGAGAGAAGTTGTACCTGGTCAAAGCGCTGCTGTGATTCACACATCCTCACACTTACACTGGATCTCTCTCACACATGCACACACACACACACACACACACACACACACACACACACACACACACTAACACACACACTCTCGCTCTCTCTTGCTCTCTCTCTCTCTCTCTCTCTCTCTCTCTCTCTCTCTCTCTCTCTCTCATACACACTATACACACACACTATACACACACATAATAAAAATGCCACTCCCTAACTGTCTTAATCCAAGCCTTAGCTGTGGACCCTCTCGCTATGGCATCTGTACTACAGTCAAGTTTTATCTGTCGCCCTCCAGTGGTGATTAGGTGAAATTCTTTCTAGCTCTACAACCAAGCAGTTAACCCCGAGACAGCATGCACTGTCAGCAAATATCGCGCCACATCCTTCGTGTACAGCACAATGCATACTAAGCCCCTCTGTCTTGGATGTGCTAACATTTGCAGTGACCACATCTGCCGCTAACAGAATGCCTGAGGCCTTGTTGGGGGTTAAGCTCTCCTTCTGATGTCATACATAATGTCCATTTACTACCATGCACATTGTAGGTTACACCATTGCTCTTAATCCACACAGGAGGACAAAATGTTTAACAGTTCAAAGAAGACTCGAACCTTTGAGGGACCTTACTCTAGTGTTGCCCTGTCAAATTGTTAGCCATTGTTTTATTTTGTTTTGTTCATTTATTTTTTAAAAGATGTCTACATTTTTTTTTCTTGAGTTGATTTTTTTTTTTTTTTTACTAATTTAAATTCCTTTTGGGTGGTATCAATCATTGCTCTTTCATTCAATGACTTCACAAAGTGACCACAATCACTCTCTTGCCTTTTTTTCTCCTGATTTTCACCATTGCTCTACTTGATTTCTCTCCCCATTTAAACTTTTGTGTTTCACTTTTATTAAACTCCGCCATGTTTTCATCTCCACAAACCCATTCATCATTAGTGATATTGTTAAAAAGCTGGTTACAGTACTAATTGTAATGTTTTCTGAATGGCAGTGGGGAGTGTTAATGCAATAGGGGAGACCTCTGATTTCCTGTAAAGTTTGAATGTTTATCAATGTAACCAAATGTGCCACCCTGTACCCATACTACTGGCTCCAGGTCTGCACTGCACTCACTAAACTTGGCATTCATTCATAGCTCTATGCTCATGCTTTATATTGTGTCACATTGAACAGGTTTCTTGTCTGTTCTCCAGTATGTGTCTGTAGCTACATGAAGATACTGACTGAAGAAGAATAATTAAAGAAACAAAACATTTTGGTAACACTTTTGAGTAACTACACTTGATCTCCTCCAGCTCCTGCAAATGAATGCCATTATAAAACAGTACCTCTTCTGATCGAGTATTTTTCAAGGAAAAATATATCTTTGTGAATTTTGTGAATACAAAGAAGTTTGCAGGAAAAGTCTCATCATACACGAAAACCTATAAAAACTCAATGACAACTGAGACCCCAATAACAAATCAACAAAGGAGGGGCAACCGTAAGCTCTATGTTTCTACATTCATAAATCCTGAATAAAATATCAACAACAAATATAATAATAATGTTAAAAACAAAAATAGCCCAACAATTGAGAGGCAACAGCTGGTATTATTGATATTCATCTTGTCACCGTCAAGACACCAAATATACTGTCATCTGGTTTATAATAGAAAAAAATTCTAGTCCTACCAAACACTTACTTTTACGTTTATTTCTTTTTCTATGTTCATTCGTTTACCAATGGAAGTGTTGATCATGGGGTCCTCAGCTTTTATATGATATATCTGAATGTTATTGAGCATTGTTATTTAATTCTTGTCTCCACTGTATGTATATATTCAGAATAAGATGAGGTGCATAAATGAATCGTTAAGATCAAACTATGGTACTGTATCGCCGACAACGTGATGAGAATTGAAATACTTTTGTTCAATAAAAAGTTTTGAAGAATATTAAAACAGCATGAGTCGAATGCATGATTGGTTGTCATTTTTAGTCTTCCACTGGTTGTTGCTTTAAAAAAAGAAATGCTTTTACACCTCCAGCGCAGTACAAATAGTGCTAGAAGACCCAAACACAATGATTGCATGTTGAAGGTGGTATAAACAGCCTGGGAGGAATAGATAATGAGGCATTTGGAAGATGTTTTGTCCTTATGTACAAGCAAATCATGAATATAGTGGATCACTGTTTCATTCAAGAGCACCTTGATATGTGGACAGAGGGAGCCAGAGATTGAACGACCAATCCAACATTTAATGGTTGACACGCTCCACCACCTGAGCTACAGCTTCACAATATGTTGTCCAAATGTAAACGAATGGTTGTCCAAGTACAAAAATTAAAAACACAGCACTGGAACCAGCTATCACTCAGGTAATGTTTTATTTTAATGTTGTTTACATCATTAAAGTTTGACTAAAACAGGGTAATACTCTGAATGATATTGATGAGATCATCTTTTTTGTACCTCTCATCTTTTATTTATTCAATCACACTGAGATCAAGATATCCTTTGCAAGAGAGACATGAATACAGCAAGAGAAATGCAGACAGGTGACAAAGTAAAGGGAAAACCGTTACAGGTCTGAATGCTTGACCCCTACAGTGAGGGAATCTGTTGGCTATGTTATGCTGTGGGGGGACATTTTTCTGGCATGGTTTGGGTCCACTTGTCCCCTTAGTGGGAGAGGGTCACTGCAAATAAAAACAAAACATATATAGCCATCAAGGTGATGGGCCAAAACCTTACTAAGACACTTTACATTGGTTTTTCCTTTCATTTTGTCGTCTGTAGAACACAGCCAGTCACACACAAAAGCACATATCAAGCAGTATCCAAAATAAACACTAACATCTTTAAAAAGGGTTTAAAATTTATCCAAAGGGAGAGGTTTCAATATCCTCCTTAGTCCATTCCATGTATATAGTGCAAAGTACAAAAGAAGTTCAAAGTTAAATTTTCTTTTACTTGTTGGGTGTTAAGAGTTATGAACTGTGGTTTTAATAAAGCTGTGCTGATAAAAAACAGTGTTGAGTATGATATTTATCTCCAAGTAAAGGTCCCAAAAGTAAACTGTCAAGTTGTTTTAAGGTGGAATGAGCAGCATGATATCTCTATAATCAAACACAGACATGATGGTCGATGGCACAGTGGTGTTCTCAAGAGAAACATGCATTATATTATATATTAAGAAACCCATTTTTATTATCAGATTATGTGCCACATGAGCTTTAAAATTCAGACTACTATGTAACCAAATTTAAAAGATTGAACTGCTTCAGTTTCAGTACCATTGTGTGTATGGATGGAAGGAAGATGTAAGATATGTAAGAGGTTAGATATGTGTTCCTGACAATTTCCTCTTTTCAGCATGCAGTACAAGTTTGAGGTTCTACAATGACGTCTGAAGAAAATTAGCAGATTGTAATCTAGATGTTGCTTGATACAGTAAGTCAGTACTGGAGTAATAATATTTTTATGTAGAATGTAAATAATAAGGAACCAAGCAGAGAACCTTGTGTTTAACCCACTGGTTATTAAAATAATTGAATGTGGGATCATCAGTACGGATCATCTGTTTTATCAGACACATTTGCATGAATCAGCTCTGGGCATGATCATCCATACAAAGATGGTGACATTTCTTTAGTAAATGCAGTAGTCAAACAGTATCAAAAGCATAGTCATTTTTCTTGTCCAAAGAATGTATCCTTTTTAATACAAGTGTAGAGGCTGTACTGTGTCATGATGCAAATCCTGTTGTCAGTGGAAACCCCCTACAAGGAATGATCATTAGGCTTGTAGATAACAAGTTTAAATCAGGTTCAATGTAAGTTTAACATTATTTGATACCATGAGCAGACCTAATTTGCAAGCAGTTTGTTCTGGTACTGGACAGTTTTGCATTTATCTATTGAATTTATTGATACTTTTCTGACACAGGATATAGATCTTCCATACCAGACTCTACAACTACGACAAACAAACCATACAACAAAACAATACCAAAATATACATTTAAAATAAAGTAATTTCACAAATAATCAAAAAGCAGCTTTATAATTATACAAAATATCCTTTGATGACCAGAATGTATCCATCTATTTTTTAAAGGGGGGAACTGAAAGAGTCTGCAGTACATCCACTAGAGGCTTGATTTTTCTCTTTTCAGAGAAAGACTCCTTAAAAGAAGTATTTTAAGGAGTTTCCTCCTAAATCACACCTATTCCCTAATTATTAACCCTAACCCTAACCCTATTCCAAAAGTGGATGAGAGGCTCAGCTGAGAAATCATATATTCTGTGAAAGAGCTTACAGACCTCACTGATGTCCTCTATGTCTCATGTCTAACAGAGTTGATAATTGTAGTTCTCCAACTGTATAATTACCTGTTATCATTTGATTTCCCAGTGTGTAAATGTTTGCATTTTTCTGGCTTTAATCTGAATAACCACCAATCACACCAATTACCTTATGCAATTGAGATCCTTTTGCAAATGGACTATGTCAGTGTCTATATAATTGTGTCATCCACAAAAAGATATGTAGATTGTATCACGCTTGGTAAATCATCTAATCGTTTATAAAGATGATAAAAAAACAAGTACAGGGCCCAGCACAGATCCCTGAAACTCCATAGGTCACTGGTTTCCAGCATGAATTGGCATTTACTGTTTCCTATTTGAAAAAAATCCTGTATCCAGTCTGTTGTCTATGCAATGGGATCTTAATTTTGACAGTAGTCTTTAATGAAGAACTTTGTCAAATGCTTTTTGGAAGCCCATATATATTTAAGTGACTCTTCCATCCAAAGCGGCTGACCACTTATCAAGAAACATGACAAGCTGAAGTGTAGTCAGTCTTCCAGATATAAATCCATACCACTAATTGATAAATAAGTCTAATTGGCCTTTAGTTTCCTGCCAATGATTTGTTTCCTTTTTTGAAAATTGCATTGATTTAGACTTCATTTCATTCACAAGGTAAAATTGATTCTTCTAATGATTGATTATATTGTACTCTTAGAGGTTCAGCAATCACACACTGTACTGTATTTTTACGGTATATCAAAAGGCTTACCAGATTGAAGTTCTTTTGCGAAACTTGACAAACTCACACCAGCCTTGTTTAATGTTGTCAGAATGACCTGAACAATCTACAAAATCAGAATACTGATTACACATTAATGTCTTAGTGGGTATGGTTTTATCAAGTAGAAAATACAATGCAAGACAGGTGTGTTTTTCACTTTGTGGTTTTGTTGCTTTCACTTACATTAAATTGATGATGATGAACTATTTGTTATACAACAGCATGCAAAATCCCGTAATTACCAAAAGTTCCTGCATTTGTTAGCCTGTACATATTGAATCTGTCAGCTGGTGTGATTTAGAGCCTGGCTGGGGTTTGATGTCCCCTGACAGTAGTGTTTGAGTCTGTGTCAGTCATGATTAAACTGCCATCTGCCTCAGCTGGAATGGCACTGAGCTGCCAACAGTAAGGATGTTATATATGTTTTTCTTTGTCTTTCTGTATGAGGGGGATTACTAAAACACTACAACCGATTTCTACAGCACTGTGGTTTCATAGAGTGGTGTAAGTTCTAGTTTCCCCATTACATTAACTTTTGGATGTGGAAGTTCAATTACTGGGGTGTTTTACTTCTACAGAGGAATGACAGTAACAAAAATACAAAACAGTAATATTATTAATGGTGAATCTAAAAATGATTCAACAGTAGAGGACACAAAAGTATGACCTTTCAAAACTGTCTGGAGTCTGGGATGCAGTGTCTTTAAATTTCCACAGGATGGCAGTGTTGGGTTTCTTGCCTTAGCATCTCACCGCTGTTCATATTTTTATATCTACATTTGATGTATTGACCAGAAAGCAGAGCCTCATTTTGTTATTAAAGGTTACGGGCCAATTACCTCAATTTACTAAAAGGATAGTGAGATTATGTGCTTCTGTCAGACTTTTAATGATTTTCTGACTGTGCATCTGTGTGTTTGCCCATGAGCTCAGTGTAGAAACAACCACTGAACAAGAGCAGCTAAATTAAGTGACTGGACATTCATTTATGGATTTTAAAACTGACAGTTTTGATTTAAATCAGAAATTTGGAGAGTTGAATGTATGTTTCATTTTGAACAGTCAGTGTCACAGCCAGGTTTACGAATGGACAAGAAGGGGAGACCATGCTTGGGTTGTTACACAACTTAAAACCAAAAGTAACCCAACCAAAAGTGGAGAGATCTGGATACTGGCTGACTGCTTTAGCTTAGTATACATGCTCTAGTAGTATATATACAGCCAAGCTATCAATCAGCTCTGGTCCCTGTCGAGTTTACCTTGCTCTAGGTAACACACCCCTATCAGGACATAAAAACAGAAAACATCTCTTGTTTAGAATACCAATTTGCAGAGAGAGACTGACAGTCTCTGAGGCGATGCACAAGAACATGGCCAACTCCATGACTCCACATCACTTTTAAACAAAAAGGGTTCTGGTCCGTTGCAATATTGATCTGAGACAAAAAAAAATGTTTTCAGGTGGATTGATTTGGGGTCTCTAAAGCACCTGCTATGGAGTCACCCCCAGTAAGCCATGGACATGATGCTGAACTAATATAGCTCCTACTGTCCATGCCATTTTAGAGTTCAGTCTACAAAAGCTTTTTATTAGTACCTGCTGTCAGGGCTGAACAGAAGAAAAATCCAGCAGCTAAACAAACACTGTAAAATGAAATGCATAAAGGGGACATATGGCGAGAAAATTACTCTACCTACAAAAGAAAAACACACCAACTGTTCTGTGGATATGTGAAAGCCTATAGGGTAGTGAGTGTAGAATACTGAATGCCGCTCAGAGAAAAGACTGTTATTCTTTTTTAATTTCAGTTTTAGACTCTGAGACATGTCACAGGGTCAAGAAAACAACTCACTAACCCTACCTATTATCACCTTGGAAAAGAGGTCTCAGCAGTTTCATAGGGGGCAAGGAGAACAGTGGCAACATACAGCCCTGTCTCTTAGAAATGATGTTCATATACAACTAAATTGCAGCAGCAATACATTTTGCTGGCTGAATGATTTCTCGCCACACATTTTTGACAAATTTCAGAAACGCTGATACTGAACATACAAGTGAAATGCTCAGTGACAACATAGTTCTTTTTCATTTCCACCAATAAATACCATTTTGGCGATAGGATTTTGCAACATGTAGGTCCTAAGTACCTACATTTAAAAAACATTCAACTGTAGTAGTGTCCAGATTTCAAACCTGAAAACTAGTTTGTTCCATTTGAGACCTGTCCAGTTGACAGTAATTTTGACTATTCCTGTTTTAATCTGACACTTGATGGAAGTTTAATAGTAAATTATTGGATTACCACTTTAAACCCTTCTGTCAGGTTTGATATTGAAATGTTACACACACATATAAAACTATTGTCAACACAATTACTTTAATTCTGCCCACTGTGCTGTCAATATCATTCGGAGAGGTTTTTTAATGTCAGTTGACATTTTCTATTCAAAGAACACACACATTCAAACATCCACAAACCAGGCTAATCATAGACTAAGTTCAGACTGAGTTCTTGAAACATTCAAAGATCAAAATGTGGAAACAAATCACAGCATTTGGTTTCATCAGCATTAGCATTTGATTATAGCGAGCTGCTCTGTATGTATGAATGATGTCTTACAGAAAAAGTCTTAGAGGCGTTTCTTTACCCGTAGACACACTTTGGGTCTTATAGTGGACAAATTAAACTCCCTTCAAAACAATAATCACTATTCATTCATTTGTATTAATTTGTTCCCAGAACCAGCTATACAAGGAGAAATAGTTTAGTGTTTATCATATCAGTGTTTGGGTTGGAAAATAAATTACAGTATCATCTGCATATAAAAGACAGGCAAGTCATTAATATATGTAATGTAATGGACCAAGAATACTACCTTGAGGTACCCTAATATCACAGGTAGAGGGGGAAGAAGATATCTGATCAATTTTAACTACCTGAGCTCTGTTTGATAATAGGAAGAGAACAATTTGAAAACAGGGGAAAACTGAAAAGAGTTGAGTAATATTTGATGGTTTACAGTGTTGAATGCTTTGCACAGGTCAATAGATATTGCTACAATGACATCACCTTGGTTAAGGCATGTGTGGATCTTCCCAGTAAAAAATGATAAAGCTGATGTAGCTAATGGGTTAAAACAGAAACCATACCAAAATTACCCTTCTTCAAGATATTCCGTTACTTTATTTGTGAAGGGTTTTTTCAAGTATCTTTGACATTGCTGGCAAACTGGACACTGGTCTGTAATATGACACTTTGGTTAGATGATCAGATTTGAAACTGGAACTGGAAGTGCAGTTTTCCAAACTGATGCAGAGATTGATAAGATGGAGAAAAAGACTAACTGTATTTGTCTTGATAAACTGCATATTAAGTCCATAAATATCTGTAGAATGAGAATAATTAAATCATCTTAAAATAGTTATTTCCTTGTTTTGCACAAGCTCAGTTAAAGAGAACTGATTATTTAGATATGGTAACAGGGAAAATAGGACTAGTATTAAAGGTATTTGCCAAATCCTTAGCTAAAGAAAGCTATCATTTAAAATGTTGTTTTCTCAGACTCACTTGCTAAAACGTACCTCACAAGGCAGCTAGATTCATAACATCACAAACTGAAGATTAGCAGATTTGGTTACAATAATATGAATCTTTAGCAATTTTTGCAATGCTGCCACACATTTATTTCTGATGCAATTTGATGCACCAAAGTTTTCCCTATTTACTATGGATCTCCTTTTAAATGAAAATGCTTTCAGTTTTAGCAATTTAATATTTTTTAATCCATGGCAGCATGACTGGGGAAATTGATATAGCTGTGGGTGTTGACTCAATTTTATGATTGCCATTATCCAATATATGCTCAGGGTTATCTAGTGATAATTCATAGCTCCAGTCAATTTGCTTTATTTGCATATGAAATGCAATTTAGATTTTGGAATTCTACAAGTTACTTGTAAGATGTGTCTTTAAGGGGGCTTTATTGTTTTTTGTCAGAGAGCAAATTCAAGAGAATGGTTATATAATACTGTATGGATGACACCTGACAATTTATATTTTGTAGGTTGATTCATGAATATAAGAATCAAAACTAAGCATCTTGTATTTCCCATTCTAGTTGGGTCTGTGATTAATTGGTAAATATCAGCTCTGTGGCACAGACTTTTAAAGGTTTGAAGGACTCATCATTCCCGTCACAATTCAGGTTGCCCAGTATAATAAATTCCTTAGTTTAATCACTAATCTGGGACTAATATGGGGCTGAATTTGCATGAGGAGGTTTCCTAGTTGAAAATAGCTGTGATTGCATATTGATGTGTAAAGTTTACAGATTTTAAGAGAGACTCAGACAGTTTTTCAGTTTCACAAATCTGTAGTTGTATTTTTGGGACACATAGATGCCAACTTCACCACCAGGCATAGCTGTGCAATCTTTACAATAGAGGTGATAATTCTTAATATATAATAATAATAATATAATATAATAATATAATATAATAATATAAAGAAAACTATCTGGGTTAGTAGAGCTTAATCACGGTTCAGAAATTGCTGGTATATGTGCTTTTATTTCATCTAGTTTAGGAGTGAAGCTATGAACATTAAGATGGCATACCTTTAAAACTATATTGCTTCATTTTGACCGGGTAGATGCATCCAGCTTGACGGTAATATACATGTTACCCAAAGTTATGGGACAATAAGAATGAGAATTATAGTGTTGCCTATTATCAAAAGAGTGTGACTTTGAAAGATGAGTTGACTTATGGAGCAGGATCGGACTGTGAAAATGTCTCGGAAACATGCAGTCAACAGCTTGGCATGATTTGAACTATATGGGATATATTCGCTGCTAGGGCATGTGCACCAGACGTACTGGGGAGAATGCCATCTCTGCTGTCAAACAGAGACAACAAGGCAGCTGAGATAATGCTTAAAAAAGTATTGATTTGGCTCTCTTGAGACTTTGAGGGGCTGTTTCACAGTGGAAGAAATGGCAAAAAGCAATCACAGACCAGACATTCAAACAGTATGTGGTTGTTTTGCGGACCTTGAGATCCTGATGAGGAGTCATCAAATAGTTAGGGGAGAAGCAGATGAACAGAGGCTGGAACCAGGGTGGTGGCGGTGCACCACATTGTGCTTCTGGTAAAAGCTTCACTAAAAAGACATTGAGTACCTTTCCAAAATATCTGCTCGTGGTAGCTTTGATTGTAAAATGTATTCAGAAGAAAAATACACAGCTGGACGAACACTACCCTGCTGCTGTTTTGTTTGTACAAACCTGTGTCAAGGCTGCAGAGTAGTCACCCCAACAGAAATACATTACTGACACTCCTGAAGTTCCCTCATTTCTTTCTCACTGACTGCTCCCCCTCATTTCCTGTCACAGAGCTTCTTTCTTCTTTCTTCATTATAGAAAAACTGCACTCTATAGAAATGATGTTGCTCCTCAAGCACTAGAATGACTCTATCAGCCCTGAAAATACCTGTTGCCAAAGGAAAATAATCTGATGACAAAGAAGCCATTGAAGTCATCCGGAGACCCTCTCCAGTGAAAAGAAAACACAAATCACTGAGAGATTACTTTAAGTGGATGTTGGGTGTTGTGACTGAATATGTAAGTGTTGTACTATAGGTATTTACAGATAGCTGGGACTAGAGTCTAGGTTCAGAGGAGTACTTTGTAACTAATATTCAGGAATAACAGACAAAAGACAAAGGGATTATTTATATAGACAATTAGCAGTAGGCATATACATTAATTGGTACCTATTCACACATTTTACTCACCAAAAAAAGTGCATTTAATCCCTTGAAACCATCCAAAATAAAACCCCAATCTCAGAAAAATAAGTATTTCTCCCTATTTTATATCACTTTTGTTTGATTTAAATGTGCAGTGTGTAAGATTTAGTGGCACCTAGTGGTGAGGTTGCAGATGCAACCAACTGATAACCTCTCCCCTTCTCCTTCCCTGTCCAAGCATGTAAGAGAACCTATGGTGGCAGAAAAACTCGGGAAAAATGCAAAAAGCCCTCTTTAGAACCATTGTTTGTATTATAAAGTTTGAGACTGATTAGGCGGCTTTTATTAATGTTTGGCATGTTTTCTTCCCTTTTCCTGTGTGCATGAATGTCCAACCAGTGTGTTCGTATCCTGATATTGAGACTAAAAGCAGATTTGTTGCTGACTGTTGAATTAACAGATGCAGTTATTGTGTGTACATTTGGCTTAATCTACGTTTCATTAATACTGTTACTGGTAAATAGACATGGATAGATAAGCCACGTCAAAATATCTGACTGTGTGAATAAATTCTGTGCAATCCTGTTTCTGTTTAGGAATATCTGATTTAGTAATTGCTAATTGTAGTAGCTTCCAACAAACTCAAGTGTTACTGTGCAATTGAAACATGGTTCATCCCCAGGCCCATGGTCAGGTGTTAGTATGCCTACTGATAGTAGCATTTCTTTTTTTTTTTTAGACGTTCAGCGCTCATTATTTGGCTCAGAGTTTAGTAGCTGCAAAATAACCATGTGACATTTTGGGATATGGAGCAGTTGTACCCCATTAAACAGTGACAAATTCAACATATGAATGAATATGTTCATTGTTGTTATTAACGTTCATTAATAGTAATAATAATTTTTATTATTTTTACATCATTCATTACAACATCAGTGGTTCAGGAGGTATAGCAGTCATGAGGTAAACACCTGTTCACTGGTAGCTTCAATACTTCCAAGAGTCAGTAGTGAGCTTGTAAGTAGTGAGCTACACAACTGACTACACAGGATATTTTCAGGAAGAAAAAGTCATGTTTCAAATGTGTTCGATTGATAATTTTAATTATGCATATGTTTGTATGGAAGATACTCTGATGAAGACAGTTCACCGTAGAAACATTAGTGATTAAAGAATCTATATGGCACTACAGTATACTGATTGTACAGTATTCATCCTTATTTGAATCCTGCTGCCAATACCAGGACTTCTAAGAAACTGGTGTGCACTTATCTAATCCTTCATTAATGCTGACTTTATGTGTGAGCACTTACACCCAAATGAGGTGTTAATCCTTGTTCAGACCTTCTAGAAATGCCAGATGTAGACCTCACTGGAGGAGAAAATAGTATTTGTTGACAAATACTGACTAAACTCTCCTGAGGCTCAGAAAGAACATATGTGAATTCTTGAAATGGGTCACATATTTAAAACCTGCATGGCTTCACATATATTACTGTGTCCTTTTTAATCAATTCAGTCTGGTGCATAATTTGCAGAATTCAGTGCAGAAACCAATGTGCATATTCTCAGGGTTGATCTTAACAGCTTTTTCTACCATCTCCATTGTAGCCTGTAGGACATTTTTTTAAATTATTCTGGGTTTGTTATCATACAGCATTTGTATTTTTTCAACATGCAACAAGTTTTCTCCGCCTCGTGCATAAAACATGCAGTATGTGTGTTTGTTTGTGTACATTTGTTACGAACAAGTTACTACTGATATATTTGTGTGTTCAAGTACTGTACTGTATGCATACCTTGTGTGCAATTTCTGTAGACAACTCTGATGTGAAAACAGGTGTGAGGAGTGTACATTGTGTAGAACTCGGCTGCTAAGAAATGACTCCTGGTAGGAACACATGCATAGAAAAATTGTGATATTAAAAACTGAACACTATGCTTATTTACATAAACATCATATCCCAAAGGGGGTACCACAATCAGAATCATGACTTTTTCCACTTAATATCGAACCACATAAAAGCTCATCTCCTGAAATGATCAGTATCAACCACATCTCTGAAGTGCGAGCACATCAGGGCCAAGGTCAAGTAAGAATATCGGGCAACTGAAGTATATTATAGAATAATGATAAAACATTTCTTGGAATATTTTTGCGTTACCTCTCAATATTTTTCTTCTTCTATCCTTTCTGAGTCATATGTCTATTTCCACTCAGCTGCTCCCAGCACGTTGCCCCAGTAGGAATTGTCTCATTGAATTTTACTTTGAACTGGGCATTAAGTATGCAGATATAGTACTACTGCTCAATAGGCATGGGTATGTGATTAGTGAGAGTAAATTTAAACTAATTCTGAGATCAAGAGGACTCTACACAAGAAAGCAGTACGGTAATCTGCAGGATACAGTCGGTTTTATTTGTGACCACTAACTGTGCTCTGCATGAATGCAGATGGCTGTATTCTAAATGTAGAGAGTTTTGCCCAGGAGTAAGAAAAGAGGATGTCTGCTTAATTATGACAGAGCTGGATCCCAGAAGGGGCTCACTGAGTAAAAGGAGATATTGCCTGAGGCTGAATGTGTCAACTGAAATTTGGTCCCTTTGAGAAGTAATTCTGCCACTGATTTTTTTCCTGTGACATAGAAACAAGAAGTCAAGGACGCACACCTAATTAGGTGAGTGTATTCACCTCACACCAACATTTCAATATATGCCTTCATCAGATGTGAGGTGAATAAAGTCACTTGTGGATACAGAATACATCATTTTCATATCAATTTTCCTATAACAGGATATGCAGGGACATTTTATACTGACATAAACATTGTAAACCTTAAAGCCCCAAGCATTTTGGACCCTGTATGTATATCCAAATACAATTCTGAAGTGTTTTATCTGTGGCTTGATCAATTTTTTCTCAAGTGTTTACAAACATTACCACAGTAAACAAACCTTTTACAGCCACAAACAACAGCAAATCCAATTTAAAAACTCAAATTACCTGCTGTCAGGAGTTAGTCCTTGTATCAAGATCAATCTAGCCAATCAATTAGCAAATTAAAATATCTCTATATTCTTAATTTGTTGGTGGGTTTACCCTTTTGTATTATGTTTGGATCACTGATTGGGCCTTTAATATTAACAGGCCTGGAACAGGACCTAAATAGAAGGTAAATAAAAGCATTGACATGTTGCATTGTTGCAAATACCCAAAGATCAGGAACAAGACCCACGTTCTGTGAAATGACAGTACAGGACCCATGCTTTAATGAATTTGCTAAATCTCTTTGAGTCAAATTAAAACCTGCACACAGCAACATAGAATGTCTGAATGGGTTGGATCTTTTTTCATAAAAAGAACAGAGAAAGTATATTTCTGCCTGCTTTGGCTTCAACACCTAGGTTTTAGTCACAAAAAGAGAATTAGTCAGTTATGCCTCACTCTGATAAATGAGTAATATTGCTTTGTGGTGAAATTCCCCTTTATTAGTGGACAAGGTCTTGCTCAAAACTTTGAATCAACTAAATTGGACAACAATACATTGGCCTAATATAACATTTTAATCAATTCCTACCTTTGCCTCATCACTTGTTACAAAATACTTCCTTCCCATTATCGAAAACATCATATTCCGATTACTCTCAACCATGGTGAGTGCATAAAGGTTTACAGTCTGTAATGTCCAGGTGTCCAAATGAACTTCCTTCATGAGATAATTTGCCTACAATTAATGATAAAGAAGACCATTTTACCATAGCCAGCAATAATATAGTGTTTTGTATTTTGGTGTGTGCTTAGGTTTTGTGATTTTATTGGGGGAATTCTGAATTATTATTGTCCACAATTATTTGTCTAGTGACATAACTGAACACTACAACCTTTTACAAACAAGACATGAGGGAAAAAAGAAACTGGAACACAAGGCTTTGTTAGCTAGTAAACGATTCAAATGTATGATGCAGAGTTATCTATTGTCAGTTTGTATGAGAGACCTGATAAACAGATGACATGACAGTTACCTTTGAAGCAGTAAGTCAAATCAGTGGTATAACAACTTAGCTTAGCACCAGGACTTAAACAGTTGCAGAATATTTAGTTGCTCCCTGGGGTGGCTTCTTGCAGAGAGTGGAATTTGATGTGCTGATATGCTAGTCTTGATCCTCAACTTATGACTTTAAATCTTGAGGTTTTGTCTCCTATTGTTCTGCATCATATCTTCAGATTAGCAAAATGCAAGCTTTCCACCAGCATGGCAGAACACAGGGAGAAAAACCAGCCAGTAACCAGCAATCACCACAACCACCAGTTGCACATAGTCTCACATAAGAGACTGCTTTAAGTTTCAGTCTGCCTACCAAGAAGGTGCATCCTGACCAATCCCAGGGGTTGCAGGGTTCTGTGGGAGCAGACTCACTCACCTCCTGTAACCCCACACACAATTCCTAAATGTAGTTATTCTTTTCATTTTAAATTTCAAAATGGCACGATTTCTAATTTTGCATTTTTGATAGTAGCTCTAGCATTCTGAGGGTAAAACAAGCAGAATAGTACTTAATATGATATTAGTATTATCAATGATGATGGAATTATGTTAACGGTACATTTCTTGGCTTAAATGGAGTGGTATAAAAATCCAATTTATTGTCTGTGAGAGTCTGTATGTCATTGGGATATGACATGTTGCGCAGCATGTCTTGTGCCTCATGCCGGTTTGCCCAGTGAACAGTTGTTTGGTAAATCATTTAAGTCCTAAAAGTCAGAGTTCACAGTAAGATTTAAGTTGGAGCCAGCTCGTCTCTCTGACTGGCTCTTAGAGGTGAGTTATGTAGCCAATGGTGAGGGTCGTTTATCCAAGTGGTACTATCCATTCACACTGGGGTGTGAGTTGGTCTTTCTTTCTTCTCTCTATCTCTCGTCGCTTGAAGGATCAAAGGTGGTTTAGGTCAATGGTTTGGTTTAGTGACTATGCAGGAAATGGGGGTCCTTATCTGATCCCTTTTGTGTGTAGGGTGTATTTTAGATGATCTGGTCAGTGAGAAGTTTGGAATTCTTACTTATGTGTTATTGTCCAGCATTCCTGGGGGTTGAAGAAAGAGGTGGTCTGTTGTTTGAGGTTTGTGCTGTCTGCCTTAGAAACATGCAGTGTTTTTATCCTACATTAGGTCTGTAAAATTACAAAAAAGTCAAAAACGTTTGCTTTTACTTACAGGTAAGTGTTTTAAGGGGGTCTACACTTGGTGGTGGTCCCCAGGTCGCAGTGGCATAGAGATCCTCCACGTAAATTTCTTCTCCCTGCACAAAAAAGCCTCCAAAATGGGTTGACGTATATAGTAATGATAATAAGTACCTTAAGGCTTGCAATTTGTTGTACTAAGTGCAAGCATGCATTTCCAATCTAGATAACAAAAACTAGAATTTCACAAACGACATACAATCTACCATTCATTTCTAAACTGATAGTGGATTCAAGCCAGGATTCTGGTTAAAGATATTTCATGTTAACCACATTCCTCTGACTTCCAGAAGCCAAGCTCATTTGTGGCCATCTGGTATCCATGACAAAGACAATCTGCAGTGAGGAAAATAAAGTAGGGTTGTAGAACATCAAACTTAAGAGCCCTTTAACATCACATAACAAGCAGAATATTTAACAACAACAACACATGCTTCAGAAACTGATGGAAATATGAGTTTACACTATCATCATCTACTGGATAGACTGTTTCATCACTTGGCCCTGGGACTGGATTTCACACTGTCAGTGAACACTGTTTAGTCATTGTCAATCAGCAACAATCACTGTCACCATTATTAAGAGTCCTGCTGTGACATTTCCTGTGCTGTACACCTTATGAACTGATCAGTGTAGGAGCCACTTAACTTGCAAATGACACGGCAATAGCATGACTCATCAACTACTACCTAGCTGCTTAAACTTCATACCATTCTCTCCTGTCTGGGGTGTTTGATAAAGCCTTAAGACAATCTGCAGGCTTGCACATTCTGAAGGTTGGTGGAAGCTTCCACACAGACACACAGACACAGACACAGACACAGACACACACACACACACACACACACACACACACACACACACACACACACACACACACACACACACACACACACACACACACACACACACACACACACACACACACACACAACTTGAATCACTGTAGTCACCATGTGTGTGTGTGTGTGTGTGTGTGTGTGTGTGTGTGTGTGTGTGTGTGTGTGTGTGTGTGTGTGTGTGTGTGTGTAAGAGAACAGAGAAGGTGTAGTGTTAAGGAAAAAAACCTTTCTTGGCAATTGCTTTGCAAATCTGAAAAACTGTTAAGCATACGCTATAAATCTGAGTTTTCTGTTATAGCAATCATGAAACCCATAGGACAGACTGCTACCAGACAAAGCTTTCCCACTAAAATTGTTGGTGATCATCTTCCCTCCAGTAATTGCAAATCTGCCAATAGATTCTGATTAACTCTCATATTATAGTGATGAACATTACATCTCATCAAGAACTCATGACTGGCTTGAAAAACCATGCTCATGAAATAATTATTTTTCTGCATTTCTGAAAGAAAAAAACAATGCTCTGCCTTCTGAGACTTCACCCAGACACAGTTCTGGACCCGGACCAAACCTCCTCAGCACATCCTTCACATCCTTTGTGCAGTACTGGTGGAATGTATCATACAGAGTACAATGCTCTGCTGATCCTGTGACTGGATAATGATTAATATCATGATTCTTTGTTCATGTTCAACCAGGGAAAACAAACATGATGACTGCCCAACCAACTTTCAAAAGGGAACATAGAAAAAGCATAAGCATCGCTCTTCACAAAATGTTCAGATATTAATAAAGACTGAAAAATCAGATATTAATAACAATCCACATTTAGAAGCCTTTACTCGCCCAATGACACTCAAACCTTCTCGAAATCCATATCATAGGTGCTACCTGTTTGTGTTTCTCCCCACAAGCATATGACAAGGTCCATTTTGGAGCCCTTAGAATCGAGCGTTCATGCACAGCAGTTTCCTTTCAGCGTCAACCTATGGAGATATTCTCGAAAAGAAAAAAAACCCAAAACACACTTACTGTGTTTAACTGTTGTTTCATGAATTTTATTTGTAAGCTGCTATTTTGTAATGTTAATGTCACTCTGCTCTTGGTACTTCTGTAATACATTTGCTTTAGCATACTCTGTGTTGGTGACAACTTGGGGCCATATCCACATGGCACCACATGGAAAGGACTGTCACAATTACCTGGGGAAAAATTTGACTAAGAACAAACAAACAAAAAAAACAAAGGTTCAACAGGTTATTCTATATCACTCACTGCATTACATTAACTTAGGTTACATAAGGCCTTGTAACTACAGCAACATTAAATTCAAACCTGGTGGTTACTGGGTGATGTATAGGATGTACAGGATAATGGTTCCTCTTGTCTTGAGCTTGACATTTCTTCTCCTCAGACCTCATTGTGCCTTATTCAATCCCTGTTATTATCTCATCACACAGGACCTGCACTCCTGTCCTGCACACTAAATTTTGTCTTCACCCTGGGTTGCACTAAATATTTCTTAGTGTGAACAATGAATTTATCCAATGAACAAACATTGCCTAGACAAAAGTCTGATACAGTGCATTCCTCTTGGACAAATACCAGAAGTAATAATGGGGGTTATTCTGAGGGGTTGCAAGATAATTAAAGGGATATTAAAGAACAAATTATAATTCAATTTGTTGGAGATTTTTCTCTGTCAGTGTCAAATACTGAATACTTCTAGGTTTATTCTAATCAACTGTAAAAACAAACAAACCGAGAAAAAATTTGTTCCCAACATATTGTTATGCAGATGACACAATTATTTATTTAGATTAGTCATTAATATTTATGCTTTCTGTATTGTGGTTGTTTCTAGGGTGATTTTTTTTCTAATTACATTAAGAAATATGTTCACAATAACAGGATTTAATTTCTGTTTTTATTTTTATTTGTGAGATATTATTTTGTCAAAAAAGGCTCAATGGTTAAAAAAAAGTTACACAAAATTAAATTAGTTAATAATCCAGAGTTGAAAAGGTCCTCACACAATGCACTGTTTACAACCATTTGTGTAACATTTATCCAAATCTGGAGTGTCAAGCTGTTCAGGACTTTACTCAGCCTTTTTTTTTTTTTTTTTTTTTTTTTAAGAATATGGACATCATCAGTTGTAATGAATGGGCTGAGAGCAACAGAAAGGGTAGTGAAGTCTGATAGTATTCAAACATCAAAAAACAGTTTGTTGACAAAATCAAATACTACAGCACAACTGTTTTTAACTGGCGAAGATCAGCCAGTAGCCGAGTCAGCCACCCACCCCTCCTCTCTCTGACGGTGTCCTCAGAGAGTAACAAACACCCACTGAACAGATAAATGGATGGTCAAAAAAACCCAAAAGACTAACTTACGCCCCGTGGCTGAATGTCCAGACAGTCTGGATACCAGGTGTGAAAACTGTCTGGTACATTCTTTTCATCCACATTCTCACTCTTCCCTCAGCTTTCTCTGTCCTTTTCTCCATCTTACCTTGAAAACATCCATATTACTCCCAGGCAATAGCAGGCAAAAAATTGATTATTAAAATATAGATTTTGCACAATGTGGCAGTCACAGCAAGAATCCATAATCATTTCCTGTTGAGCCTGAATTCATAAAGAGACAACTTTTGAGGGATTTTTATCTCCCAACATGGTCAAATTACTTTTTTGTATTCTCACAGACAAGATCAAAGAAAAGGATGCCAGTATCTCCTCTAATTATTTCACTTGTTCCAAATGTTCTTTTCAAGACTTTTGTAAACTTTGAATACTTATCTTTGCAGCAGTCCATCACTGACTGAGTCTATCTATTGAACCTCTAAGGACAACACCAACCTTGTATTGCTTATGATAGGATCTAGTATTGATGATAGTAAGTGGTAAAGTTTTCTGATCACTCAAAGTGCTTTTACACCACAAACCACATTCACCCACTGACACACACATTCATAAACTGTTGGAAGAGGCTGCCATGCAAGCTGATAACATGGTTATCAGAAGGATATAATCATTGATAACACAGCCATCAGGAGCAATCTGGGGTTTGAGTATCTTGCCAAAGGACTCTTGGACCTGTGGACTGAAGAGCCAGGAATCAAACCGCTAAATCAACCTGTTGTAAAGAATGCCACCCTCAATCTTGGCAATTCACAGACTTGTCATTACGAGGGGTGTGAAGCAGAGGTTTCCTCAAACACTGACTTTCCTGTTTTCTGATCATTTTGCTGTTTAAAAAAATGTATCATTAATACTTTACCTACATCCAACAGTCTTGTTCAGATCTCGTGCATTGTTTTAATAAATTTCCCTCCCCTTGGATGTTTGAACAGTGAACTCCATTGATATTTTTTGCAAAATAAATTAATCTGGTTTTAATTTGGGGCAATCCAACTAATGTTAACTTTTTTGGTTTGTCTTTGGCCTTACACAGTTTGGATTCCTGTTTTGTAAAGCAACTTGGGCTGAAAGTTGCTATACAAACAAAGTTATTATTAAGATTGTTAACATGTTTATATAATATTATTGGTGTTTTTTTTATCACTAATATGAAGATGTCCAGATGTAACCATGCATCTTGCCTAAATCATCTGTAAACCAGGAAAAAATGGAACATTTTAACAACACATAGGACACTTTTTTATGGCAAAAATTATATTGCTGTAGTATTCCTCTAAATAAAGCAAACAGATGTGAGAGGTGTGAAAGTGGCTCTCTGACATCCTTTGGAGACAGTCAAGTGTAAGAGGGAAAATGTGAAAAACAAACATGTCCGCCTTTGCTTCTAATCGAGATGCAGTGAGTCATCCTGAGATCAGTCTGAGGGAGAAGGGCAAGGAACAGGTCTGCGAGGATTATCTGCTGCCGATCTGGTAAGAGATGTTTTTTCAGTGAATCAGAGATGACGCATCGGAGCTTTTATCTTCTTTTTTATGGACGCATGCACTTATTCTGTAGCTTGCACAATTTTTGAGAGCATACTCTTTTGAAAGTAAATTACAGGCATTACATTGTGTTATACTTTTGAAATGCTGGTGTTAGTAAAGTGCTCTATATGTGCCTGAAAACATACACGGTCCCCCATAAAGTTGGAATAAAATATTTTTTTCCTCTTTCCATGAAATGATTGTGAAAATGTGATTTATTCTTGATAGATAAAGTGTATATATTCTCAAAATTGTATTGATCAATCTCATTATACCTGATCAAATGTGATTACTGATGTGTATAAATAGAAAATAAAAAGAGGAATGTGTCTGACAACAAAATTATTCCAACTTTATGGGCGACTGTGTATGTTTTTCTTGTAAAGACTGAATTCAATGACTTCTTCCCTTTTATGTTCAGTCTTCCAGTTCCTGAAATCATGCATCATCTGTACATGTCTGTGCTGCTCTTTTATCTTGTGCTCGGCTCCGTGCCTCCTACAGGTATGTCAGTGGCTCATATATGGTGTTACAAATGAATGGGCTTGACATGATGATGTACAACAGCAATTCTGAAATAACAGACAAGGTGTGTAGTAATTTTCACACCTCTTTCTGTCTCTGTCTCCTTTGACAGGAGCGGAGAAGAGCGATGCAACCGTCAGGAGCAGGGAGAGGGAGAAACGGAGCATGCCATACTGGGGACTTTGGTCGTCAGACTTCTTTGGATGGTTGGAGGAGCTACGAGTCCAGGCGGCTTACGACGGGATGCGGGACCTGGCTCACACCTTCTGGGCTCACTTCCCCATCAGCAGCGAGTTGGGCTACGATAGTCCTGAGTCCGATTCTCAACTTCAGGAGTGAGGCAGCAGAGACACAGGGTACAGATAAGATATTTAAATTTCTGAGGACTGGTATATGCCACCTTTGACAGGTTTTGATGTTTATGTTTCCAATAATAAATAGTAGTTTTTTACTTTCTAAACATAGACTTTTGTAAGTGTTACAGTCAAAATGTCAAATGTTTCTTTTTCATTATTTCTGGCCTTATCAAAACCCAACATATAGAAAACATATTGAGTCTCACATTTTGCCACAAACTGAGTTAACACATTTGATGAAGGTGATTAAATAACTATTAAGAATAAGCCAAATGAGGAAAAATGCTTTATATATTGCACGAGCTATGCATGAACAAAAACAATTATTCACAAATACAAGTGCAGAATGTTATCCTACATAGTGATGATTCAGGGTCAACTAGACCCCATAGAGCTTGAACTCCCTGTCAGGCAAAACAAACTTTTATAAAACTTCAATCACAGAAATCCAGACTTATTTCAGATGAAGAAAGGGTAGAGTTGCGTAAAAACTACTGTCAACACCAATCACAGATATAGAACATACGAAAAAGTGTATTTAACCATATTTTGCAGCTTGTGTCTGTAAGACCCGAAACAGAAGGCATGCATCATTCTCTGAAAAATGAAGCTTTGGCAAAAGTTCAAGAATAAAGATATCCGCCTCGCATTTTTCCTTTATAACACTAGGGGTGAATGTCCGTCATTCCTCCTGTTTTCTCCGTCACGAGTGCTTTCCCACGCTGTCAAAATCCCTTCATTCACAATTCTGACAACACCACAACTGACCAGTGATCTTTCTGTATGTATTCCTCAAACCAATCAGTCCCCAGATGCTGTTCTTTAATTATCACTGCCATTCTGCCATTCTGTCTGTCAGTCCTGATATTGTGCAACCCACCTCATCTGCATCACCACCATGACCTCCGTGGTAGCCAGGGAGACTCGGACAAAGGTTTCAATCCACCACTTGCTAGCTCTGCTCCACCACCGCCAGCATCTAGGCTCCAGAGGGATCCTGTCCAATTTCCTATCTTCAAATGGCTTTATGAAAATTCTTCACATCAATGGACTCCTTCTGTTGCTAACAACAATAAATATTGTTATACACTTCCAGTCGATCTCTCCTTATTGAACTAACTTCCTCAAACAAGACATCTGGATTAAAGGAATGTTGGAAAAAGCACATATGCATGACTTTTAGGTCATAAAAGGCCAACAATCTTTTAACTGAGTTTGTCACTGCAATTTGATTCTGTCTTTTGAGTTGAGAGTGTTTGTGTGAGCTTTGAGAGGTATATGGGACTACGTCTGTGTTTGCAAAGGTGTCACTGAAATGAATCTGTCTCAGCTTATGACATACAAATTGTCGAGTGAAGCATGATGAGAGGGGATGGGGGTAGAGGAGGAACAACAAAGGAAGGAGTTCAACATGTATTTCTGATGTTCCAAATGCCTAAGAACAAACAACACTGATATAAATGAGATGATTACTTTATTCTACTTTATCTTTGTCCAAGAACATTCTGGCATAGAGGTGCTTATTTCACAGATCTGTGACCAAATAAAAAGAAAGCTTTGTAGTTGAATCTGAGTCACTGTGTCCACATATGCCAAAGCTTATGAGTATGTGACACATTTGGATGGGGAAAATCAAACCGGATGTCAGATGAATATTTTGCCTATGAAATTCATAATTCTGTCAGAAACGTCATGTTCTAACTGCCCTTTGTGTCTTTTCACCCCTCATTCCCGTCCTCCTCGCTTCTTCTAATCTTCCCCATACCCTAGAATTACAAAATGACACCAGAGGGAGATGTGACTGATCAGTATGTATGTCTGTGTGTTTTCAGACTTTCAAGCACAGATTTTTTGAAACTCAAACTCAGAATATTTGAACCAACGGACATCTGTTTTCCCTTTAGTAAATTTGTTTTCCATCTCCAATGGAAATGCTTGCCTGAGGACAGCGAGTCTTTGATAAGACTGACTGTAATTTGAATCAGGAATCAGTCTGTTCCAGAGGTGTCTGATGCTTTGGATGAATAGAAACACAGTAGAAAATCCTATTGACTTGGGTGTCTGCACTGAGAGCGGGAGCCTTCACCTTTCAATGAGTTTTACAACACACCAGGACTCAGATTGTTCAATTCAATTCATTTCAGAATATGTGTTTGTGTGTGTGTGTGAGGGGGTGCACTTCGTGAAGAGGAAGTAACCACGTTACAAAGAGCCTGAATGAGGAAATAAGGAAAGCTAATAATAATTCACCCTCACCCTTTCATCAAATGCTTTCTGTTTCTGCTCTTTCCTCAGCATGCACTTACTGCCTTTCTGTCTTTTATTTTGTTGCTCACCCTCTGTTCTCTCTAAATGCATCATGAAGGCACTGCAATCGTCTGCCAGCTTCTGGATTCCTGCATTCCAGCTCTACCTGTGAGACACACAGAGACGTTTGTAGCCCCGAACCAAATGCTTTCCTTCTCTGACACACACACACAAACCTTCATCATATTCCAAGTTCAAGCCCAGTCAAAGGTGAATTTATGAATGAAACCTCTATAAAGTAGGTGCTATCATTCATTCTGCTACCAGAGAGGCTGTTATTATTATATGTACAACTGCTTTGCAAATAATCAGTAACTGACAAACACAGTTGCACCAGTCAGTCAATAATTAATTCCAACTATTGATGATTTTCATTATTATAATCTGCTGATTATTATCTTGATTAATCTGTTAAGTGTTTGTTTCTTTAAATGATCAGAAAATAGTGAAAAATGCCCCTTAGACTTTCCCAGAAAACTGACATCAACAAAATTTGTAATCATACTCTGTAATCATAAAAAACAAAGAAATGGAATCAGTTAATCCTTTGTTAGTTTATTTTTGTAAAATGATTTTCGGTTCCCCTCCACTCAAAAATGTTTTTCTCATAGTAACCTCACTATGACGTTTGACCTTCACTGTGCAGATGATGTATGTGCAGAGTTTGACGCTAGAAGGCTGTTTTCACATCCATCTGCCTCTCTGTGCTCGCCTTAAACCCCAATTTAAGACATGTACTCACAAGCATGATTTTGATCTGATAAACTATAAGCCAATCATGGTCCAGTATGCAGCTTGCAAGAGTGGGGTGGAAACTTGAAGCCTTCAGTGCACATACACTAGTAGCAATTCGACTTTTCTGTGGAAAAAACACATCAGACTTAAAATATTATTTAGTGTATTGCCTGTTAGGGATCTTTAAACAATGAATCGATTAGCAGCATTTTTGTCAAATAATTTTCTGCCGATTGACTCAACGATTAGTCTAGCACTTGTTTCAGCTTTTTACATTCATTCAGTCATAAGGGCTTGGGTTGTATATCAAGAGGAAATCATTGGTAGGAGTGGCGTTATAGTGGTGTTTGGCTTGAGCTTCAGTTTTGAAAAGATCAACACAGTTAGAATAACTATTTCCAATTCATGCTGCGTGCAACTCATTTCAGCTGTAGCATCACACTTTCTCATTGCAATAGTTACCTGAATTACACCTGTTTCTCATACAACCAGTAGGCTGAAAAAGATTTAAAAGAGAAGAAAAAAAGAGATCCTTATGTCTTTTTCTGGTCACTTTCTGCTCTCTCTCTCTCTTGCCACTGCCCAGATTTTTCCTGGGGTACATTCATGCATATAAATCCAGTGAGTTTGAATGATTGTGCACACTAACTCTGTATTACATCAGACACAGCAGTCATATGGGTTAGGGTTAGGGTTAAGTGTGAACATAAGTGAAAACAGCATTTTTTAATAATACATTTCTACTGCATTGAACTGCTTCAAGAAGTCTAAATGACAATGTTCTTTAGTCCTCTTCTCTGCATTATAAACCACATTCAGGTACTCTGCCTCCCTGTACAGTGTGGAAAAGTACCTGAGACGCACATGAAAATTCATTTAAGAGTGGAAAAACTTTCAGTTGCAGTCTTGTTTCTGTAGGCAGGGAGGTAAACGACATTCCAGTGCCATAGGCCAATTTCCACTTGGAAAGTCTGGGTTGCCGCCCACTCTTCCCTCTGGTTGAGCAGCACTTTATGCACAGCTTTAAAGACTGAGTGGTTGGGGGAATGATGGCATCTCAGCAGCTCTGTTTGAGGCTATTGGGGGTAGCTGCATTGCTGACTCTGTTGGCTCCTAGAGGTGAGCTCAGTCTTTTTTCTTTTTGTTGCATTTTGTCTCTATTTGCTCTGCTTTGCTCATGCATGCTACACTTTTCTCACCCATACACATCTGTTCTTCATCCTCTGACCTTCGATTAATTTCTAGATGTTAGTGGTAGTCCAGTTTCTAACAGTAATCACAGTTAAAAAGGGAAAAAAATAACTGCATATCTTTCAGAAAATGCTTCCTCTTAGAAACCATGAAAAGGAACGAGAAGCCTTTCTAATAACAAACAACTTTCCTTTCCGAAGTGTAGTACATATTTGAATACATTTCACTACCATTCTATTTGATTAATTTAAGCTGGCTGGGACACAGAACATGCATAAAACCTACTTGAGATGGAAAATCTATCACAGAGAGCATCTTGTCTGCTTTTATTATTGTCAAAGTTATATTGTTAAAAACAAATGGCAAGTGTTGTAAAGTAGTTGGCAGTCATGTAAAGAATAGCTGATATAAATAGAATAAAACGAGCACCGGAGTAGCTCTTAACTATTATACTACTCTCTATTATTGTCATAAGAAAGGCTTTTATACACTTTTCAACAGTTGAGGTTGAACTTCTTCTGAAGTAAAATAACTTTGACTGGAAAACTTTCCGATCCATAGTAATAACCTCAAAGTCTGGTACCTGGCGTTCACAGTGCAGTCACCACAGCTGCAGAGTTGCACCACAGGACACTTCAGGATGTGACTCACAGAGCCATTTATTTCTGATTTAGTTAGGTTATCAATCCTCTGATTCTTGCAGTACCAGTTGTGTGCCACAGGGCTCTACTTAAGGCCCAGTACTATATACTAATTTGTATATGTGTATATGATATGACCTCACATAGTCAACAAAGTTTCATTTAGCTGTGCAGATAGCAGCCTACTGTGCACCTCCATGTCATCTAGTACTGAACAACAAATGATAACTCTCATTAAAAACAAGTTTTAAAAAAAGCACAGCCAGCACAGCTACATCAGCCTTCTAACAAATTTGTCTTTATTTCTCCTTCTTTTTAACACTGAACAGAAGAAGCCAGGCATAAAATGGGGAATCTATGGGTGTATTTTTCAAAAAGTGAACCATAACAGTGCAAACACCCAGAAAGACAAATTCAAACGCACATTTTGAACAAAGTATTTCCACAGCTCTAAATCATTTGCAGTGTTGGTCTACCCTCTGACATCTGTTTGATGTTACTTTTACATGCATTAAATATCCAGATGTCACAAAGTTCACTGGTTATTAATGATAGCTGTGAGATGATATACGGCAGGAATGAATGTAGGGGAGAGAGAAGATTAAAAAAAAACCTTTAAAGACAAAGATCTGGGAAGAATGAGTCACAGTGTGCATGCTGCTGGCAAATGAGAAAGGTTTTGCTGGAATTTGTTGTTTTCGGCTCATTTGCATCACAAACTGTAGAAAAACATTTGCAAGCAATTTTCTCCAGCTGAATCCTCGTGTTCCACCTCTAACTGCACACTGGAAAGAGTGTGCAGTTAGAGGCTAAAGCACAAGCAAAGACAGACTTTAACTTTAGATATCGACTAAATGTCTTTCCATATTCTGAGGCAGTTTAGAAAAAACACTAGGATTATGCTTCAGCTTTTCAGAAAAACAGATCAAATACAATCTTTTAGACTTATGGAAATGCTGGCCAAGACGTAGGGAGGAACTTTGGTGTATGTACAGAACCATCAATTGCCACATCAATCGGCATAAAGGGACAAGATACCTACCGACAATAATGCATACTTTGTGTATGACCATTTGTCACAGTGTAGCTCCATTGCTCCAGAAAGAGAGAAAATCAGGAAGGGACTCGCCATCACAAATGCAAAATCCTCTACAAGCTAGTTTCCTGGGATGTGAGTGGGGAACTTCATATTTGCATCTATAAATGAAAACAGAAAAGAAACTCATCCATGCAACTGAGATAGGGGAAGGAAGTGAAAGCTATCAAAGGCTAATCAGATGATATATTCATTGGCAAGGATCACATCTTGTATATAATTTTGTCTTTAAGATTGTCCAATTAAAAAGTAACTTCAAATGTTCTGCTTACCCTTTAGGGGAGACTGGGGTAAGATGAGCCATTTTTCATATTTAGGATCACTACATCAAGGCAATCATAGTTCTGTTGCTAACTAATATATCTGCATATATTTCAGGATGTTGTGCATCCCTTCAAACAAACAGAATGAGTGTAAACATAACTGTTTCGATAATATAGCATGTCCAAAAAAAGTGGTCTTGTGGCACAACTTGCCCTGTGTATGGGGTAAATTTAGCATAGGAGCAGGGTAAGTTGAGCCGTATCCCTACTCCCCCCCCACCCTCCTCCCCACCTTTTCCCTCCTTAAATAACAGTCACTTCTTCACATTCATGTGTATTTTTATTTATTATACACAATTCAACAGGTACAATAACCTTTTTTAAAATTATTATTGCATATTACTGCTAAACAGCTGTTTTGTAAAAAAAAAAAAAATTTAAAGAAGAGAACAGGTGATTAATGCCTTAAGCTTGATTTATGGTTCTGCGTCGGAACAACGGTGTAGCTACAGCGTACCTACGCAGAGCTCTCTGCGTCGACGTGGACCCCTACGCCGTAGCCTGACGTGCATCTCCAAAAAATCCTAACTACGCGTCACAGCAATGCGGACCGCAAGGGCTGTGATTGGTCCGCTCAAAACGTCAGGTCCTCCCGCAGTTGCTTTGTCCGGTCTTTCTTTCTGCAACACCGCCATTATTATTAATAATGAACAAAAGGTATGTGTTTTCTGTTATTAGCGCACATGCTACATGCTACTGTGACCAGAAGATAAACAAGGATTCCGGTATGACTCCTCTGAAACCACACACACCCCCTAGCGGGGGTGTCTATCTATCCTATCTTCTATCCATCTTTGTTAAACTCCTCCCTCCATCTTCCTCTCGTTCCATCTATCCCCAACCCCCCGGCTCAACTTACCCCTGGCCAAATGGCTCAACTTACCCCAGAGCTACCATTTTTACTTTATTAGTCCCCACAGCTAAAATGTTGCACTTTTATGCTAGGTTTATGACCTCATGTTGTAGCTCATAGATACCACAATTGATTTATAAAACAAATTTAAAATGATCTTTTTTGGTTTAAACACAATTCTCATGAAACTTATGATAGACTAAATTCACTTTCAAGAGTGAAAAATGTTTTTTTGGAAATAAAGATCTAACCACTTTACCCATGTGGTTCTTACCTTCACAGACTCCATGAAATGATGCCTTCCTCCTAAATATTTGGTCACATGATCAATGTTTTTTACCGTTTCCTAGCAACAAGGGGTGGCTCAACTTACCCCAGTCTCCCCTACTAACAAAACCTACAACTTTTACTCATTAAGTCTAAGATGACTCTCCTTCACAGATGTATCCAGTGATGGAAGCAGCTTGCACAAGATCTTAAGGAAAAGAGATGGTAATATGCACACAGTTTTATTATACAACTGATGCAATCAATCTGTTGCAAGTGCCCTTGCATTCTTCTGCCCTTATTGTGTCTCCATCCAGTGGCAGGGGCTGGTACTGCCTCCCCAAAGTCCTACATCGCTGTCCCTCCGTCCAAGGCTCAGGAGTTCCTGGCAAAGCTGAGCAGGACCAAAAGGAACATTTGGGATCGCAGCAGACCAGATGTACAGCAGTGGATTATGCAGTTTATGTACATGGGCTATGATGAACAGGTGAGTTTAATTCTATTACAGCAGAGGTCCAAGTTTCCCTTTGAACTCATAACACCTTTCAACAGCAATAAAAATAGAAGTTAATGTTCAGCGCAGAGCTTATGACATGACTAAACTGATGCACATTTTAAAAGCAGACAGTCTTACCAACTTTTGAGAAAAAATGTAATTGAGCTGTGGAACACACACACACACACACACACACACACACACACACACACACACACACACACACACACACACACACACACACACACACACACACACACACACACACACACACACACTTCAGTCTATCTATAAAAATAAGTTGCAGTATCAACGTGTGACAGGGTTCACTTGTATTTTATCTCAAAAGACCCCTCAAAGGATTTCGTTTTTTAAAGTTAGGGGAACAGTAACAGACAAAGCAGCAAAGGCCAACGTTTCCTGACTTGTGTTGTCTATTACGTATGAAACTGGAAACACGCTGGATCTTACATTTCCTATAATGCAACTTGAAATTGTATTTTGTTAGACCCTCCCCTCTCAACTCCAACCCTGTAATGCAAGCTTTCTGTAATACATTACAGAAATTGGTGGCAATCATTGGTGGATTGCCAATTGAAATGTCCCTCCAGGTCTAATACCGTGATTTAAAATGATTAAAGACCCTGAAAGCATAAAAAACATATTTTGTCTGTACTGATCTCACTGTTTTAAAGTGGGCAGGGCTTGATTGGGAAAGGTGATGTCATACTTGTATGTGTACCAATCAGAACGTATCAACATTTAAATTAGCCTCCGTTGACAGCTGTGTGTGTTGCCAGGCAACTGTCATGTAAATCTTATCAAACCACACCTCTACAGTCCTTATGAAACTGGTTAGCTGAGTATTTCAGTGTTATCTGAGAATGTTTTATCACAATTGTAACCTACTTTAGTCATGAACATTTCATTTTATTGAGAAAACTGGATTTTAAATCTGACAAAAAAGGAAACATACAAAAAACATAAATACGAAACACAAAAAAGATAAAACAGATAATTTTATCTGGATCTTATATACCTCAGACATGTGAAGGACAAACGTGGAGTGACAAAGGTAGAGTAAGCTGTACTCTGGTCTGATGTCTAAAAAATAAATCTTCACAATATCATTGACTGAATGAATAAATACAAACGTGGAGTTGAATACATGGCAATACATGAATTCCCTCTCAAACACAAATATATCCCCTCTTACAAAGCTAGTTTGAGTTTTCTTTCAGGTCAGTGGCTGCCATGTTGAATTCATCAGGGACAGTAAGGAACAGATCAGAGCAGAAAAAAAGGCTGTGCACAAAATAACCCCTGACCACCACTACTACTGACAGCTGAAAGCATTTGTGTTTCAACCAGTACAGCAGTATCTCAAACAGCGTGCATGACACTTAAGAGTGGATGCCATTTGCTGCTGCTTCCTTAAAAGGTCAAAGCTGTCAAAGCATTGGCCTTTTCAATGTTTGCCTTTCATGCATGTTTATTTGCCACAGCTGTGCATGCTGACAGTCTCAGTGAACACCTTATGTGTTGTTGAAGCTGAGTTTCCTAACAAGTCTGTGGTGTTTTTCCTCACCAGAGGCTGGAGGCTGACTTATCGTACTGGATGGACCACGCGCGCTCCAATGACCAAGGGCGTCAGCACCACTATGATGAAAACTCCCCGATTGCACCACGTGACACTTCGTCGTACAGACATGGGGCTAATGTCAACTATGACTATTATTAACTCCAGTCTCACACACTTGTTTCTTCTTCAGCCTCCCGTCTTCTTTTTGAGAGCACACAGCCAGTGATAGTCTCTAGTTTTACACCTTTCACACAGCTGTCAACATCCAAGTACTCCACAGCTGCTCCAGCTTCCTTGTCTTGATTGGTTAGACCCTGGGGTAGAACCCGTGCGCAACTCCTTTGCTCCATCCTTACATACTGGTTAGAAAACAAGTGTTTTTGCTCTCATTAAACATTGCCTCTGCTCTACAAGTAAAGCTGCGAGGCAGCTGATTTGTATGAAATAATTATATTCTTGTCTTATCACTTGACAAAATAAAGATACTTGGCTCCATATTGCCTGAGTCCCCTGCTTTTGTAGAAATGTGTCACATACACACACGTCTTCTTCCCTAATTTTATCATACACAAAATATTGGAAATATTTTATTAAAATAGTATCTTCACCTGAAATTGATAATGCACATCCTGACATGAGATTTCACAAAATAGAACACAATGCAGGTAATGATTGATTATCTTTCTGGAGGATTTATCCACTTCTTCAGTGTGCTGCATCAACAGCAAACAGGGTGCTGACAAGCCACTGATAAGAGGACAAAACATCCAATGGAAAAACAAAGTCAGGTAGTTCATCTACAGAGACAAAGTACCATGAAACTATTAAAATAAACACAAAGCACTGTACGAGCTGTTTGCAAGATTCTCATGTCGGCGATTTAAATAGCAAAAGCACAAATCCACAAAAAAAAAAAAAACGTAGGCTAGGTTTGAGATTTGTTTTCTCTTAAATTTATGTTTTTGATTCAGGCTTGTCCTTCCAACAACGCAAGCCCCTGCGAGGAAGCCCACAGTATAGCTGCAGCTCCAACGTGAGGCGACGTCATCTTTTTTAAAGAGATCGAAAAAGTTATCTCTGCTTCTCGAGAGGAGACAACATATCCCAGAGTGCACTACTCAACAGCGTGTTTCAGAGAGTTGCCTTTCAAGGGTCCTCTGAGGAGTCTTAACATCCATCTGTGTTGTTTGAAGAGTCTTTGATGAGAGACCCGACCTCAGTTGTGTCTGGGTCGTCCCTTCTTCATGCGGGCGGCTTTAGGTTTGGGGATGTACTGGTTGTTGGCCTGGTGCTCCAGTTCTCTGCTGAAGTACTGGATGGTTTTGTTCAAGCCTTCCTCCAGGGGCACCTATCAACAAAAGACACAACACATACAAGTTAAAGACACTATCACTCACACTCACTGAAACATCAATTGATAATGTAAACAATATATAAGTCAGAAATTTGCTGTATACGTTATCTATAAGCTAATAGTGTAATCCATAGCTATTGATGAGATATTTAGGCTACTTTCCAAACACACCTGCACTATCTGCATTACTCTGCTGTCTATTAAGGCGACTGCTAACATTTTATTTAGTGAATTGTGAAGGTGCTGTTCATCTAGGGGCTAGTTGAAGCTATACAGAATAAGGGCCACATCCTGGACCTGGTTTTATCTTCTGGTTGTTTACTGAATAACATGCTTTGTGTTTCAGACCATAAACTTGTTTAATACTTCATTTTCCAGTACCATAAGCTTTTCAACTCATCCTTAGCAGGTACATTTTGCCAAGCATCTTCTGACCTCCAGCTCCCCTTCTTAATAAACACCTCAGCTATTTTAAAATCTGAGCCTTAACTTAATGAAATCTGTTTAATAAAGCAAACTTGCCATAAAGCATGAGGAAAATTGAGTGCTACAAAACATTCCACTCATCTAAGTTAAAATGACATGTACTAATTATTCTCATTTCTTATTGCTAAACATAAACATGACTCCAGATGCCTCGTCGATATTATTAGTCACACCACAAACCCTCCCCTAATTTTTATTATTTTAATGTGAATAGTTTTTTTTAATCATTTTTCTCGAATATGGTTCAAGCTGTTGCTAGGAAAGCAATTATCCTTCCTTCTCAAACTGTTATCTTTAAACTTTGACCAAAAGGTTAAGTGAGTCATTTAATAATACTTTCTGCAACTTTGTAATCTATCAAATATTAGATCTTCTTTATCCGCTCAGAATCTGGAAATTGTCATACCCGCTTTTATTACACCCAGCTTAGACCACTGTTACTCACTGTTTTCCCGTCTCCCTCAATACACCCTCTCCAAACTTCAATTAGTTCAAAGTGCTGCAGCAAGACTGCTCAAAATATTCAATATGAGAGTCCACACTATGCAGTTTAGCATCTCTAAACTGGTTAACTATTCATTTTAACATTGATTTTGCATAAGCAGACATTCAAGTATATCACTTGAGTATATCAAGTGATATATATTTTTCTTTTCAAATTCAAAAACAATCAAAGATATAGAGGTGCATCATTATGTTGGACCAATAAGTAAGAAACTGCAATGTAGAAATGCTGATGGTATGATTTTGCTATGATTAAGAAACAGTGTAATGGTTACATTACAAGTTTATTTTTCAACTGTAAATTGTCATAATCAGTAAATATCCTGGCCATATTATTTAATATGTAATGTTTGTTTTGTGTGCTATGCTGTAAAAAAAAAAAAAAAAAAGAAAATCCTGTATGGATGGGATCTAGTTTATGTAATTTTTTTTTTACAGGAATTAGTTAGACTAACTAACTATCATTTAAACTAAACTAACTATAGTTTAACTTTCTACTATGTGACTTTGTGACTAAGTCACATAGTGACAAAAGAATGTTGCAATAATTATTCTAATAATTGAGAAAAGTCAACATCTGGATCTGCTGTGTGTCACACATACCACCGGCTCCCAGCCTAGCATCATCTTGGCTTTTCGGATGTCAGGTCTTCGCCTCTGTGGGTCATCCTGAGCCTGTGGAAGGAACTGGATCTGACTCCGGCTCACTGTGTGAGTGGAAGAAGAAGAAAAATAGCTTGTTATTGATAACTTTGCCTGAGCATGAAACTAACATTATATATGTTATAACTAACATATATGTGTTTACAAAGTTAGGTATTTTAAGGGCTCTGTTTTTGTGGCAAAGAAATATCCGGAGCAAGCAGTACTCTGACACTTTCTGGACTTTTTATAGGATTTTTCATATTTTGGTGGAAACTGGATCTTAGATATTGCATTTTAATTAGAGGTCATGTCTATTTTTCTCTTTCCTGGAATCATACTTGGAACAACAATTTAAAAAAAAAGCTTAACATGTACATAAAGGGTTGCAAATAATCATTCTGTGCTCAGTGGATGCATTTTAATTGGCTTTGGTTAAAGCAGTATAGCATGTATAAACTGATGAGAGAATATTACAGTCTGTTTTCCAAAGCTCAATTATTCTGCATGAAAACCTTCTCCTAGAGTTATTTAAATCAGTGCAACATTTGAAGGCAGCAGATATGTTGATAAAGGTGCAGCCTTCGATTTTGAGAAATGCCGCTTTAGAGCGCAGCACTATTATGCCGGGCCAACCACTGTGTTAACCTTCATGAAATCATACTGGTTGGTTATAACTGTATTTTTTTATGTGGAAGACATCAGATTACCTGAGCTCCTCAACTTTGGCAATCCATCCAATAATTGTCTAGATATTTCACTCTACACGACAAATGTCAATCTCATAATGGAGCTACAGGAAAAGTCTGTACAAAATTCCACATCAATCCATCTGATAACTGAAAAGATATTTTAGTGTGGAACAAAGTGGTGGACCAACCAACAGACAGACCGATATTGGCATCTCCCTCCTAGTTAAATTAATGCTGATGGAAACATTAACAGTGTATCATTGGAAAGAAATGAGTCAAGACAGATTGATGCTTCTCTGTCAGTGTTGTGTCAGTCTCAACTACACCCTCCAGCTATCGAGTACGTGATTAATCAGGTTGGTTTACTTGAGTTTTCTACAAAGCTAGTACAGATCGCTCATCGTGAAAACAAGAGCAAATTAACGGCTCAACAATATTCTTTTTTGTACTGACTGACACATTTATATTTAGTTATCTAGTAAAGCCATTTCAGGGCCAACTTTCTCTTGCAGCAATCTTCTCTTTATCCACAAGAATGATAAGGTTAACCATACTTTGTGTTTACTGTGTTACAACTGCAAGACACTGACTGATAATATATACGGCACATTCATTGCTACAACAATTAATAGGTTAAACCCTACACTGAGACTGAGATCAATTTCTTTCTTGATACAGAAGCATAAATCCTCTATAAGAAAGAGCAGGTAAGACAAGACAGACACCAGAACAATAATGGGAGCCAGACATTAAGAGATAAGCAGGAAAGTAAGAGCTTGAATTGACATGGACTGAGATAGTGGGGGGGAGTTTGCAGACACAGACAGAATGACAACTATCTAAATCGATCCAACACCTTACCAACAAGACTTTTGATGAGACGAGCAAACTCCAATATGGTGTGTTCCTCTGGGTTTCCCTGCAGACAGGTATCATAAACTTCCATCAAATTAGTGTTAACAAGAAGCAGACACATACATTGACTCACCAGTAAATTGTTTGCCTGTGCCGAGTTCATTTACTATCTTTCAATTTGTGAAACACAGCTGAGTATGACAAACTCACCAGATTGACTGGACTGCTGATGTTACTGTTCATCAACAACACCAGGCCATTTACTAGATCGCTGGAGGACAAATCAGACAGAGAAGCAAATACATTATTTTAAAATTCCTTTGCGTAGCCTGGCTTTGTATGAAGGACACTGCCAGATAACTTTCCATGCACAGATTTGTTGATGATAACATACTGCACTGCATACTGTTTGTGTAACATAATATACATTTTTCAATTGACATAGAGCCATAGTTGTTTTAATGCTGCTTTTTCATTTAATACAGTGTTCATGGAACAAAACATCCAATTATTTCAACTATGTCTGACTGGGCTTAAATATCACAGCAATTTCAAATGAACCATCAGCAGAATGTAGCACATACATTTTTAAATAATACGAGAAAATTAAAAAATTAAAAAAACAAAACACAATCCCAATTTCAACACCTTGATGTCTACAACAAATTTCATAAATTACTGATATGCTGCATAATCACCCCTATTGCCTCATTTTCCCAGCTCATACCACATGTTGCCCACATTGATACGGACACGCACCATTCATTAGTACTTTCCTGTCAATATTCATCAGACGTTCACATTAGCAGGCACTTGCAAAAAGATATAATGATATGAAGGGCTATCTTTCCTACCACAGGTCAGGAGAGAGTGGCAGCAGGTTTACAATAGAAATCTAATTTTCAACACAGCACCAGTGAGCTCTATTTTCTCCCAAATGTCGAATTGACCAAATATTAGAAACAACTCAGTATAACACAATAAACTAAAAAGCACCACAGACTGCAACCTCAGAAAGGACCATTAAATTTGATTCCACACCTCTAAAATTATGATCTTCATAAAAGGTATGATTTACGGTAGCGCTGTTAAATTACACTATATATATGCTTAGGTTTCCTGGGGCTCCTTAAAAAGTCTTAAAATTAAATCAGGGAAATTAAGTTTATTGTATTAAATTTACCTTAAATTTGCTAAAGGTATTAAATGTGGTGCGTTTAAGGCAACAAGGAAAATTGTAACACACAGTTGCCTACCATTACACGTCTAATAGTGTTTATATGTTTAATTAACTTAGTATTAGAAACTGCCAATTATAGAAGTTTTACATTACGTTTATGTTACGTTAGCTAACTGATAAGATATCAAATTTTTCTACATCTCTGTAGACCAGTATCTGTGTGTTTTGCATCACTGAACTCTCAAATGTGCATTCGCCTTTGTAATGATGCTTTTATGTACTGCAACCCTTTTATAACAACCCCCTATATGTAATTGTTGATGGACTGCTCTTGCTGACAGTCTGACCATGTGCTGCACTGACATTCTCAGTCACCTATAGAAGAGTTGCTCCTCTGTTTTTCCTAACATATTGCACTAACGCATTAGCATCACAGCGCAAATGTGTCCTGTCGACCACAATTTCCAACCCTCTTTACAAATGTCATTACCACAGGAATGCAGATGTCACTTCAGTCACTGTTCTTGTTGAAACACAAGCAAATTGAGTAGTCTTTGTGACTAAAGCTCCTGCCATCTGTGCCTCAATAATGAACCCTCTTTCAAAGTCACTTAGAACTTTTCCTCTAACCATCTAGATACAAAATCTATTAACTTACAGAGCAAACAGGATGTTAATTACTTAAATGTAGCATGCAGTGCACTTGTGTGAAAGCACCTGCATTAATTATGTTTCTATCTGCTCAAAGACAAAAAATCAGAGGGCCTGATTTACTAAGATCCCAAATAAAGGGTACTAAATTGCGTGCACAGTGCAATAGATTGTGTTCAGTTTGCGTGCGTTTTGCGGGTGATCTACTAAGAATAACTGCGTAAATGAAAACAGGTGCAACAGGGTGGAGACAGCAGTATTTAAATGAGGGTTTTGCGTGTCTTAATGGAGAGTTTGGACGAGCAGAAAGCTCCAAGCGCAAAATAAAATTTGATCAGGTTCTAGTGGAAGAGGTTAACAAATATAGAGTTATAACAAAAACAAATATTACCAGAAAAATTGACACATGGGAGAGTATTTGTAACAAAGTCAATGTTGTTTCTCTGCGTATTCTGTCATTGTGCCTCCGTCTCCTCCTCTCCACAGTAACAGAAGTCATCTGTGTGCAGTGCTCAGCCGGTTAATACCTGCCCTTCAAAGGAATTATTTATAGGCGCAGTTACCGTCAGCAAAATGACTGGGGTTAAAATGCCCCATATTGCATAATCATTATGGCAAACGTACTAAATGGACAGTGTGTATTATCTTGCACATTTGAAAGACGAAAGCCTCAGTGCGCTGCTTTAGTAGATCAGATTGCACATTTTTTGCAGGTGATGTCATGTTTGCACACCTTTAATAAATCAGGCCCAAAGACTTCTAGTGTGGCTTCTTGAAACTAGTGCATGTAACTACATACCTGCATGCATACCTTTTTAAATATTATTCAGAATATATAGGTATATCAAGCTGGTCTCAGAAGAGAGACACAAAATTAATAATAGAATAATAATAAAAACTAACAATACATATACTGTGCAATGAGATGACATCATCACTCTTAATTAATTAATTAAATTAACATTATTGATTAATAAATGTTGTTTGTTTTCTAATTGGCGGGTAGATGATAAGAGTTAAAGATCCCCTGTGACAAATATTTAGTTACAGATTGAACAGAGGAATGAAGCATTGCAGGAGGAGATCTGTCAAAACATGTTCCTTTTCTTACCTTACATACTGAAAGGCTCTTGTTTGGGAACCAGTACCATATACCTAGAACAACAACAGGAGATTTGTTACCATTCCTGCGTAACACACTTACCAAAGGTGCATTACTAGTCTACATACTTCAAAAAATGAGCACAAAGTTGTTTAATTACTAGTCCATGTCCACTCAATTACTGTTGACTTGATCAGGTTCAGATAATCATGGCAACAGTAAAAAAGCAAAGAGTACAGTAAAAGTCTTGAAAGTTGTCATGTACAGTGCAACTAAGTATTATTTCCCTTCTTTAAGTTTTTGCATTTTTAAAAATATCAAATACAACTCATAAAACACACCTTCATCCAGATTGATCTGAACACTAAAGGGTCTTTTCAGTTAAAATCATGTTCAATAAAAAAATAAATAAGTGGCACAGCTTCTTTTACGCTTTTATGTGATTTAATGGATAGGTCCACAATTTTGTTGGTTTTGATACTACTTGATTTGGCTCATTTTGATGGCGGAAGTTTCATAATAGCTTCAGATAAACTTTAAATACATTTTAACACAGAAGGAAGACTGTAGATTGTGTTCTCCATCACATACATTGTAAGTGCATTATGAAGGGATCTTTCGGTATGAACAGGAAAAATAGTTACAGCAAACAATCTGTTTCAAAGTTCATTTGGGCACCTGACAGTTGTGTTGATACGGACTTGAAAAATTGTGAACCTGTCCATTAAGATGCATACAAAAGTAATGAATCATCATCTCACAGAGGCTAATCCAGTTTCCTATGTCATCACATAGCTAGCACTGAAAAACAAAGAGCCTGATGTGTTCAGAGGTTTGTCTCGAGCACAGGTGAAAGCAGCTGATCAGTAGAAAAACTTAAAATTCATACAGTGAGGGGTTCTCCCTGTAGAGCTTGCAGGATGAAGTTGCTGACAACACGTCCATCATTCATGTGCATTCGGGAGCCAAACGTGTTGAAGATTCTTGCCACTCTCACCTCGACACCTTCCTGTGAGCAAAGAAAGAAGAAAGTGGGTGAACTCACTAGTAATTTAAGAATTTTGCTGTTCCTTGGTTTTATTATGTATCTTTATTTTCATTATTTATCTTATTATCCTTCATGTTTACTTATTGTAAGAGAAATTGTTTCATAATGTACGTTCTTTTTTACATTTTCTCTGAGTTACATACATTTATGAACAGGTATTAGGGTCACTTTTTTATTATTCATGAAAAGAAATGTATTATTCATGACGTTGAATTGATAGGCACACACAAATTAATATGTCCTGCACATAGAAATGGCAGTTTATTAGAGATAATTACTGCAATCTGGATGACACTAATAAATTAGTTATTGCATGCTGTACAAAATTAGCAGATTCCTAATGTGTCCCTAGCTACAAATGTACAGCACAAGTTAAAATATGCAGCATGTATAACAGTTCTACTGTTTGCAAGCTAAATATACCAGACACAACATGTGTGCCATTTTGTTTAAAAAAGCCTGGTTGAACCTTTTTGGCAATTTTGGCTGGAGCCCTCTGTGTTGCCCCAAATCCAATAAATAATGGGGCTTTTGACCAATAAATGTTTAAGTTGTATTAAATGCATGGGAAGTTAAATTATCTGCATGATGCAAGAATGTACCAAAGGAAATTAAATTGACCTCAGTTGTTACACAAACAAACACACACACAGGCACACAGTCACGAAGAATTAATAAATGAGGCCAACTACATCACAGATACTCACACGGCTCCAACAGATATACAAAACATTTACATTTTTAAAAATCCATGGCCTTGTTCAGTCAGCCTAATGCATCAATGAATACCACTTCAGATGGGATGTTGAAACATCATAGGTCATATTACATGAATAAAAACATGAAAATTATGTAGACCGATCTCTTCAAAATGTGGAACATGAAAGTCAATGGACACAACCATCAAATGTATTCAGAACAAAGACACAATGAGGACAACATGATGAAGAGGTCTTAGGGGTGTGTGTGTGTGTGTGAGTGTGTGTACAGGTATACTTATACACATACCAGAAGGGGTTGGTTCAGTTTTATACACATCACAGTCTACACACCTTACTGATCAGGTTGACAGCAATACCCTAATTACAGAACAGAATCGGCTTAAGGCAGTATGTCAAGAACAGCAGCTTGAATTCATTCACTTTCCCCAGTAACTTAAATCATATTGTTTGCTATTTCTGTAGTACTACACTTCTGCACTATACAGCTTGCCACAAAAGAAGAATGTGCAGAGTTTTCTGAACTGCGTCGTATTTTACAGGTAAACCCCAGTGCCTTCAGGTAATTTAATTCAAATATGTGGAACATCAAATTTCTACCCACATCACATTCACTTGGATAAAAAGAAAAAAAAACAAAAAAAAAACATGAAATGTACAGAAAAGTGCACCAAAAGATATAAAGCTAATATCCAGAAAATAGGGCTTTTAAACCAAACAGTTCCAGGAACATAACACAGGGGCAAACTCCGGAACTAAACACATTTGTGTGTGTGCCACATGACAACAATGCAGATTTGTGTTGTTGTTCTTTTGCTCGTTTTGTTAGATCAACAGCCCATTTTACTGTCATATATGAGAGAAAATCAGCATATACTCAAAAGTAAAAAGCTGAAACAAGAGAATATTTGGCATTTTTGCCTGAAAAATGGCTGAAGCTATTAATCCATTATCAAAATAGTTGCAAATTAAGTGTCAGTCAATTTTGGAGTGTTTTTTTTCCCGGTTATTACTGTGCCTCAGTACTCAACCGATTTAAAATAATGATTGAATACATTGCATTTTCAGGGTGTAGGAGTCTCTGTGGATTGGCCATCAGCCATCACTCAGCTAAAACGGTGCCATGACATGACAACTGAGGCAGGATCTTGAAGGAGGAGATCTGGAGCACATGGTAATAATTAGAGATTTGCAAGGTGCTGCAACTGTCGAAATGTAAAGCATGACTCTTATCAATACTGTATGCTCCAGATCACATCCAGATCCTGCCACATTTAATTTTCAATTTGTTTCTCTCACCTCTTTGTATACACGTATTACTACTTGTGACAGTAGGAGCTTGCTTGAAAGAAGTAATCACTGTTCATGCTGTGGTATTGCCTGCTTAATCCATATCTTGGCTTGAGCAGCAGGCAATTCTGAGCAGGCAACACTGGGCCCAGGGGATATGGTTATTTGTGACTGAGAATAGTGGTGTGAATGTAGTTGGACGGTGATCCTTATAGATCACCTCCCACAGTTCAGAACACATACCGACCATAGATTAAGAATAAAATTGAATTTCTCATTGGAGACAAAGTAAACAAAACACTGTAGCTACCAGTCATAGACAGACTGTGTTTCGCCAACAAGGATTTTGAAGAGCACAGACCAAAACAGCATTTTGTGTGTCCAAAGCGACATTTGCAGGTATGTTTACATGCTGTTTATGTCGCAGCTGAGCAGCTAATTGGCTATCAAGCTGCTAAATGATAATAGCAGTGCACTTTTCCTTGGTGAATGTTTGTTTGCTGGCTTGTTCAACAAGCTAAGGAGCAGGACTAGAGGTGTGTTCGTGTTTGTATGTTATCAAGTTTTGATGATGTGAACAGAGGCTATTTTTTCATTCACTACACTATTTAACAGAAGAAGGTATCAGGCCTCATATTGAACTTTAACTATTGAATATTTTATATATGTTAAGATCTTATTTAAACATTGGCCATCTTGAATGTTCTTATCCTTTCAGACCATAGGTAAATATTCCGTGCTTTAAGTATTTTTTAAATTTATAACTTATCATTTAAATATCAAAATGCTGCATTAAAAGAAAAAATAGAAAGTTTCTCAGTTTAAACAACCTTTGTGGCTATTTGAGTATATCAGAGTTAACAAAGTACACCTGACTGCACCATGATGTCCCTTGTTTTTACAGCCTTTGGTTGATGTTTAAGTGTCTTAAGTGGAGATAGTGTGACTGCGCCTTTTAAGTGTAGGTGGTGTGACATGACTGCACGGTAAAAGCACAAAAAGAGAGGAGGGTGTCTGTGGGCAGCAGGGGGGGGGGGCGGTCGAGGTCAAGAGAGAATGAACAGTCGGTGCAGGTGTGTCCCTGTCTGTTTTGGAGTATATCAGAGAGAGAGAGAGCACGAGACCAGGGTGAGCAGCTTCAAGAATAGAAAATCAATTTGTGGAAGGCAAAGTTTTATTGTGGCAGGCTGCCACAAATAAATGAATGTGTGGGAAACCGTGTGGTGGTTATAACGCACTGGTTAAACTGCTTGGAAGGGTGGCCTGACATTTGAGTCAAAGTAAATGAAGATGTATGAGCATAATAGCTGTTGCATCTAACACGAGTGACACTGGCAAAGTTGAATGTTGGCAATCAGCACGGTTGCACAAAATTATGTGACGAGCCAATCTCAAGTCAACATTTATTACCATAAAAAAAACCCAACAACTTCATAGTTAATAACCTCAGAGAGCAACACCACCAGCATTTATCTGCTCTGGAATTTGCCATGCACATTAAGAATGCTTTATCTCATGTGTTAGAGGTCTTTGAAGTATCCACATTTGCACATAAATTGAGTCACTGCTTTCCATAGGTGAACCTCCATCTGGAAGAGAGGGCTTATGACCGAGACATCCACTCACCAGTCTATCTAGTCCGGTAAATGGCAACTAGCAAGAGCATATAAGACCAATGTTCACCACATGTAGGCTTGTTGGAGATGCTGAGGCTGAGATTCAATGTTTACTGATGGGAACAGCATTTACACACAACAGTAATAAGGTATCATATTCATTCAAATTACGAGGAGGATAACATGATCACTTGGCATAAAATGAATAAAGGAGTACTGGCGAGTCCTGCTGTTTCTAAAAATAGTCACATAATGACCACATATCAACAATTATCTGCTGCTGTTTATTTCCTTGTGGTTACAGCCCTTCTATAGTCTTATTTAAAGATGTTCTCCAGACATGTTTTAAAACATTAAAAAATGACATCCTTCTCCCTCATTGAAAAATCCAAATTCTATGAATATTAAAATATATTTCATTTTAAATGTTTAACGGTTGAACACGATGTCTCCTATGTCATTGAAAAGTATTTCATTCTTATTGTATGCATTAGAGGATTCACCTTGGATCCAAGCTAGTTGTGATATAACAATAGGTGTTGTACTTGCACTTGTTAAACAAGATTTAAGGAGAGCACGGAGAAACTTTTCCTCTTTAACAGATGAACATGAGAACAGCCTTCAAATGTTAAAGTCTCACATCCATACATAGATCATTATGCACTGTGACACTGAAACATCCAAAGGAAAAAACAATAAGACAAACTAGGTTTTGAGTGGGACTTGAAGTTTACTTTGTTAGCAGCAAAACCTCTAGACATTTTCATAATTGTTGTTGTAATAAAAATGAACAGTTAATAGGTTTCAGCGTAAATTATGGAGGAGTGCATACCAATAAGTAAGAGTATAAATTATCAGTATCAGTGAGCATATCAAAGAAACAAAAAAGAACTGTCAATACTGCGATGTACGTTTCCACGACATGCTCAGGATCTGCATTTGCTGGTAAGATTTTGTTTAAAATGTATCTAACCACCTGACAATCAGATATCAACTGTTGTAAAGTTCGTTCTCTTTATGTTTCCGTTCTGTCTGAGGAGCAGGTAAAACATAATTTTTCATCCACTGCATAACCTATACTCATCACTTTTGAAATGTTAATGAATTTTGATTACATGACTGAGCAATAGATGGAATAGGTGATATCCTTGTCTTTCTGTACAAATGACTGACAGTTGGATATTGAAAGCAGGCCAGGAGAAGTAGAGGCAGATAAATAAATATCACCTGCCTAAAGCAAAGGCAAGAAAAGTCAGTCATATCTGATCATTAAAGGCTGGCGTCAATCAAGTAATACCAGGAAAAATTTATCAAAAAGTATTTTACGAGCTGCAGCATTAAAGTGAACACATGCATTACTAATTGAAATTACAATTTTGTATTCACAGGTCAGTTGACTACAAAAATAAAGGCCAAATGAATCACATCAGTCTTGCTCTTTTTAAGCTCTGAGGGTCCATTTGAGGAAGATCTCCTGCTACTCTTGCAATATCCAAGGGTATTGAGACTGGCGATGTAGCCGTGGAATCGATCACCAGCTCACCTGACACTGGGTTGTTGTCTTTTCTGGGTGGGGATGGGGACGGGGTTGCAGAGGATTGTAGCGTCTGCAGTTATGGTGACGAAACAATGCCAAAAATTCAACGCTACCTCGTGCAAGAACTGTAAGGAGGTCTAGTGGTGACAGGAGAGAAACTCAAGAGAAAATTCTGCACAGATTCCATTGCACAGGAGGAACTGGACATTAAGAGGTGGCTCCCTCAGTGATTAGAGGTGACCGTTGATGAGTTTGTGCAGCCAGTGGGCTCGCGGTTATCAACAATGGACTGTCTGAACTCTAATATCAAGCTGCTGGTGCAGCATACTGTGGGTTCACACTCACTATGTTCAGTATGACTCCATGCTCACTGCACACCAACCAAATCTATTCATATGGACACACACCCACAAGAGGGTTTCTCCAAGAATACAGTTCGCCTGCACATGGCAAGCACGGAAGTCCACCTGCACTGAACAGAAACTACAGAGAATATACGCATCTGTAAAGGGATAATCTATCAACAAAGAGCTCCTCTTGTTATGGTTCACACTTTCAAGTGGTGTTCATGTTTGTGTCTTATTTAGCCTACATTTCTACCTTTTGAATCGTTCTTTATTTTGCTTCATGCATGTTTATAGTTATTGATATGAGCAGATGTGTAAAAAGTTTTTGTCATTTGTTTCTGTCACACTTGCTTTATATTGCTATATTTCTATAAGGTTGTTTTTATTTTCTATTTTAAGCTAGACTTGGGCCCGTACGTCCAGACTCACTCACAGCTTCTATCCCAGTGCCATTAAATATCTGAACTCTTGAACAGTGCAATATATTTATGACAGTGCAATATTATTTATTCACTACGGGTTGTGCAGACTGTATGCATGCTGTTGTCTTTAATGTTTTTTTAATGGACAAATGTTGTTGTTTTAATGTTTTTTTGAATGTTTTCCCCTGCTACAAAGGGAACGAGCACTCGAATTTCGTTGTACTGTCGTGCAATGACAATGAAGGTATTCAATTCAATTCAATTCAATTTCAGGGCTGGTACAGAGGCAAAACATAATTTCTCCTGATAAGAAGACAAACAATGACAAGGCAGATAAATGTGACTGCTCTACATAGAATCCTCTCGGATAATGCTTTTCAAAATTGTGTTTTTGTCTTTCTATTCCATCATTGTATTTTCAGTGTCAATGTGTATGTTTCCAAATACAGACAATACAACATTTATACAAGCTTAAATACTCTGCAATATCAAAACACATATTCCAAGGGCACAGTGAGTTGCCAATGATGCTTAAAGACTACATGCACATGTAGTCTTTTACTTGGTCTATTATTTAAACTGCATTTGAATTGTAAAAACACCACTGCACATAGAAATTGTTGCAAATCACTTGAATTAATCTCTTTCCTCTTGTTCATATAGGCAGTAGAAGGATTATAAAAAAGCACAGTTAAGCTGCTAGCTTAGAAAACAAGGTCAGAAACACCTGTAATTCATTGTCCATGTTGAATTAACCATCCGTAGTCAAGGCTGATATCATGTTGCTTTCTTCTGGAAAGGGGTCACGTGACAGCGGTGTGACAAATGAGGGAAGGTCACATCATGACTTACAATACCCATTCATAAAGTGAATGTGGATGTTGTCTAAGACTGCTGCTTTTCTGGACTGAGGAATACGAACTTTATGTTCGTACACTGGCCCTTGAAAAACTGCTAAATGCAAAAAGAAAAAAGAAAAACAAGGAGTTTTCTGAAGATCTTTGGACAAGAGAATCATCATTGACAGCTCCCTAGAGTTCAAGGGCCCCATCTTGCGGTCGGTGCACAGTGGATGGCGAGCGTGGTGCATGTGTCTTTGTTAGTTTCCCCCGGCGCAGTTGTCATTTTCTCGCCCTGCACCCACGTTGTCTAAATAGCAAGTGCACTTGCACCAGTCAGTACACCTATGGGCGTGTTGGTCTCAAAATGAGGTGTGGTCAGGCGCATTGGTGGCGCTTTGCTATTTTGAGGCAGAAGAAAGCAATTGCGCTACTGACCAAAAAAAAACAGGTCTAAAGTCACTGGCGCATATGTCACTGTTAAAGGGCGCATCATCAAGAGTCCAATATGCTCCTAGATAGGCGGGTGCGCAGTGCGCAGACACTGTGCCTGTTACGCACACACGGGCACGCAGCAGCACACAAACATGCAAAACATCACAAATAAAAGGACCACAATGTGAATTCGTATTATGATGTACATCAACATATTAAAAAAAAAGTCACAATGACGTGCCACTATGTATCAGAATCAGTCAATCACAGTAATGATCAATGAAACTGTCAATGTAGTCATGTGACCAATCCTGGTAAATCCGCCATCAAACTAACAATCCGCCAAGGTGACAGCGCGCCTGGATATTAAAGGGAATGGGAGAAGACACTCTGATTGGTTTACCACGTGTTACGCCCAAAACACGCCTATGATTAATGAGGGGACTTAAGTCTGACCCTTTAAGACCATGTGCCTGGCGCAGTGACCATTTTTCCGCCGTTAAAATAGCAAAAGTGGATTTGGATACGCCCAAAAGGCACTTGCGCCACACGCTTCACGCCATGCGCTATAGATCCTTAAAATAGGCCCCCAAGTGTCACACCTGGAGGAGGATGACCTCATTACATTGCCAGAAGCCTATGCTCAAAATGAAATCCCAGTTTCAAATTCCTGCATCAGAAAGTCTGAAGGCACGGGATTACCTACAAGAGGTTATATTGACTCATATTGATAAAGATACTAGACTGAAATGAATGCACCTAAAACACTGGACCCACGGAAGATGATCTACAAAATGGAAAAATGCAGTATTTACTGCATCATTGTGTAAGAAACCCCAAAAACACACACAAACTTCATATTGTGTTTGTTCTGTGCAATTTCAAGAAACCTCATTTAATCAAGAACTGCTATAAGGTCCAAACCTTACATTGCTGGGAGAGCTCACATGTTTTTAACAGAAACCAGTCGCAGTGGCAGATATAGGAATGTACCATAAAGTTAACCTAACTCCAAATGACTCACACTTCCTACAATTCTTATAGTTGCCTAATGGTCTGAAAACACACAGGAATATATTAAAAGGAATATGGAATGATAGTGCATTTGTTTGGTACAATGTTTTCAGGAAGTTGTGCTGGTTTTGCTCTGAGAAGAAGTGCAGAAGACAACAAAAGTCAGTACTCTGAGAAAGTTGTGTCATTTCTATGTAGATGACTGTTCACTGAATCAAGACTGGTCCACAATAGGGATGGGCAGATAGATACTGTGGTATCGATACTTTGATACATACAAGCTACCTATTTGGTATCGAATCTCTTTTTTAAAAATCGATGCTAATGTTATTAAAAAACGGAGGTGGCTTGCATCACTTCCTAACGTTTTCAGTACTTTTGTGTAATGTTTGTGTCCAAACAACCCGGCGATAACCCGGCCCATGTCACATGACTGTGGTATCCTCAGGACTGCATGAGAAGCGAGCGCTCAGCTGCAGCTGCACGCACACATGGCATGCTGCATGTGCACTTCCACAACAAATGTGAGAGACTGAGAATGATAGAAAGGACATGTGGGGCCGTGCGGTGCTACTTTTCATCTGTAGTCAGAACTACAGCGAGATGCACTATTGGTGACAAGATGTGCTACACAGCAGTGATACCAGCAACCTGTTTAAACAGTTAAAAACAACTCACCCTGAAAGTCATAAAGAGGCTGAGCAAAAACAAAAAGATGACACCCAGTCTGCTGCACCAGTACCACCCGCTGTCCCACAAAAGATGCTGCAGGAGAGTATTGAGGCAAAGTATATCCAGGTATGGATAGCACTGTTATTAGATATTAAGCCTGTTACCGCTGCCAGAGAGTTGGCAGAGATTTTGGTCTGTCTATTTACCATTATAAATATTAGGAATGTCACCAATCTTGTCTTAAATTGTGTTGGTACCGTAGACTGTATATAAGAAATGGACGTAACATCCGTGACGTCACACATTGGTTTGTGGAATGCTGCTCGGAGGCCAATAGTATCGGATCTGAGCAGTGCCATCTTGAAAATTTCAGGTGCATGCCGAAAAAAAAACAAACATGGATTCTACTTATATGGGCATCAGGAGGGGCATGAGGCGGAGCGGGGGAGGTTGCGAGGGCTGGATCTACCACAGTCTACACCAGCAACCTGGTGATGCTAACCAAGTTAGCTGTTACGACTAACTATAACCACAAAACTCAATCAACCTGTCAATCACGACGTAGCCACGCCATAATGCATACCCTGCTTTATCGTCAAATATAAAATCAGGGAGGCCAAAATTTCACAAATGAACATCATATTGCATTGAAGAAGGCTTTAAACTAGCGATTGAGACCATTAACACTTTTTGAAAACGTTTACTGAGGTTAGAAATCAAGTGAGAAGTTGGTGAATTCTCCATTGACTTGTATAGAGACGGAAGTCCTTTTGACACCAAAACGGTCGCCCCCTGATTGCCTTTTGATAGAATGCAGTTTTGAGTTACTTCCGCGTTGGCATCATTTCAGAGGACCGGAACTCCCCGTCTGGTTGGTACATGAGGGTAATTAGGAAAATAATTATATATATATGCAAATATGCACGTTTTAACAAAATAAAACGTGCATATTTGCAATTATACATATATGTATATTTGCAAATATGAACATTTTATTTTGTTGGTAATTTATTTCATTCATATTTATGCTTTAATTATTTATTTTATTATTATTTTAGTCATAGTATTTCTATAGAATGTCCTGCATTTAAAATGTATTAGCCCACAAATTTTTATTTTATTTAGTTATAATAAATTCATTATTAATGGCCAGCATGTGTCATATGATTTGAATATCCATTTAAGAGTAGTAAAGTATCGGTATCGGTATTGGTAAAACTGTAACCGAAAGTATCTGTATCGTATCGAATTGAAAAAGTTTGGCATCGCTCATCCCTAGTCCACAATGCTTTCCTTCTAGAGAAAGCCAGGGTAGCTCCCTTACAGCAGATAACAATCCAAAGGGCTTAAGTGTATATTAAGTGTATTTGTGCTCTTACAATATTTTATTCAATCTTGGTTTTATTTCTCTTTCTATTTGGTTAATGGCTACATTGAAGAATTGTAGTATTGTTTCAAACAACTTTACTGATGAAAAAAAGAAGAACAAATCAATACATGATGAAGTCACACTGTAACTAACATGACCATCAATCACCTGTCTCAGGCTTCTATTTTTTCTAATGTGTACTTGAGTGTTACAGTGATCATACCTGCTTCATGTAGGCATAACACATGGTCTCTGCTACACGTTTTCCCTCATCGTAGCATGCTCGAGGACCAATAGGATTCACATGGCCCCAGTACTCTTCATTTTGGGGGTGTACCTCAGGGTCTAGAGAACAAAGATTTTGGCAACATTTCAAGACACACTTTTAAAGCTAATCAAATCAGCTTTCTGCAAAGAGAATCAAAGGCTCATTTGAAATACCATGCCTTTTCTTTTCTTGTAAATTTGTCAAAGAAAATACCTCAACTAGTACAAACCACTAAAGGTTCAGTGACCTGCAGGTTTTAGTTAAGTAATCATTTCAAGTAGTCAATTCTGACTCTTTCTGGGAGTATGGATAATGACTTAGAGTCCTAAATGCTCTCTGTTAAACAAGGCTAACCATAACATCGGGTTATGTAAAGAGCACTTGAATGAGTGAGTAGGAAGCCATGTTCTTACCTCCATAAACCTCAGAAGTAGAAGCCAGGAGAAGTCTGGCACCCACACGTTTGGCCAAGCCTGAAGACAAACAAAGAAGTGAAAATAATATTCCTGTCTAAGCACAAGGGAGATTAAATCCTGCAATAGAAGCTGGATAAATGCACACATTACAAAGCTGTCAGACAGCGCATACCTCTGCAAAGGCTGCACAATCTACAAAATTACACAGTGATAGATGTTTTTTTTTCCCACAGCAACAGTCTGAGTATACTCTAGATGTATTACATTGTTATAGGGTGCTTTCACAATACTTAACCTTACAATTGTCAAGCCAAAACAGCTTTCTGAATTATTTTCTACTGTCATTCACAATAAAAACAGGTGTTATAAAATGCTTCTCAAAAATACACCTCACATTGCTAAGAATCACAGAGAAAAAAATCCTCAATCTGCACAAAACAGTCATCGCTAGCCCTTCTCAGACATCCAGTGGCATCATGGCTTCATCTATCAATTAAACTAATGGATTTTGGATTTGCAAAGTAGGTGTCTGTAGCATAACGTTTCATAATGGCTTTCTTTACACAGGGCAGGACCATTACAGATAGAGCTGCGATGATAATGCAGTATTTGCCATCTGTGTGAGAGAGGGAGCAGTTGCACTGATGGATAATAATGGTCATTTGGAAAACAATATCAAGGAAGATGAGTGTTCTCAGTTCCCTCAAAGGCTGCATCAATGATGTATTTTTTTGTGTTATGCAGTTGAGGCTTAATTGACGTACATTTTGTTCAGTGGATATGCTAATAAGGTAATTGTGTTAATGTGATAAGTTCATTCAAGAGTGAAGTTTTTCATAAAAATTTACAAAGATACATCTTAGGGACATTTTACATTTAGCTTTGTCTTTCTAACCAGTCCCACACTTATACTGTATGAACTCAGTCAGTAGCATTAATTTACTCACCAAGCATGTTAAGAGTGCCAATGGTGTTGGTCTTGAGGGTTTTGATGGGATTATACATGTAGTTGGGTGGAGAGGCTGGAGAAGCCAGGTGATAGATCTGGTCCACTGTGGAGAGCAGAAGGAACATGAATCATCTAACCTTGAAATGCACATTAGTTGCAGCAAAATGAAATGACAGTGTAACTGAAAGATTTCCTGTGTTTAATTTTCTTAATGCTGCTGCTTTTGGAAACTTTGACTTGAATAAATTTACTATTAGTCATCCTTTGAGTTACCAACATAAAGGAAGGAGACTTTTTTTATTTCTGTTGTTTTCTGTAATAATGTTAGTTAATAACATTGATAATTTGAGGGAACATTATGTGCACTTAGACAAATCTATTGCCTTGTATGTCTTCAAGGTAAATACTCTCTCTCAACATCTCTCACCAATTCACTTCCACTCATCCAATATTCTAAGTCCACCACGTCTTTTAACCCGATTTCATCACCTATCGTCAGAGCCAATTGTTTCTGTTGTAATCACATACAATCTATGTATTTAAGTTCATGCAACAGTTAATCTACAGTGTTTGTACAGTTCAAGTGTATTTTGAGGATTATAAGTGTAAATACTTGCAATTTTTGTGTTCTTTCGTGCTAGAATGCACTTACATACATTTTGTTGTTTGCAACAGTGGATTGTGCTGTAAGATAATTTCGCTGCACATTTTTATTAATGCCCTAAAAACATGCTGCTAGGACTTAATGGAATCTGCAAATACATTTGGATTGAAACACATTTTTGACAGTGTACAATGTGTAACATGTACATAACATATTGGTAATGACCCAGGCTTAATGTCACTACAAATACATTTTCATTCAGCATTTACTGCCTCCTGTGGATTTGTGAGTACATTAGATTTGACAATACAACTGGATTTAATTCAGTGGAACACGAGTCAAAACAGATACTTAAGAGTAAGTGTCCTAGGAACTTGGAACATGGTAAAACAGTCACTATAGCTATTGAAGACTTGACCTCTCGATCCATTACTCAAAGCTATTTCTTCTTTCACTGCTTGCTCAATTTCAATTCTCAACCTTTCTCTATTATTTGAAATTTCCCCCAGAAAATAGAGACACTGATGTCAGACTTTCGTGCAATGGCAAGCAGCAACAACTCTAAAGAGGTCAAGACTCCAGCAACACTTGCAGTACATAGTACATAGAACAATGTTATTGTTAGACCAACGCATTTTGGTTTGTGGCCTTCATCAAGGTCATCCTGAAGTACCAAGAAGTCTCCCCATGTCTGCTTTTGGTTATGTTTTTGTAGTGATTTACAGTGCAGAAATAAAACCTGACATTAGTTAAACAAAGCCTGGAAGCTCCTCTTCAAAACCCCATGCATCTCACATTTTAATATTTGCATAATACCATTACAAAGTGCCAGATGGCACTCAAAGCCTTGGAAAATTGAAGAATAAAAGAATACAGAGGATTTTGGACTTCTCCTTCACTCAAAAATGTACTTTTTTTCTTCTTACTCACTTACGTGTTTGTGCTTCACTGTACAGAATGATGTATGTGCAAAGTTTGACACTAGAAGGCCATTTTCACATTAACCTGCTGAAGGATGGTTTTTTCTGTGTTCACCTTAAATCTGAGTTTAAAGCTTGTACATGCATGGATGATCTGTGACATAACAACTACCCTGAAGCCAGTCATGGTCCAGTATACAAGTTACACAAATGTGAAATGGAAACTTGAAGTCTTGAGTGCACAAACAACAGAGTGGACTTCCCAGTGAAGTAGGACACATCTTTTGAAATGAGAAATCCTGGCATATTCATAAGGATTTTTTAATGAGGGAGAAGGAGTCATTTGAAGACTTTTTAGCAATGTTTTTGTGGAAAAACCACATTTTACACTAATCATTACTTAACGTAGAGTATTTTTTTATGTCTTAAACATATCTGGCAGGGATCTTTAAACAATGAGTTCCTTATGGAGAGCAGTTCCTTTCGTAAATATGATATGCACCCCGTTGGACAAAATAAACGGAGGACAACTCAGAAAATTCTGAACCTGTAGCATTAAACCTGCACCATGAGTGTGTTAAGGTTTCTGTTTGCTCATATAACAAGAGTCTCTCCAGTATGGCAATCAGGAGCAAATTATGTGAGCTGTGTACAGCATCTGCATTGTAAAGAAAAAATTAGCCATTACCGTTTACCCCATCATTTGCCAGATACAACTGCAATATGCTGAGAGCAATTTGTACATCTGAATGACCTTAAATTGCTGCTTTAGCAAACATTTCGCAGAGGTAGAGAACTGACCGTTGCTTTTCAAAAGGACTTTAGTTATCACAAATATAGTAAAGGATGATTGTTTTGTTACACTAATTTAAATAAATGAAGATACATACACATAATAGATGTGTTCAATTTGGCCTGAGCTCAATAGAACCCAGGGGTAATCATGCAGATTACTGCTGCAGTAATCTGATTTCTAAACCTCCAATTACTGATTTCTTGGCCATTTGGGGGGCAGCAGAAACAAGTTGAAAACACAACATTGACATGTCATTACCTTTAAAGTTGTAACAATCAATAGTTTAATCTTCAACTAATGCTTTCTGGGGAGTTCAGATCACTTTTTAGGCGAGCTAGGCCCTTTCTGGTTCTCTCATGATTTGAAAACTTTCAGTTGACTCTGGTAAAGATGGTCCTACTTAGCTTCATAGCAGTAAGTAAAAACCGCTTATCTCTATCCATGTGTACTCTCTCCCTCACCCTCAATATAGAGAGGCTCCACCACGTCGTGATTGATGAGTTCAAAGTTTTCGTGCCCAATCCAGTGCTCCACATTCCTTTTCCTCCCCGTGAAGAAGTTGTCCACCACTGTCACCTCATGTCCATCCATCATCAGTTTATCAGTCAGGTGGGAACCCACAAAACCAGCCCCACCAGTAATCTAGTGGAAGAATACACATGTATGATAACATCAGTGAAGGATATTTTTGCCATAACAGTATTCCAAACACCACAGAGAGTGACGTGAGGAAACTTGCATTTGTGTTTAATCAGAATTTCAATATACTAAGGCGACAATGAAGCCTAAATAAATAAAGCAATATTTGTTGTTGTTTATAGTGTTAAAATCTATGAGCTAAACATATTATTTAAATAGACCTATTATTCAATAAAATGAAAATGAAGCTCATAGGTTCTGCATTGCAAGTGCAGTGTGTCAGCACTGGAAATGTGGTTCATTTAAAACATTTCTTGCATCATCTGACTTCTTTTTAGCAATGTTGCTGCATTCCCAGATCTCAGAAATTAACTTGGTGAAAACAATGTTAATTACGCCAACACGAATGATACACAAAATTAAAACAGTCATCAATACGTGTTAACCTTGCAACAAATGGGATTTTTATTTAAATTAATGAATTATTGGTCACCTGTTCAGGAACAACAGATAACAAAAGTCTAGTGCTTATTGCACACCAGTACTTTGAGTTAAATACAAATGACAGCATGCTAATATGCTCACAATGTCAATGCTAACATTCTGAGGTTTACCATGAACATCTTAGTTTAACATGTTAGCAATGCTAACATTTACTAATAAGCACTAAAAACTAAATAAAAATGCTGACATTCTGGTGGCACTGGAAGAAAAGTCAGGGGGTCACCAAAAGTTAAAGCAGTTCATCCAGATATGAAGATCAATGTCTGTACCAAATTTCATGATAATCCATTCCATACTTGTTGAGACATTTCACTCACGAATACTAAATGTAAACTCTATAGTGACACTAGATAAAACATCAGGGGATCACTACAATTTATCTGGGGATCATTAATTTGTGTAACATTTTGTGCCAATCTATCCAGTAGATGATATTTTAGTTTAAAGCAAAGTAGTGAACCAACTGACTGACAGACAAACACACCAACCTTATCACTGTCTCTAGTGTGGCTAAAAATAAGACACAGGTTGTAAAAAACCCTAATTTACCTTTAAATTGTGTGAAAACATCATGTCTTGAAGAACATCTGAAGGTAATCTTAAGATGTGTAACACTTGTACAAACTCCTTGGATCAAATTCTTATGTTTAGGTTAAATAAAGAAATGACTAATGTTCGGACTAATGTTATCATTGGGGGTTGTGTCAAAAAGCGGCTAAATTTAGATGTATGGTGTTAGTATATTGATTGCTGCGATTGTGATTGTGCATTTGAAGTTGTGCGTTTCTGGCATACCAAAATTCTCTTCCGATCCTTTTCTGACAGAAATTTCACAGGTGGGTACTTCTGAGAAAAACTGTGAGAGAAAAAAAACAAAACTTCATGAGAAGTAAGCAAAACAGAACCACATCTATGTTATCTGTAAATACATAGCAACATGTTCAAACAATCCTATAGGTGTAACTCATTGAATGATGTCATGATTGACTAATGGAGAAGAGTTTATTATGTTTAGTTTTTTATAAAAAAAAACCACACACACTATGTTTCATCTTTTAAGATGCTGAAAGATTCCTGTCATCTCCATATTATACAATTTGTTCATTCTTTCAATAACATGGAAGTGTTCGGTGTGTTTGATTAACAATTTTTAGGATAATTTAAGGCAGTTTTCTATGATTGCAGACATTTTCATTCATTGTTTTGTATTTATGAATGCACATAATATATTACAGCATACAGTCCCCTCCAAAAGTATTGGAACAGTGAGGCCAATTCCTTTACTTTTGCTGTAGACTGAAAACATTTGGGTTTGACATCAAAAGATGAATATGAGACAAGAGATCAACATTTCAGCTTTTATTTCCAGGTATTTATATATATATCTGATACACAACTTAGAAGATAGCATTATTTGTAACGGAACACCACATTTTTAAGTGAGCAAAAGTATTGGAACATGTGAGTGACAAGTGTGTTTTGTTGCCCAGTTGTGTCCTATTACATTGATTATTCAAACATTAAATAGCGCTGAATGTCTACGCTCAGTTTTATATTTGGGTTTTGCCTGTGCAGACTTAGTTAATTATAGTTAGAGGTGTAACCAACATGAAAACCAGAGGGCTGTCTATGGGTGAAAAAAAAGCAATTGTGAAGCTGAGAGAAAATGGAAAATCAATCAGAGCCATTGCACAAACATTGGCCGGTATACATAGCCAGTATAACCATTTGGAATATCCTGAAGAAGAAAGAAACCACTGGTGTACTAAGTAACAGACGTCGAACGGGTAGACCAAGGAAAACAACAGCAGTTGACGACAGAAACATTGTGATAGCTGTAAAGAAAGATCCTAAAACAACTGTTAGTGACATCAGCAACAAGCTCCAGAGGGCAGGAGTGAAGGTATCAGAATCTACTGTTGGCAGAAGACTTCATGAACAAAGGTACAGAGGCTACACCAGAAGATGCAAACCACTCATTAGCAAAAAGAATAGGAAGGCCAGGCTGGATTTTGCCAGAAAGTACAGAGACGAGCCTCAAAAATTCTGGGACAAAGTTTTATGGACTGATGAGACAAAGATTAACCTTTACCAAAGTGATAGAAAGGCTAAAGTTTGGAGAAAGAAAGGATCTGCTCATGATCCCAAACATACAAGCTCATCTGTGAAACACGGTGGAGGTAATGTCATGGCTTGGGCTTGCATGGCTTCTTCTGGGACGGGCTCATTAATCTTCATTGATGATGTAACACATGATGGCAGCAGCAAAATGAACTCAGAAGTCTACAGAAACATTTTGTTTGCCAATTTTAAAGGAAGATGCAACCAATTGATTGAGAGATCCTTCTTCATGCAGCAAGATAATGACCCAAAACACCCTACAAAAACAACAAAGGAGTTCATCAGGGGCAAGAAGTGGAAGGTTTTAGACTGGCCAAATCAATCTCCAGACTTAAACCCTATAGAGCATGTATTTTACCTGCTAAAGAGGAGACTGAAGGGAGTAACCCCCCAAAACAAACAACAACCGAAAGAGGCTGCAGTAAAAGCCTGGAAAAGCATCACAAAAGAAGAATGCAAAAGTTTGGTGATGTTAATGGGTCACAGGCTTGATGCAGTTATTGCAAGCAAAGGATTTGCAACTAAATATTAAGTCTTATTCATTTTAATCTATTTTAAGTCTATCTGTTCCAATACTTTTGCTCACCTAAAAATGTGGTGTTCCGTTACAAATAATGCTATCTTCTAAGTTGTGTATCAGATCTAGATGTAAATACCTGGATATAAAAGCTGAGATGTTGATCTTTTGTCTCATCTTTTGATGTTAAACCCAAATGTTTTCAGTCTACAGCAAAAATAAAGGAATTGGCCTCACTGTTCCAATACTTTTGGAGGGGACTGTATGTAATATTAAACTTTATTAACATGAGTCAACAGTTTCTCTTTCTTGGTTCCTAAGGAGCCCCTCAAGATGATGCAAACTCCATTGGCCTGGCTGTTTACATAGTTAAAGATGCATGAAGTGCTCTGAGCAGGAGACAGACTTATCATTTCTGACAAGCACATCACTAAGCTGTAATATTCTTTATGTTATAAGGAAATATGATGAATGAAAGTCAAACTAATTTAAGCACCAATTCTTTATTGTTTGGTGCAGTAAAGGGAGGCTTTTGATAGTTGCACACCCCTGACTCCTACTTCCAACGTCTCTGTACGGTACTTTCATTTTAAAGGGTATAGTAATCCTTTGGTGTATTGCAGATTTATAGAAAGCAACACGCAGTAGGGACATAAGGCTTACATGGATTTATGTGCCATTAGTAGCTGCAATATTTTAGTATATGGGTTTCATTCACAGATAGCCAACTGTGCTGAAGTCACGTAACCATAAGCACCGCATAACATCTAATACTACAATATGTTTTGCTCTATCCTTTTTCACACATTCTCAATTTCATATCTTAGTGCTGAGATCTGGTGACTGTGGAGGAAAGCCATGAAAATCAGCACAGCTTGCTGCTCTTCAGTGGGCTTAAAAATGGTCTGGTCTAACATGGTACAGCTCATGTTATTTAGATGGTATAATCATTCTGTTCTGGATTTTGGTTTAAATTGAAGGAAATTAACAAAATGTAGTAATTACAACATATGTATAATATAGGTTTAATTACTAGACCAGACCCTTCCATTGGATAAACGAGTTTGTATTGGAATATAGAGATACGCTTGTATTGAGAGTAAGAAGAGATACTGTCAGACTTCCTTACAAAGAACTACTAGATCATATGCGTGTATAAATATGTGCTAAAAAACGACACAAAAACAAAACATACCTTTGCTCCAGATCACGAATCTTCTCTCTGAGAGGAGCCACAGCCTGAGAGGAGAAGAGGTTTTTATTACTCTTGAATGCTGTGTTACCACATCATGATGTTCATGTAAGAATACAGGTAATTTAATGTTGTTTTTATGTTAATTTACTTATGTAGGCCTTTCCTACACATTTTTATACATTACAAATTCTATATGTTCATTTATACAAAAAGCAAAACTTATTCTAAAATTTAAAAAAATTATTCTACAGAACAAGCTGTCAAATATTAGAATAAATATGGGAACATTTTAGCAGACCACGTAAGACATGTAACAGGTGTTGCAGTTCTCTTTGCAATCTACTTTTTCTTTCATTTATTTACAGTTTAGTCCCCCCCCCCCCCCCCCCCCTTCTCTCTCTTGGATGATGCAACAGTAAGTCTGTGATAAGAAAGTGACAATCCCAATAGCACCCTGCCACATCCTGTTTACGCTCCTGTCAAATATCACTTTGTTATAGGGCAATTACATAAATAACCTTAAAACACATCAGACTTCCACGCTCACTCGACCTTAGATACTAACATATGATGGCAGCGAGGACTGGCACAGTATCACGGATAGAAGAGTTGAGCCAAGCTTGAATTTCAAGATGACCAATGAAAACTGAAAGTCATTTAAAATAAATTCGCACAGTAATAAAACCTGACCTTCTCAGCTCTTTCCTAATTTCTAGGAAATAATAATTTCACAGCTCCATTTGCAAGCTACACCTCTTATCATGGTCATGATGTAAAATGATCATGACACTGTAGTTTGTAGTTCATAATGATTTCAAGGAGACAGAACATTGCTGGTAAGGCTGCCAGATATGTAACAGATTTCTCAGAAAAGTCAATTCTTTAAACTCTAAGGTCAGTCTGATAACAAACTGAAATTATTTCAGCCAGCACCTGCAACATGTGATAAGCCGCAGAGCTAATTATAATTTGTGTTATGTAGCTGACTTTTCATCTGAGTTGTGTGTATGTACATGTGCATCTTGGTTCTGTTATGTAAATTCCACCACATAAAAATATGCTCATTCATTCACATTGCAGGATACAGCTGATAAAAGAGCTGTTGGCATTTTGGAGAGTTAGGTAATTGCCATATCTTAGTACCACATCTACTCTCAGTGCAATGTCAGTCCTTTGATAACTTGATGATACAGTACCACCATCAGGCAGAAACAGCGGGCCAGAAAAAGACTCCATTTCAGATGAATGAAATCATGTCATTAAAGGCTTAAGCGAAAAGATAACATGTAATTAGAAAAGTATTGAAAACATCATGTTCATGCCTGCAGTGCTTTTCCACCAGTAATTTCCCAATAATTGTACATGAAAAATGTATGATGTTAACAAGTCAGATGTAATGGGAATGCCTGGCATCAGGTCAAGATATGGTAAGAGAAAGTAACTAAAGTTCAAATTCAAAGCAGTAGCAGCAACATTTCACATATCTTGATTCGCTATCAATTTAAATCATTATCAAACATTCGTAGTGGAGACAGCATTTTAAAGATTTTAAGATTTTAAAGTAACCTATTGTTACAAAATTGATCAGTCAATAGCAAACTAGGATACTACTACATAGGGCATAGTATTTGAGTCCATTTTTTATGATCTCGGACTTGAATCAGTCTTAAGGGTGTTTGGTTTCAGTCCCCTGTCTCAACTTTTAAGTCTCTAGTCTTGGGCAAGGCTAGCTCTTTCTCGCTTTTTCTATCTGTGTTCCTTTGCTTCTGTGTCTATATGTAAGAAAAGTCGGTTCAGCTGTGTTTAACACTGCCTTAATTACACTACATTTGCAAGTCATCAAAATGTGCAACACTGTTAGTAAGATACACCTAGGCTGTGACACACCACAAAGACTCCAGCTCATATATCATGAATTACAAGGACATGCTCATAGTAGTAAATTTACAAGTGAGTACTGATATTAATAATACACTTAACTAGCAAAAATTAAATAAATATTAAATCATGGCTAAATCCAATCATAAAGAATAAGTAATAAAATGGTATTACATGAAAGACTTGCAGTGAAATATATCATTAAAAATATATCTATTATATCTATTACATGTATATCGATCATATACTATATCATGTTAATCTCATTTGTGTAAATATATAGATGTACATGTATGTACCTGAGAAAGGTCAACATTTGAGATGTTGGGCAATTATTATTTTAATCAGTCTTCAAAACACCATGAGTAATTTGCATGCCAGTGTAGAATGTGAAGCTGAGAACATGACCTTCCTGTTGTCAGTTTTCAATACAGCCCTGAATACAAACCGTTGGTGGAAATATATCAGGGTTAACCAGCAACACTGTGAAATAATATGTTATTTATAATTACTTTTTCCCCCCCTCGGGCAAAATGGGAATTGTTTTTCTTTCTTTTTTTTCTTTCCCCAAACTCAAACACTTTTGGACTTGATCTTGACTTTGACTTGGAGCTGCCTGGACTTGGATTTGTCAAGGACTCGAATACAGCCCTACCACTATGATATAACCACACACAGCTATTAGGGCATTTTCTCTTGTATGAGGCCCTTACAACCTCTTTAGTTACATTCCTGCTGGTCCATCAGTGTTCTGCAGGCTCGCTGGGTTTAGTAGAGTGCACGTTGCATGTCATACTCACCACAATGCCACATAATTACTATGATACATCTGACAAGGCAAAACAGTCCCTGAAAAAATGTTATCAGTCCAGATACCAAAAGTTATATTCCAGAATATACATGACTCTGACGCAGTGTCTACAAAGGCTTAGCTGCAGTTTCAGTCCCCCGTCTGTGTGTTTACACAGGCCACCTGCATTTTGGCAGTGCTCAGAGCTCAACACACAATTGTAGTCACATCCGTCACATGGGAGAAAATAGACTTGAGGCGTAAAAGTACACTTTGCGTCAGTGTTAAACATGTATAATGTGAATGAAACATGAGCAGTCACGGAGCCTGGGAAGACAGCTGTGTTGATTAAAGGTAATCTGGATTTTCTGACCTCTTGTAGCACTATAGAGCAGTTTTTTTTCAAATCTTTAGTTTTAATCTAGTTAATCCTGTAACTCTTCTACAGCCATCTGTCATGCAAACCTCAACTACAGGGAATTGATCAATAAGTACAGACAGTGGTCTCAAGAACATAAAATACACATTTCAACATTTCTATAATAGGTAATTGTCGTTTAATACAATTTAGCTATTAGCCTTAACAGAATAGTGCTTAACATAGTTTTGACAGCAGTGCAATTACTGTTATATTAAAAAAAAGTTGTAACTTTTTTAATGATTTCAAGGAATAGCAGGAAATGTTGAGTTTTCATCAGCAGTAACTCAAATAAGACATGGCTGAAAGCGATCACTAAACTTTCAAAAACATAGCCGTCTCCCTGATCTCAAGACTTGACACAAGTTTAGTCTCACAACATACTGCTTGTTTGAGGAAGAGGAAGTCGGGGTTCATCATGTATTGGTTGCAGTCAGCCCTGTCGGGACGCAGGACCACAGAAACGCAGCTCATACGAGCCCTGAGCTTTGAAGCCAATTTGACATAATGGCCAAACTGTGTAATTACAACTTCTGGGTCCATCATGTGATGCACACTGGCCAAAAAGTGTATTTCCCAGACACAATCATGGAAAAAGGAGTAGTTGTGAAATGCATTACAACCCCTGTGAAATGACTTGTTTCACTATCAGAATTTGATTCATTTGGTCTGATACCATTTGCAAAGTCTAGAAGAGATGCACAATTGCATAATTTTATCCCAACAGTATTTATAGTCAAGGTTAAATTTATTTCTACCCACAATGAAATTCTAATAAATAATCGAGTAACACTATTTCAAGCCTTTTATCTTCTCACATGCTCTTTTCATTAGGATCACAGCATGTGTTTTCGATCTTATAATCACTTTTCTTATAATTCTTCAGCCTGTTTTTATTCAACAAAGAACCCATTCATATCAAACTCAAACCGTAATAACATCTTAGTAACATCGGTCTTATTATCTTAGCTGTTATTGTTAGCTTAATTTATTGTTACTAGTGCAGTGCCTGTTCAAATCATGCTATGTGCATTCTAAAATAAAGTGGATCAATCATACTGGGCTCTTATACTGTTTATTTTCTGCGCCTTCAGTTCCTATTTGAGTGAGTATGTTTGCTCAAAAGATTTGTGCTTTGTCTCATAATGGGACTTCACAATTGCCATAGTCTCTGAACAAATGATATATACTGCTTTTAAACTGCCCGTAGAAAGAATGAACATGTAAGAGTCTGTCCATTCTTTGATTAAAAGCTCTGTTATCGCTTTCTATTTTTCTATTTTTAAAGCATACTAAGTGAAATAATTTTTCTATGACTCGCTTATTTCTTCGAATGTAGTCTCTCCCCTGTGTGCTTATCGGAATGCACAGAATTTATTGACTGAGTAGCATCACAGGAGGTAATTTACAATGTATGCAATTGGTTTGTGAGATTCCTGGGCTGCTGAACCAGTAGCATAAAGGCTAGAAAAGCTTTGCCTGTTAAAACTGAAAGACTCCGTCTGGATTTGATCATTTTCAACAATTTAACGGTTATAATTAATCTTAAGAGCTCACACTTGACACTGCTCTTCCTTGGGTCCTCAGCAATATACAAACCAAATGTGACAAAGAACGGATGAACGGGTCTAAAAATATGCAAAGGACATACCGTAAAAAACAGTGTATAAGTCGCACCTTTAATGCAATATTTTTTCATTTAAAAGTGAGGTACGTCTTATACACTGGTGTGTCCTATTCACCTTTAAAAATACAGAGACAGGTTGGATCTGAATATGATCATAGGTATGTAAAGGGCTGTCCACGATAAAAACAATAACTATAACAATAAAGATAACGATGTGAGCGTCCACACTTATGAACTATAACGTCCTATAAACAACTGTGTCAAGCACACACTGCACACTCCAGCTGTGTCAGCAGCTAATGAAAATAGAGCCATTACTTTACCAGACCATTAACTGTTAACCGGACACACTGTTTCAGGTGTAATATGTGGGTTTTGATTATGTTTCAGTTAAAAGTAAATTGAGAAAGTTTCCGTATGAACATATGTGTTTAAATAAATAACTACTGGTACATTTAAATAAACCAGTCTTTAATAGAAAAGTGTTTTTCACAGCATGACACCACCCAAAATAGACGAATTATACACTGGTGCGATTTATACACCGTTTTTATGGTACATACATATATACATGCAGTACATACAAACAGACAGACAAACAGAGAGTCTTTATTTTATTGTTAGATCTGGAGATCCTCACATGAAGGAGGGAGTTATCCTTCAGGTTAACTTACACAATGAGCACAAACATGGTGTTTCATGGAGAATCCACAGAAAAGCTGAAAGAGCTATTTGAAAGTGGCTGCTCTCCTTCATTGAAACTTGATGTATGAAAGTGCGTTTTACAAGAGGAAGAAAAGGAAAACTATGCATCTGCTGCTGCAGATTGTTTGGTCTGTAGAGATTTGCAGTTTTGTTAATCACAAGTGTCTAACATTTGTTTATTCTGCTACTGAATGACAATTCAAGATTAATTCATTCATTTAAAAAAAATAGTATAATATTGCAACATCTGTGGGAATTGTTTTGATGTTCAGTTGAAATATACAATTTAACAATTGTATTCTTTATCGCACACCATACCACAAACTGTTCAAAATAGCATACAGCACAGCAGCACAGCAGCATCAGGGAAAGTGTCAGCGTTCAAAGATCTTGAACAAACCCTTGATAATTACAATAAGGAGTAAGGGGAGGTCTGTGCCAGGATGTGCACAACCAACTGACAATCAGTGGGTGAATGCCATAAGTACTCTAATGATGAAAAGGGTCCATGGCAGGCTAAGAGAGGTGTTTGTGGACTCCTCAGGGAATTGTGACTGCCACAATCATCACTTTTTCCTACTCCTCAACCATTCTTCAGCTGATGGTTTGCCTACCTGCAAACCTCTGGACAAATTGGAGTGCAGCCATCAGCTGTGTTGAGGAGCAGTGTTGCCCAATAATTATATAGACTGTGGCAGCCCGCAATAGTCTAATTTGTGCCGTCACAGTTTCATATTGAGCTGATCATGTCTGTACACTCTCCAAAATGTTCCGTTGTTTTAGGGCGGAGCGGTATATTTAGTTTTTAAGATATATCAACGATTTTCAAACAAGATATAGGACAAGACGTATCTTCTTTTGTGCGGGTTATATTGTTGAATTACGAAATGAAGTTGTGACAATTTTCTGTCTCTGCTGCACACGGAGGGTTCAGCTCTGCCCATTCTGAGACAGAGGAGAGGAGCAGCTAACGTTAGCCTCAGCTATAGTTTGCTGTCTTCTTCTCGTCGCGTTGCTCTCCTCTGCTCTCAGAGTCTTTTTAATGCGGCAATACTACTACTCTATTCCACTTCGCTATTTTGTATAAAAGGTACGGACACTGAATGGGGGACAGAAGTAAGCGGCTACAGGACGCTGTTGTGTTAGCTTTGGTCAAGCGAGCTAGAGAGTGAATGAAGAGAGGGAGCGCTGACAGTAAGAAAGCCGGTGAATCAGATCAATAAAATGTTATTTTCTGGTTGTTTTACAGCGGTTACGTTCAACAGCACAAATAAACTTCCCCACACACCTCCACTCAACCCTGCAGCTCAGCCTCAAACCTCTGAATCTGAAACACCTGCATGCTAATTAAAACACAGCAGCAGCAGCAGCAGCAGCAGCAGCAGCATTATGCTTCTTTATTTCCATCTGTAAAATATATCAACTCTGACCCTGATCCACTTCTAAGTCATCTGGAAGTTGAGTCTTTTATTGATTAGCAGACAGTTAGTTTAGTTATTTAAAGAAACAAAACCTAGAAAAAGAATAATTTAAATTTACTGAAACAGTATTCTATATGTTTATAATAATTAACTAGTTGAACTTGGATAATCACTTCTGCTTTCTTTGTTTCAGAGCTGAAATATGGACATTAATCATTTTTGATAGTTTATTTCAAACATTTATTAACTGGTAAAATTTCTTTCCTGTGCTTTGTGGGAGTGACCTTTTTGATGTGTCATTACTGTTCAACCAGTAATTAAATTACTAAAGAACAAAATAATATCTACCTCTTAATTTTGCTCTCAGAATGCAGCAGAATGATGCACTTGACTTAAAAATGTACAAAAGTTTCTTCCAGGGGAGCATACCCCGGACCCCCATAGAGGGTCGGACTGAGACCCCACCACCATAGTCTCTCAAAATTCTGTGGGAAACATTGAGGAGGACCCCCAAGAGGTCAGACACTCACGTCCAGTGCACTTCATTCTCTAGAGACCTGGCAGAACAGGATGACATTCGAGGAAAACACTAAGAGCGGAGTAGTGTGTTTACATCAGGCTGATGGTTGGATCATGTTAAGATAATCATATGATTTTTTTAAAAAGACACATAATAGTCTAAACACATGGCCTGGGGGAAAGAGGAAATTTGAATCCTGAAATTACAAAAAAGTTTACTATGTTTGGTTATTTACCACTATGGCCTCTCTGCTCTGTGTGTGTGTGTGTGTGTGTGTGTGTGTGTGTGTGTGTGTGTGTGTGTGTGTGTGTGTGTGTGTGTGTGTGTGTGTGTGTGTGTGTGTGTGTGTGTGTGTGTGTGTGTGTGTGTGTAGTTCAGCTGATACACAAAAACACCCAAACACAGCAACACTTGTATATGTTCACATGCTTTTGCAAATAAAGCTAATTCTGATAAAACTTATCCATGACAGTAGACATTTCCTCAGATATGGCTGGCGCTGCAAAGAAGCTATACATTTTAAATTGTGTATGCTTCATACACATCATCAACCCAGCAGCACAAAGGATCTATACAATCACCACAGTTTCAAGGCGGCACCCAAGATTAGTATTACCAATTCAGTATCTGCCAAATGTAACATTTGGTCACAATCTGTCTCTTCTGTTCCTAAGTTACAGCGTTGAATAACGGCCAGAAAGGTGTTGTTGCAGAATATTATGATGTAACAGCTAAATTGACCTTTTGGCTATAAAATGTCATCACTTCATTATTTTATCCTATTAGACATTTGTGTTAAACTTTATCATAATTAGTGTATGAATTCTTGAGTCATGGTCAAAAATATGTTGTGTGAGGTCGCAGTGACATTTGACCATAAAAATCTAATCAGTTCATCATTGAGTCAAGTGGGTGTTTGTGCCAAATTTAAAAGAAATCCCTCAAGGCGTTCCCGAGATATCGCTTTCACAAGAATGGGATGGACGGATGGACAACCCGAAAACATAATGACCCAGGGCATGGCTGTCGCCAGCATGGAGGCTTTATAATAAAATACAGGCAGACAGCAGGGTACAAAATCACACACTTCTAATGGGTCACAAGTGATGATTGAGAGGGATTATTTTTTGTCTAGACATTGTTTTATGGAAAATCCTGCATAACATATAATGTAATGTATTCCTTTAATTTTTTTCAATTAAAATGAGCTGATATTTAAGATGTAAAAGGAAAAATAAACAAAAACACAGATGTGAACTTGGGAGAGTGAATATGCACAGACAATGATGGATATCCATCTTCAACAAGCAGCCAAAACCGTGATCAAAACCAAAACCAAAATCTGTGAAGCCGTTAGCTGAGTAGTTTTGTTGGTCAGCTCAGATTCAGTCATGTGTTGAGAGTAGAGACATTTCAGCATTTCTTATATATCATATATAATATATAAAAGGTATATTATTATTTATTCTATTTTGTTATGATTGAAAACATAATAACACGTAAAATGCAAATTTTCTTGATTTTTTTTTTAAACGCAGTGAAACGTTACTGAAAACACAATAGATGAACAATGATAGGATAAATCTCATGGCACCCTTGGCCCATCCTCACCGCTTTTTTGGTCTATTCTTTACTCGCAACACCTATTGCATATCTTTAGGGGAGTTTTTTTCTGTTAAAATGGAGGGTCCAAGGACAGAGGATGTTGTATTGCTCTACAGACTATAAAGCCCCCTGAGGCAAATTTTTGATTTGTCATATTAGGCTATACAAATAAAATTGACTTGACTTTACAAATTTACTTGAAATACTTGCATAAACATAGCTGTGAAAGACCTTTTTACAGGTTTAAAAAAGAAAGGGTTAAAAAAAAAGAAGAAGAAAAAAAAGCAGTGCAACTCACTTCATCAATTCTCTGCTCAATCTTCATCTCTCCGTGTTCTTGTATTGATCTATGATGAGAGAATGACAAAGACAAGGAGAGGAATGATGAGATGATGAGTCATAATCACAAGGGCAGAAAAAACAGGTCCTCACTTGAAGAACACGGTTAGATAACAACACATCCCCCACCACCTCCATCCATCAAACAGGAGCAGGTTGTACAATACTCTATCATGGTGGATACGTCATTTTATATTGCAGTAACAATACATGTATATCTTGATATGGTTGATTCTCTGCTTACTGTTTATTGATAGAATAAACAGACAGTATATAAGTGCTAATTCCACATATTAAATATCAAACATAAAAAGGTAATTCATCACCATTATATAAAAAAAACGTACAATCTGTCATAAAGCATTTTATTCACATTAGTGGTTTTGACATGGCAAGTTTACCTCTCACACTTGGAGAAAGAAATGACACATTTGTTCTATTTTGAAACAAAGAAATAAAGTCAGTGCAGCTGTCATCTTCTAAAACTGCATTAACTAATTTTTCAACTTGCTGATTTTTTCAACATCAACAAAAACTGTAGCCGTCACAACTCAAATAATACACATGCTGTGCTGTGCAATTTGTACTGTATATATGTATGTAACAGACCAATTATAGTCCAAGTCAGCTGCTGATAGCTTGCACTTATTGGAGTAGCAGATCGTTCATATTTTATGAACAGAATCTGAATCAATTTTGGGAAGATCCTTCGTGGTGGACAAAGTGAAGAATTTTTCATGAGGTGAGCGAAGCACCATATGCTCTACTCAACATCAAGGAGCAAAATTGATTCTGCTGATTAAGATTACACCCCTGATTCCCAGTAAATAACATCATTATACTCTCAACTGCTCACATAAAATGTGACTTCATCATGGTGAGCCCTCTGAATTCTGAGTTTTGTCAAAGAATCTATTGAGGCGCGCAGGTGGTCGAGTGGTTAAGAGCGCATGCCATGTACGCAGCAGACCCTGGTTCGAGTCCTGGCCGGTGGACTTTTCTGCATGTCACTCTCTCCTACAATTTCCTGTCTTTCTACTTTCAAATAAAGGCGTCTATGCCAGAGGAAATCTATTGATACTGGTCTCATTTTACACTGTTCAGTGCAGAGAAAATCCAGTACCACTTAAAATCGAGGAACACCAGAGAAACAATCTGATAGAGCGATGATGAAAAAGCTGTGAAGGGTGTCAGTGGTGGTAGGGTTGGGTTATCAGGGTTCAGAAAGCACTGTTTGAATTTTTGAAGGGGGCATGTTTAAGCTCAAAAAGGGTTGTGAAGTTGCTGTTTAGTAGTGAAAGTTAAATGATTGTTCACAGAATATTCTGGTCTATCACAGAACGACCTCATTTAATTTGGCACTGGGAAAAATGTTGCCAAGAACCATGAATTTAGTTTCCAAGAGCAAGGTCACATATTTTATTTAAATTGATTTTAAGATGATCCTAGGCGAGCATGCAATAAGGTAACAGAGAAGTTAAATATCATACCTCATATTTGTGTATGTTCCCCAGACAGCTAGAAGAGAGAAAAGAGAAAATGAATATTAAGCGCATAATATGGTGTTACATTCATGTCATCATTTTTTGAGAAACCGAAGAGAGGAAAAGAAGCTCTAGCTGTTTTCTTCTTTTCCCTTGGCTCCTACAACTGAACTGTTTGACAGGTGGATTGTAAATCATTGAGCAGAAATCTGTCACCAGATTTTCATACTCTTCCGCAAGAAATCTGACTAACGGATGGATTACTATGAAAATCCAGCACTGAAAACAAAATCTGAAACTGAAAAAGGAAACACTGACTTTGACACACTTGTATTGGAAGAAAATTACACAATCTCATTATCTTAATTTATCTTTATACTTTTTTGTATTATGATCAATGCCAATGTGACTCTTTGTTTTTTTGTGGGGTTTTTTTCTTCTTTAAACTGCCAGTTTGGGGTTTTGTTTTTGTTTTTTTTGTTTGTTTTTTTCAGTTTCAACTTCCTGTCACTGTTTTGGCGTAGAAAGGGGGGCCATTGCCGGGACTGCATTACCCAGTATGCCTTGTGGTCAAATGATACCCGAGGGCAATGGTGGACATTTTGAGCCAGACTATTATAGTTTCACTCCAGGACTGTTCATTTTAGCCTTTACTTACTTTCTTATATTTTTAAAATTGTAATATTTTTTTCAGTTACCATGTAGATTATGTGGTCAGTTTATCCAAATAACGCCTGTATATAAATCTGCTGCAACATTTGGGAGACGCTGGCTGGGTGAGACCAGCCAGAATATGATCCGATGAACTGATCTGTGCAGCTGTTTGGTAGTTTACCACTAGCTCTAATGTCCCTGTAACATTTTGATACATGATATAATTCCTTTAGGAAGATAAATGTTGGTCTCACTGATGAAATCTAACAATTGTAGCTACATTGGTTTGTCTGAATGAAAAGTGAGGCTTTGTGTTTTTACTGGACAGAATGACAGCTCTGCCTCTGGGGTTCTATGTGTATAGTATTATTGTCTTTGGCCTTAACCGAGAGCAGCTATTTAATTAATAATATTTCTGTCCAAAAGCACAAACGGTGCAGTGGAAGAAATTAATTACATTTACTATCATTACTGCAATAAAGTAATTTTTGTGCACTTGTACTAGCTTGAGAATTTTTTAAACATCAGTCATTTTACCTTTACATAACTGTATTTTCTTCTCCAGTATTGTATTTTGCTACATTACAAGTCACCTCCATTACTTGTAAGAGCAAAAGTCACTTGTAAAAGTCGTGCGTCTGCAGTGGCAGGAGGGCAGGGCTCAATGTCCAGCGAGGTGCCACTTGGCAAGATAGATGTTCTAATATAAGAGTTCAGTGGCGGACTGTCAAGGAATGTGAAGGGTCAGTCTGAACATAGCAGCCTGTCAATACTACAAAAAAACACAACAAAACATTTAAACTATCAACGACATCACTATGAGTCATGGTCAGAGATAACATTATTGTACCTCAGCATAGTTTTAAGGAGAAAAAAGTCACGTCTACCCAGGTCAACCACCCAGCCAGCCTACTGAATAACCTGAACTGAACACATCAACAGTGTGGCATGACTGACAGGTGCAAGATGAGTCTGGCTTACATACAAATGGTGGATCCTGCAGCAGTGACCTCTACATGGGACTGTGGTATTCTCTGCTCTGAATTTCATGACAGCCACATCAGTTCAGGCCTTTAACTCCCCTTTTTAGCCTTGCTTTTATTTCAAATCTGTAATCACTGACATATTTTTTATTATACTGCTGTTCAGTGCTTTTCAGTTTAACAGGAGGGTATTTAGTAAGATGATCATGGTGAAAGTGGTTTTGGTAATGATGATTGCTGTTACTTCAGAGCTGCATCAATTGATTGATTAATCAATTAGTCAAAAATTCACCTGCAATTATTTACTATCCAAAGATTCTCAAATGAGAGGATTTTAAACACATATTTTAAAATCACACATGATACTAAAATCTTTTGGATTTTGGACAGTTGATCAGGCAAAACACATTTGAAGACATCCCCAAAGGGTCTACAACATTATAACAGACATTTTTCTACCCTATAACAGACAATTTATAGACCAAACCATAATCAGAGAGTAGCGGATTAATCAATAACCAAAGTTAGGACAGCAACTAACAATCACTTTCTTTATCGATGGTCTAAATGTGTCAATTATTTTCTCAATTAATTGATTAGTTGTCTGGCCTATAAAATGTCAGAAAATGGTGAAAAATGTTGAACACTGTTTCCTAGAGCCAAAGGTGACACTTTCAAATATTTTGTCCTAAAGATATTCAGTTTACTATGATACAAGACTAAAGAAACTAGAAAATATCTACATCTGAGGAGCTGAAGTCAGACAATTTGGCCATTCTCAAGATTTCTCAAATTGATAATTATCACAATAGTTGGAAATTAATGTATTAGTTAGCAATTAATTTATGAATCATTGCAGCTCTACTAAATCTATTTTTTTGGTGCAGCCCAAAGTTACAGTGTATACACCTTTATACCACAGCCGCTATAAATTATAAAGTAATAATATATTATATGAAATAAAAGTCATATTATGCCTCTTTGGACGTATTTGTATTGGTCTAGCCTGTAAGTATTTAAATATTAGTGTCATGTGGAATAATCTTTTTTATATTGCTATATAAGCCCAGGGTCTACAGATGGAAATCAGCACTATGCTACTGTATATCTGGTGTAATACATCTATTGTACACTGTCCATGTTTCATATAAACCAATAAATGAAACGAAATGCAATGAGAGGGGGAAAGGAGGAAAGACCAGGAGGGAAATCTAACCAAAACATCCCAGAAATAAAGAGATGTGGAGAAGTCACAGGTAAAAGTGAGGGAGAAAGACGAAAACAGCGAGTTGTCATGTCTGTAACAGCGGGGGAGAGAGAGGCATCCTGTGTGTGTGAGAGAGAGAGAGAGAGAGAGAACGCAATGTAACATTATCTCCACTGGACAGAAAGTCTCAATAATATCGTGTAGCAGTATGCAGCACTATCTCTCTATTCTAAAGACTGGAAGCAATTAGTAAATGTATTTTTCTCACACAGTTTTCAACACTTGTCATGGTTAGAAAACTCATTTCCTGTAAAGTTTGAGGTTGACTAGCAACGCAAACAATATAAATTATGTGGCTCAGAAATTAAATGTTATTATGTTGAAACAGAAAAAACAAGATGAACATTTTTAAGTGTAAAATCATAGAGATGGTATTTTGTTTGAAAATGACCATGGCATAAGCAGGGTGATCTCTTATTACTGTTTATTTATCTTTTATTTTGATTTCATTATTTTCCTTCCTTCCTCTTTTTAAACATATTCTAATATGTTAACTGTTGTTTAAATTACCTGCTCTTTTCTTTTATAACCTGTGAAGCATTTTGATCTAAATTTTGTGTATGAAACAGTGCTACATCAGTCAAATTTACCAAGATTAAACTTTGACCAAGATTTCAGACAATTCATAACTTTGCAGGTAAATACTTTTTAAAAATTTGGAAAATACTTGCACCAAGTGAAAAACTTGAGAAAACAGTCTGCCCACAATAGAAAAAAGGCATAAGAGCATGAGACTGAAGCACACCATTGAGAGAGGCTGAGTCACAGAGAGTGAGTGTGGTGTGTGATAGGTGTATCACAGAGAGGGTAAGCTAAATTGTATTGCCCACAGCGACTCCCGATATCCAGACAGCTAACATTATTTTATCGTGATGTACTCACTTTAAATTGGTTCAATTTTCAAAAGATCTTGCATCTGTGTCCAGACAAATATTTATAATATATTAATATATTGTGTTCAGCAGAGGTGGGACATGCTGCTAAAACAAGTTCTTCCACATATTGTATACTGAAGGGTAAATAATGGTCTACTGTAACATCTGTAACAGTCATCCTCTTGTGTCCCAGTCTGTGAAGTTAGAAACTGGTTTGTGTCTTGATGTAATCAGCTGATAGCAGCATGTGCATGTGCACCTGAATGCCCCTGAATTTGTTACATAAATAAATTTCACTTTTCAGTCTGTCCACAACAGATTACAACTCTAGTGATTTTCTGATTGTGCACATTGACTGCAAGTGGGTGGTTGTGAATGATTCTTCAGATTATACTATAGTTGACTGTTAAAAGTTAAAACAACTGTTTAGTCATTTCCGTCAGTAGATGTAAATACAACTTACTAATTCTAATAATCACAAAAAAAGCAGTGTCTCCCAAATGAGATAAAGAGAGAAGGTATATCTCAATGGGTTTCTCCTGAATTAGAAAATCCAGTGCAGAAACCATCCTGTAATCTAATATATTTTTACTGTATGTTGAGCCTGGCTGCTTCACTGTTGCTCTTCCAGAGGGACTAATGACGTTAGGTTTGTCCAATTATGTCCAACTAGTCTTCCAAGTCTTGCTGGGCACAATATGGGGGCTTGGCCACCAAGCAGTAGCTTATGTTTTATTTTCAGTTCTAAACTACTGACACAAGTTTACACTTTGGGTACCATGGTTGAAAATAAACAACCACAGGAATGATGACAGTTTAAAAGGTGAGGTGCATCCAGGTACCACAAGTTTCATTTACTTACAGGCAATGTAGGCGATCAAAGCGAGGGCAAAAAGTAGCTTCATCATTCTTCTGTTTAATCCTGATATCAGCCAGATGACCCGCTTCATCATCCGCTCAGTGCAACAGGACCAGGAAACTAACACTTCCAGGTGCAGCTATAGCATTTTGAGTCACAGCTGCTCACGTCCTCGGTGGAAATGGTGCTTCCAGATGTCTTGAAATTATCAGGCCGGCTGTCAATGACTTGGTGTCCCAAATTCACATAAAATGTGCTACCCAGGACAGGCCAGCTAGCTGCTTCTGCTACGTCAACACCAATCAGGAGCAGTTTACGTGGCTAGCGCACACACAGGTAGCCAACAGTTACCGGGAGTGTCCACATTTACAACTACATAAGAAATTATTTACTGGCGCCATTTGTTCCCAGACTACGCCAACAGTCATAAGCTGTAACACACGTAGATGGATATCCGAAAGGCACATTCACAAACGCCTCAGTCACAAGTAACACAGTGAAGGGAAACACTTAGCAGTTAGCACCACACTTAGCTAACAACTGACAGCGTCTTCGCGTTTTCCTTCATAACTGCTGATTAAAAAAATATAACAGACGCAAACCCCGCTTTGCAATTATATCCAGGTTAGTTCCGAGAAAATAAAACAGCTGCTCATTTTAACGCTGCACAAATGCACACACAATTTGCTCCTCTCAGCTGGGCCGAGGTATAGCAGATGAGCGATTACTCCTTGCTCGATTTAGCAGCCTGACTGACTGGTGTGACGTTCATTTGATCACAATAAGCATTTGGTTTTATTTTATTCGGTTTTATTTTATTCAGTTTTATTTGTACGACCTTAAAAACCTCGTGTAATTTGACAGACTGAATGTGTATTCTGCATCCTTCTTAATGATGGCGTAGATTTCAAGTTCCAGTAGCCTATCATGTATTTTCAACACTGACACAATGGCTCATTCATTCCATGACACGAAACTTTCCATACTGCACTGAACCAACCTTGTTGCATACCATGTTGATTTTCCCATTGCAACCTCTTTAATCTGTTTGGCGCTGTAAACGTTTTGCAAAAATGTGTACTACATGTCCTGATGCTGCAGGTATCATTTACAGTAAGACAACCAGACAGACCTACTGTTGATACTTTGTGTAATTAGACTGTCAGACAATAGGCAATTGTTATGTTTAAACTCGTTTGTTTGTCATCCCTAAATAAATCAGTCACATGCAGGCTTTATGGTACCACAACAATCTAATCACTTCACTCGTTGTAATGTGTTTCCAGACTCAAGAGTTGATTAAAAAAACAACTTTCTTATACTTAGTGAAAGCAGGTCATTAAAAAAACTGACAAGGAGAATAGGTCTTGTTGTCATCTGACATAATTTCCTATTACACATTTTATTCAATGGGGTGGTTTTTTATCGTTTTGACTTTTGTAAAAACCCTGCAGTTAATGATAATGGTTATAACAGGGCATGTGTTTGTTTTCTTTGTTTGTTATTTGGAAACATACAGCCTATATCATACTGGGATGTAAAATATGCACCACATTGTAGTCATAGGTCATATTAAGACATGTATTCACTTGATAGAACTTTTTTTTTTAACTTTTATGATTGTTATGCTATATAACCTTTGTGGATTAAGCTTTAAATATATATGCTCATGTTTATTACAGTATAAACTTTAATCTATTGTGTCTCACTCTCAACCCTTAACTGACTGTTCTTTCACTCAATGCCCTAGTGAGACAGGACTGATGTACAGCTGGTGATGAGGAGCACTTTTTATAGTTATAAACATGCACTCTTTCTAATGGCCAGCAGGGGGGTGACCCCTAAAAAGATGACCCAATTCTTACTCGATTTATTACCCTAGTAAACAGTCTCCTACTATGTTTATGGGCTCAATCTGTAGTTTCAAGCCTCCTTCAATACAGAATGATGTTCATTTTGTGAATTATGTTCCCTTTACAAGTAAAATAGACAATAAAGCAGGGTAGGCTTTAATCGCCGCTACCATGGTAACAATGTTAATTATGTAACACAACCATCTCATAACCCCAGATTCTGAGTATAGCTGCAACTATTTCAGAGTGTTTCACTTAGTGAAAGTTAAGTGTAACATTTTGGTGCACTAAAAAAGTCTTGTACTAGGTTAAACTAAAAGACTAAGCCTGTTTTTTGCTAGAGAAAATTAGCATTAGCATTATCACAGTTAACCATAGACCATCAATGTGCAATGCTAACCTAAATTAACCAAGCTGGCAGCAATGAGCTTAAGGGTCAGCTCGCCCAACTTGAGGCCTCAATATGGTAGTCTACAAACCAGTGGGTGATATCAAGGTAACTACATCCATACGTTTTACTATCTATGGTTTTTACAGTCTATGGTCACAGCTTTACAAAGTGATGTAGATACACAATTGATGTTTAATTGTTTTTACATTTACATTTACAGGTCCTTACGTTTTTCAGTGGAGGTAGTGCAACTGCGCCACTCCTGTATAGATGTCAGAGGAGGGTTTTTGTGTGCAGTGGGGGGAGTACAAGTCAGTGCAGATGCATCCATGTCTTTTTGGGAGTAAATCAGCGTGTGTGTGTGTGTGTGTGTGTGTGTGTGTGTGTGTGTGTGTGTGTGTGTGTGTGTGTGTGTGTGTGTGAGAGAGAGAGAGAGAGAGAGAGAGAGAGAGAGAGAGAGAGAGAGAGAGAGAGAGGGCAATAATCAACTGGCAGCTCCAAACTAGAGAAATCAATTTGTGGTGGGCAGGTCTCCAAAAATAAATGGATGTCTGGGAAACCCATTCATTTCAAAGAGTTTGTTATTATGTATTTCACCATATTGCTGGGGAGCAACATCCTGGTGTTATTGTTGATAGATAGATAGATAGATAGATAGATAGATAGATAGATAGATAGATAGATAGATAGATAGATAGATAGATAGATAGATAGATAGATAGATAGATAGATAGATAGATAGATAGATGACAGCAAACTCTCAGAGAGGAAGACAGAAACGAGAGAATTATGTACTTAAGTCTAACTGATGACACAGTAAGTGATTGTCATTCTGGTAAAAGGCAAGAGTAGCAATGTTCTTGTCCTTCATGAAAACCCTCAGCCCTGAGGATGCAACAGACAAATTTAGTCATCACACATCTCACTTTAAATAGTCTCTTTCTTCTCACAATCTGTCTTATGTCTGTTCTGTCCCCCATGTGTCCGTTCACAAATCAACAGATAGCTAACAGGCTCCAAGAGAAAGTCAGAGGCTGTAGTAAAGTTGAATACTCTTTACTGTTGTGATCAATGTCATGAAAGGATTTTTGTAAAACTGACAGATAGCATCAATCACTAGATGCTATAATGACATCATACGTCCACAGACATAAAATAATGTAAAAGACAGCTACAAAGTTATAATGTACAAATACTAAATTTAAATTATATGTACATAGCTGTAAATAACTTGTAAATAATTAACCTAAAGTTCCCCAGCTTGAAAGGAATAAACAGTACTGGATTTCAATAGGAACACCATAGCTTCTCATAGCATTTTGATTTCTTAACACTGGCAATATTCACATGCAAATGAACTAAATATTTAAATGCAACATAACATAAAACACAACATGGCAGTTGCGTACAACTATAACTAACTATAAATGCAAATATAACTACAAGTGATGCTTTTCAAAGCACAAACAGAGGAAGGAAAGGATAAAGTAGTTGAAGCTGCAAGTTGACCACATGTAATAAAAAATCAACAATTTCCTGATTGGACTGTCTAAGCTATGATGTGGCTGTATCATATGACTAAAACAGACAATGAAAACAACAGAGGACGTAAACAAAAGAATAATGAATTACTCCAAAACGATTGCTAGGGGGGATAAAATACAAAAAGTTCTTACAGAGCATGATAACATGGCACATTACATGCTCTGGATAATGTACAGTACCAATCAAGTTTGGACACACCTTCCCATTCACATCAGTGAGAAAGTGGGTCCAAATTTTTGACTGGTACTGTATATTATGTAAGAACATCCGGCACCTGTTCTCCTTTTTCTGTTTTTTCTTTGTTTGTTTGTTTATTTGTTTTTGCTTGGTCTCTTTTCTCTTCAAAACTACGACAAGACAGAAATAGATAATGGTTCAACTGAACAACATCAGAATCGCACACTATTATTCCAGCTATTTGATGGCTGATTTAAATATACACTATAACATACAGACAGTTATACATCCACTCATGACTGAATTTTTGATTGAATATGGGCTGAAGACATGTGACATTAAGTTATTTCTTTGCCATATTTGAAAAAAACTCAATAATTCAGTTGTTTAGGTATTAAAGGGCACAATGCATTGATCATTTTCTCCTTGGAAACAGCTTTCCACTCTGAGTCACTGAGATAGCAGAAAGCACAAATACGTATATATGAGTAAATAATCCTGTGATTAAACACGTATTCAGTCAGCTGTTTTTATTAAGACCTCTCTAAATGCTCACAAAAGGCAATCCACTGTGAGATGAAAAAAACAGAACAAAATTAGACCTACGCATCGGGGGTCAGATGATCACAGTGCCATTATTTTATGGAAATACTTTGCCAGCATGTCTACGATAATAATTTGTTTAACATCTGAAGGTTTCATGCAGTCAGTGGAAATGGGTCACATCTTGCAACTGCAAGTTAAATTCAAACAAATTGCTAATTAAATTGTGCCTAGAAATGCTAATTGCAATCCCATGTCAAGGGAAGAGAGACACATTTTCATTTTATTATAAAAGATATTCATGAAGAAGGATTACATCATCTCTGCTTTTGTTTCTGTTTCTTGGCATGTTTTGAAATGTGTTATGTCATTAGCTGATAAAAATCCATCAGAGGTAATTTACAGAACAATCCATCTGTCGGGGGAGGCGTTTGGTAATGGGCCATCTGACAGCTGTTAACAGTGAGAATTGGCATGAAAACAGCCGATAGAGCTTATAGCTCATGATGTGTGGCTCTGTCACGTCATCAAAAGTAAAACCATGGGGAACTGACACCTGAAGTCAAATGCCACAGTTACAGTGGGCAATGCGGAAAATGCAGTCGTGATTAAATAGAACAAACACCATCCACATGTGTTATATTGACACAAGTGAATTTCAAGGTACAAAATATTGTTACTAATGTAAAACTGAACCAATTATGAAAGATTTTTTATAAATAAGTCAAAGCTGCTAGCATGACTGTAGACACTTAATGTGGTCAAAAAGGCTTTGAGCAAAACATGTGAATGCATAAATGCAAATATATTTCACAAGAAAATCAAATGCATTTATTGTATGGAGCATGTAACAGTGCACAGAGCATGAATGTTTAATAGTCCACTGCTGTTAACTGGTCACAGTGTGCCTCTGTATGCTTTACTGTATTAATTAAATTTGTACCTAATTTACAAAGATTTTGATCACAATTTTCTTTCTTTTGTTTTCTTATCAGATGAAAGATGGTAATTTTTGGTTTCAAATCTTTTTTATTATTATTATTTCCACAATGAATATACAAGTAACAATGATAAATTGAAGATGAATATCACAACAGTAACAAAAATGCCCTCCACAAGACATCCCCAAGGTTGGGCTAGTGTAATTTCAGATGGTATCAGAAATGTGTTATCCTACAAAATTTATATAGAAGAAAAAAAAAGATTTACAGAAATCTTGAGGTAGAACATTGACCCCACCTAACCACCCACCCACCCCTAACTCCCTACCCCCACCCCTGTCTTTAAAGAAGTGAAGTAAAAGGCACACAAAAAGAAGAAAACAAGATAGTGGATTTTTTAATTAGAGAAAAAAGGTAGTTGGCAGGCTTATTCAAATCTAAACCTTGAGCTTATTGAATGTCAAGGGTTCATAGTATTCACTCTCTCATGCTATAATCTAAACTGTGTAAGAATCATGGAAATAGGTCAAAAAGGATTGCCAGGTCTTATAAAATTTACCCTCTGAGCCCCTAATTGAAAATCTTATCTTCTATAGCGTAAGACAGTGCATAACACCTCTGAGCCACTGAATGTGTGTGGGCGAGGCCGTCCCCTTCCATTTAAGCAGAATGGCCAGCCTGGCCAGAAGCAAGGAGAAAGAGATCACATGGCACTCAGTGGAAGTCATTTGGGGAACATCATCCATAGAAGCACCGAACATGCTAAACATAGGGTTTGGATCTAGTTTACGCTTCAGAATTTTCGAAAGAGTATGAAAAACTTCATTCCAAAAAACTTGTATATGAGGGCACAGCCAGTAGATGTGAAAAAAGCGGCATCCCCTGATTTGCATTTGTCACAGGTAGAGGTGATGTCCAAGTATATGCTGGTAAGTTTGAACTTTGACATATGCGCTCTATGGACCACTTTAAATTGTATTAAGCAGTGTCTTGCGCACAGTGATGATTTATGGATTGATTTCAGGATGGAGTCCCAGCGGTCAGCTGCTATTGAATGCCCTAGGTCCTGTTCCCATGCAACTTTGGTCCGGTGCAATGGCAAATGCTGCAACATGGTGATGTTTTCGCACAATGTTGAGAGGGCGCCCTTTGATGCAGGATTAAACGAGAAAAAAGTGTCAATTGGATTGAGACTACATTTTTTGGGGAAACCTGGTAGAACAAAAAATGATTTAGGAACAAATACAGGCAAACATTGAAATAAGTAAGTAAACTTTGGCAATATGTTCATTTTTACAGAGTTTATACGGCCAGCTAGAGTCAGTGCGAGGGGTGACCACTGTTGTAAAGAAGTTCTAACCTGATTTTGCAGAGGTATGAAGTTTTCTTTGAAAAGGTTTTTAAATTTACGGGTGACCTCGATTCCTAAGTAGGTGTACTGTTGTCTCTCAATCATAAATGGGATGTTATTATAATCAGCGTCTAGGGCCTCATCGTTTACCGGGAATAGCTTTGTCTTGTGTCAGTTAATATTCGGGGACCGAATATGCCAAACAGAGATAGTGCCGCAGTTAAAGAATTTGTTGGGTCCGAGACATACAGCAAGATATCGTCAGCATAGAGAGAGATCTTATGTGTTATGACGGCCCTATGGATGCCTTCAATGCCAGTGTTATCTCTGAGCGCGATTGCAAGCGGCTCTATAGCCATATCAAAAAGAATTGGGCTGAGTGGGCAGTAGTGCTGGGTGGTATGACCAAAAATGTATATTCACGGTATATGACGGTATTTCTTCCCCCGTTTCTCCCGGGTTTCTCCCGTATTTTAGACTCATCTCCCGCAGCCCTCCCGTTTTGTCTTATCTCCCGGGAATCTCCCATAATTTACAGCCCCAACTTTGTGCACACATGCTTAGAAGTTTTTACTGTGGAGATAGTTGCTCCACTGTCCACCAAAATATCAACATTATTACCATTGACTTGAACTGATATCATTTTATCCTCAGAGGGATTATTGGAAATTTGAATACATATTTTCTTCCCATTTTTATCTTGAGATGTTCCTGCACCATTACATCAATCATAATATTACCATGATATGTTCGTTGTTAATGCAAAGACATTAAATAGTCACCACATTCCACATTATTACTCCATTATTATTCTATCATTACTGAGATATTAATATAAAATATAATCCAATTTAAAGGCCAGCTGTTGGTTTCTGAGCCCACATATAAATGTATCATAGTCTTGTTGCCATGGGCCTAAAAAAATGATGCCTTTACTATGCAACCTGATTAATGCTGCATTAATGACTCCTACCAGTTGGTTGAAGTGTCTGTACACTAAGGGCTAGAAATGTAGCACATTGTGTGACCCCCAACACATTATTCCTCCCAGTGAAACTCATCAAGTAAAAGCAGCAGCTGGTGAAAGAGTTAGTGCAAAGATTGCAGTGAAATAGAAAGTGAGTATTCCAAATAGAAGAAAACGTGTTCATATAATTAATTCAGAAAGGAAATACGTGAATATTTTCAAAAAGCTAAAACGGAACAGTCATAGCCTGAATTAATAAACCACAACAAATGTATATGATTGCTCAAGTTTAATGTGTAATGTTTTTGTTAAGCAGCTTTTGGCTGTGGCAAGATAAAACAAGTTCCCTTTTTCATTTCAGTGCAACCACCAATGAGACCACAGAACTGATATGGGTGCCAGGGAGGGCCTCCACCAAAGAAAACAGAGTTGTCAGTAACAAGAGGAGCTGGAACAGAAACTCCAGCAGAACAGCATTAAGGACATGTTGAGTGGCTACAAGAAGACTGGTGGCCAGGTGACAGGGGGAGACCAGAACAGAGCCAATGAGTAAATCTATTTTTCAACAGATTTGATTTGGAGGCCCCTGTTTCATCCTTCCCCCAGCTCTGCGACAGTCTGCTCCCTTCAATTCCCTTGTCCTCCCTCAACCAAATTTGGGGGTGGAGAACGCCATCACCTTCCTCTTCAAATATAAGCACCTGGACTGGGCAAATACCAAAGTGAGACACATGTTCTTTGACTTCTCCTGTACGTTTAATATCATCCGGCCTGCACTACTTGGGAGAAAACTGAAAACTGTGGATGCTCTCCACACTGGCCACTGTTTGTCAGACTTCAGAACAGCACAGGGGCTCCACAAGGGATGGTCATGTCTCCCTTTCTTCTCACCCTCACCCTCCACACCACAGACTTCAAATACAACACTTAGTCCTGCCACTTACAGAAGTTCTCAGACAACTCCGCAATTGTGGGTTAAATCAGTGAGGGGAAAGAGGCCGATTACCAGGGTGTTGTGGACTATGTTCAACAACCTGCAGCTTAACACCAGAAAGACAAAGGAGTTGGTGGTGATGTTTAGTAGTCGGAAATCACCCCCCACTCTTATTTCCATCCATGGGGTGAATGTGGAGACAAGATAAGTAGAGATAAGTACCTACAGTAGGGATCTACCTAGACAACAAGCTGGGCTGGGCCAAAAACATTGATGCTGTGTACATGAATGACCAGAACTGTCTCTATGTCCTGCAGGGGCTCCGGTCATTCAATGTCTGCAGTACTACTCTGAGGATGTTTTACCAGTGTGTGGTGGCCTGTGCAATTTTCTATGCTGTCGTGTGCTGGTGCAGTAGGGGGAGAGCAGTGGATATCAGTGGAATCAACAAGCTCATCAGTAAGGCAGGCTCTGTCCTGGGAATAGAACTTGATTCCGTGAGAGAGTGAGATGATGAGTTAACTGCAAAACATCACGGAAAATGACTCTCAACCACTCCATCATGCACAAGAGCACCTTCAGTAACAGGCTGATACTAGTTTGGTGGAGCACAGAATGGCACAGGAAGTCTTTTCTGCCAGTGGCTATAAATCTTTTTAATTCTACCCCCCACTCACGGACTGATGGCAGTGATCTTAGTTTCCTGTTGACTAGATTACCATTATCATTCTGTAGGATTATACTCCATTCTGGGTCTAATCATCAGACACTTTACTTTCACCATGGAACTTTCTGATGTATGGTTTTTATATTTTTTAAATGTATTTTAGTCAATTTATTTACCTATGGACCTGACCACTGCACATATTTCACATTAGTTATTGTTATTGATATTGTAGCTGATAGTTCTCTCTCTCTTTTGATACTTGATACTATTTTTTCTTTTTCATACCTCATACTGTTCTACCTTGCAACCACACTCTTTCAATAAAGTACTATCCTCTCTTATTTTAAAAATGTTAAACCACAGTGTAACATAAATGAACAGTGCACTGTGTTGGCCAATCAAATATGTGCACATTCCGCAAAGATTACTTCACAATGTGAATAGTGTAACTCTATTGCATTGCAATCATCCTGATGGTGGATTAAACTATATTGCAGGACGCTGAGTACAGGAGGCTCGGTTACATTTCTCTTGCTATTATGAACAGTGGTGCTTTGGCTTCTGTTAAGCCTTCGAACTCATAATGTATGACTGAAACTGGTGTTTGTTTTTCTTCTCACTGTTGTGTAACATACCCACACCAACTCAGCCACTTGAGGGTTTTTTCAGTCAGTTACAATGCATGAACAAAACCTTGTCAATTGAATCGAATTCAATGGCCAAGTATGTTCACACATATTGTACCATCAAGATTTACTGCTGTATTTTAGCTTCCATAGAAGGTTTGACAGAAGAAACTAGTATAAAATAGTCTAAACTATTGCTCAATACGTATGTATTGCCAACCACTTACTGTAAGCAGTGTATATTGCATTTGAACTGTAAACACAACATCGTGACAATTTCACAATAACTGCAGTCTAAATTAAGGCTTCTCATCTTCAGTCGCCTACCCACGGCAGGTCTGGGGTTAAAAAGTAGAATCCGCATGTATTAAATAATTTACCCAGCTGTCAGAAAAGTTTCAGATGTAAAACGAAAGTAAATGAATGTAAATAAAAGTAAAATTCAAGAAACAGCAACACATACATACACACCCCTCCCTTGTGACCCCTGCCTCGTGACGTATTAGTTGCCTTTAAAAGATTCTCGATAGCCGAGATGAGCGCACTTTCACACAATACTGCTCGTCTTGCGAGTGAGTCCTCACTGTGAGCGGGATTATAATTATTTTAGACATGGTGACATGGAGATGGCAGACCTAACAAACATACAACAATAACGGTTTCTATAGCTAGGGAAGGGTTGTGACTTACCTAAACTGAGATGAAAGCTGTCATAACAGTATTAAGAGAGAGAGAAGCTGATGCGCTCACTGAAATGTGGTGAGTCTGGAGAAGGGGGCAGGCGATACGTTTAGGTAACAGGTGGGACTCCATGGTTACTATATAATGTAACCTATTTTTTTATTTGTAGCTTACATACCGTTTTCAAGGAAATAGGTGCGAGTTACATGCGCTCAGCATCAGTGGAGGAATGTAAGTGTGGAAACAACATGAAGCGCACAGTTTGTAAGCAATGTGACCAGTCTTAACTACCAAAAACGCTCCAGAGTAAAGAGAAGCTCTGATGAATGGACCGCAGGATGTTTTCTGGTCAGGATGGTCTGAATTACAGCTTCAACCTGAGCGATGATCGGGGACTGGAGGACGTGCCGGCGGGAAGGGGGAAGCTCTCCCCCACGGGTTTCGTAGTGCTGTCCGTGGTGCTGGGCTTCATCATGACTTTCGGCTTCCTGAACAACTTCATTGTCCTGCTTCTCTTTTGCAAATTCAAGAAACTGCGAACACCGGTCAACATGCTGCTCCTGAACATCAGTGTGAGCGACATGCTGGTGTGTTTGTTCGGCACCACTCTCAGTTTCGCCTCCAGTATTCGTGGAAAGTGGCTGTTGGGTGCAGCTGGCTGCAGCTGGTACGGCTTCATCAACTCCTGCTTTGGTAAGCTCAGTTACGTTTCCAAACACTGCAGATGCCTGAGAAAAACACTTATTCACACTCATATGTTTGAAGAAAGTAATTGCAGCTATCCCTTTGTTAGACGGAGTACGCCTACTTCTTTACAAATACCAAGTAACGTTTTTTTCCTTATGAATAATTTTGGAACCTAGATGAATAAAGAGGACTCTTGATGAGTGATTGCCAGAAAAAGGCGAATCATGGTTTTAAAAACATTGTCTACAGTACATAACAACCAGATATTAAATGCGTATATACCTAAAAAAAAAAAAAAAAAAAACTCTGTTCAAATCTCTGACAATTGACACATTTCCATAATTTCACTGCATATAATCTTAGTACAACATGAGGTTGCAGTACAACAGGCACTGTGGGGACTGATGGGGATTGATGCATTAATATTGCACACAGTGGAGCATGGCATTCTCTCTGCACCCCATCTGTTTAATTACTTACTGAGGTAATTGAAGATAAACAAGAATAATGTTATTTCTATCAGCTGCTTCTTTGTTGGAGGTACAAAGGGCACAAAAGAGCCTGAACTTGGTGGATTTAAAGTGGCAGCTGAGTTGTCATGAACATATAAATGTTTTCATGGATTAAGAAAATCTAAATTTAAGTGCATAAGATGGAAAGCCTGTGGGGATGAGCAGTCACTTGTATAATGATTTAAAAAGTCCAAGATTGACAAACCAAATGCATTTTATCCAGCCAGCACCATTGTTCACTTTGCTTTGACCTTTTTTTAACCAGCTTCAAAATCCTCCACAGAACATGAAATGTCAGATTTGTGCAGTATATTACCTCATCACACTGACATCTCACAGGCCCCCTTAAAAAAAGAAACAAAATGAGAGGTTTTCCTTTAAAGCAAAAGCTGATTGTTCAGGGCAAAGGTCCACTTCTCCTTCTGTGAATAAACTCCTTTGTGCAAGGAAGCATGCTGGTGTCTATGTCTGTTTGTCACACAGAGAAAAATTCTGACCACCTTTATGCTGTCAAATCATATCTTGTCAGCAGTGCTACATGTTGGTCAGTACATCCATTAGAAGGTGACATGACAATCAATGAAATTGAATGCATTGATCTAATCTAACAATGTCTAAATCACATAACCCTTGACCTGTGAAGTAAGAAGAAATGACTAATTGATTCTTGTAGATGTGACCAACAGCCAATGTATCTTTATAATGAGCTACAGATACTTGGAACTATCCAGTTGTTATCTGAGATGGCATATGGTCTCATGTCCTATATCTAGGAGGTGAAAATGTTGTTGTACAGATGTCTATGTTGCCTCAGGGCACATAAATGCAACTGCACTCAAGACAGAAATATTCCATTTAAAATCTGACTGGCTGATCAGTGGGCACATACAACTCAGAGACACTGCCCAGTATTTAATCTACCTATTATTTACTTGATTGATTGATTAGTGGTTGGTCCAAAAAATGGTGAAAAATGTTAGTCACTGTTTCTCAGAGGTCTTCAAATTGTTGTCTTGTTTTGTCCACAAGAGTTCACAAACCAAAGATTTTGAGTTAACTATAATAGAAGACCAAAGAAATCAGAAAATATTCCCATTTGAGAAGCTGGAATAAAATAATTCCGACATTTTTTTTTCCGCCTCAAAGATTAGTCATTACTTTTTTTATAATCTTTTTAAAAATTATACATATATACATACATACATACACACATACATACGTACGTACGTACGTACATACATACATACATACATACATACATACATACATACATACATACATACATACATACATACATACATACATACATACATACATATATACATACATAAACATAAATAATTTCCACATACACCAAGTGCGCAATCTGCTGAAAAAACAGAAGACAGAAGACAGGAAAAACAAAACAAAAAACAAAAAACAAAAACAAACAAAACAAAGCAAAACAGGGCAAAACAAAACAAAAAACAAATATAGAAATATTGATGAGTGAGCCACGTTTTTTATAACAGTCCTTCCAAGCTAAAAGTTTGTTGAAAACAGTAAAATATTGAACTATATTTTTTAATTTTTGGAAATTTTTAATAAATATAAGAGGGATCAAGGGTAACGAGTCGAATATGCTGACTTCAATTTGGATCCATCGAGAATCCTGTCTCCCCATCGACCATGACACAATGTTTCGCATTTGAGCAGACCAATAATACTGGAAATTGGGGAGACCTAGACCTCCCATGTATTCTGGCTTCATGAGAGTGGATAGGCTAATTCTTGGTTTTTTATTGCACCAGATGAATTTTGAAATATTTTTGTTCAGAGATTTAAAAAATTATGTAGATAAATATCAAGGTAACATTTGAAAAAGGACATTTAACCTTGGGAGAACATTCGTCCTTATTACATTTATTCTTTTCAACAGTGATAGTGGAAGACTTGACCAGTTACACATGTCTATTTTAACCTTATCTATAAGAGGGGTGTAGTTTTCCTCATACAGTTTATTCAAATGTGAGGTGATATTTACACCTACATATTTAAAAACCCCTGGTGCCCACTGAAAAGAGCAAGATTCACGCATGCGTTCTGTTGGAGTCACATGCAATAGGCAAGCATTTGATTTGTTCAAGTTTATCTTGTATCCTGAATATTTTCCAAATTGCTCAATTGCATCCTGTAGATGTATAACTGAGTTTTCTGGGTCAGTTATATATAAGATTATGTCATCAGCAAAAAGAGAAATTTTATGTTCTTCATTATTAATCGTCAGGCCTCTGATGTTCAAGTTGTCTCTTACATGTGACGCCAACAGTTCGATCACCATTGCAAAGAGCAGAGGTGATGGACATCCCTGTCTGGTTCTTCTAGTTAAAGAGAAGTAGGCAGAGGAAGTGTTATTGGTTATAACAGCTGCTTTAGGACTTTTGTAAATTAATTTGATCCATTCTATAAAATTATAACCCACATTGAAATGATGAAGGACAGAAAAGAGAAAATGCCATTCAACCCTGTCAAAAGCCTTCTCCGCATCCAAGGAACGAATTAGAGAAGGCTTCTGACTGATATTTAGGTGGTTTATTATGTTTAAAAGTCTCCTGATATTATCAGCGGCGTATCTCCGTTTTATCAAACCTGATTGGTCTGGATGAATTACTCATTAATAATGATTAATAAATTATTTAAAAGTAACTAATCGATTAATCAACCAATCATCGCAGTTCTAATATTGTCAAGCAGTTTTGCTAAAAAAAGAAAGCAGACTAATCTAGTCATGCTAGAAAAACTTAATTAAGACACTTTGTACACACCCAGGGACTCTGCATTGTGTTTATTGTTGTGATAGGGTGTTTGCGCAGGGAGAGAAGGAAACACTGGAGACATGAATTCTGGATTGTGGCTAAGACTTGGCGACACTTCTGGTCCTCTATACTGGCTGCTGGCTCCGTCACCCTTACAGGATAATAAATTAAAACATTTAAATGGTGTCCCACATGGCAAGAATTACCCAAGTACGGTGTTGCATAAGGGACAAACATCAACATTTACCTTATTCACAGAGGAATAGATCAGAGCCGTTGATATAGAGAGTTTGGCCAACTTGGTTTCATCCGTTCTGTGCCATGATTGGTTTGATGACGTGATATACAGGCGCCATGTTGTCACCATAAGTGCATCCCAGTTCTCATTGACATTAATTAAAACGACAGGTGTAGATCAAATGTAACAAGTTATTAAGACAAATTTTGAAATGAAAATGCTGTGCTGTTCAGCTCATGGCTGCAGCGAAATTGTAGTTGTTGTTTTTTTCACCAGATGACGTCATTTTGTGGTATTTAACCTATGGGAGAATACAATGCAGTGTATTCAGTATCCCAGTCCTGCTCATCCTGTATTATGAAGTATAGCAGACCAGTGAAACATGTGAGTGCATCTAGAGTATGTGTGTATTGAAAAATTAATGTGTGTGTGTGTGTGTGTGTGTGTGTCTACGTAATTGTGTGTATATACAGAATTTATATGGTTTTGCAGGTCTGCATTTATAGCATTATATCTAAATCTCTCTCTCTCTCTCACACACACACACACGCACGCACGCACGCACGCACGCACGCACGCACACACATACACATACACACATACACTTTCACACATGCACAAACATGCATTTGCACGCACAGGTTGTTAAACTCAATAGAATATAATATAGGCTACCATAAAAATCAGTGTATAAGCCATACAGCTGTTTAGGACCCAGCCTATGTTTCTCATGCTGGGAAAAACACTTTTCTATTAAAGACTAGCTTATTTGAATGCACCAGTAGCTATTCATTTATAAACACATATGTTTATACTCCAATTTACTTTTATTTGACACACAGTAAAACGCACATATTACATCTGAAGCAGTCAGGTTAAGGTTTAATGGTAGGTAAACCTAGGTAAGGTAATGATTTGCTTAACTGACCTGGACAGGTATATTAACTCAGACCAGGTTCAGGTTAGGCTATGAGTTTCAATTAAAACAAGAAGACAGTAATTTTACATATGTAATACAGTGTATAGCTGTGAGCTTACTCGAGTCCCAAAAACTCTTCATCAGAGCTGTCACTGTAAGGCTCACTAAGCACACTGTCCTCAGACTCTGCGTCAGTCCCAGAGTCAAACAAAGCATCATCCTCTGTTCCATCCAGTGGAAAAACAACAAAGTTAGTGAATCTTTTTTTCTCCAGTTCTGTGCTCATACTGTGTGTTGCTGTCACAGCGCAATAAAGCAGCTCATCTGTGAGCTTTTGCATATTGCGCTTCAACATCTGCTGCTGTCCCGAACTAGTGTCTGAAATACTTCTGATCAACACACTGAATCAGCACCCGTCAGTGAACCCCCCTGGTTTTATTTTCTATTTTTCTGTACAGCATAACGCAGTAACAGGTCATCACTAGTCTATCTATTTTCATCAACTGCCAACACAGCTGGAGTGCGTGTTTTATAGAATGTTATAGTTCGTAAGTGTGGATGCTCACATCGTTATCTTTATAGTTAGGGCCCGAGCGGCGACTGCAAGTCGCCTGGCGAAAGCCCTATTGAAATTCGTTCATGCCCCAACGTGCAAGTGACCCCAAAGTGCAAGTGACCCCAAAGTAATCAAGTAATCAAGTAATCAAGTGGTATGGAAGACCCCCGGGGAAAAATGCTATATTGAAATTGTAATGTTTATTATTATTATTATTATTATTGGGGCCCGAGCGGCGACTGCAAGTCGCCTGGCGAAAGCCCTATTGAAATTGTAATGTTTATTATTATTAGGGCCCGATCGGTGACTGCAAGTCGCCTGGCGAAAGCCCTATTGAAATTGTAATGTTTATTATTATTATTATTAGGGCCCGAGCGGCGACTGCAAGTCGCCTGGCGAAAGCCCTATTGAAATTGTAATGTTTTTTATTATTATTATTATTCTTCCGACATTTCGTGCCCCAATTTCGCCCCTTTCCCAAATGTGAAAATGCTTATACTTTTGCACGGACGTCCGGCCTCATCCGAAATTCGATATTTTTGGGTGGTCGCACATAGTCGACGCAGAATGGCGGAATAGCGCCCCCTACAAAGTCCAAAAATGCCCATAGGGAATTTTGCTAACTTTGTCCTATGCTCACAAAATTCGGTACACATATGTATTATACCCACATATGCAAAAATGCCTCTTGACCTCATGACCTCAACCCAACAGGAAGTCGGCCATTTTGGTTTTGATTTTTCCCGCCTAAAATTAATTCCTCCCACAGCGTTCACCCGATCAAGTTCAAATTAGGTACGCAACATCTCCAGACCTAGCTGAGCTTAAGTTGTGCTCTGCGCATCCGTAGGTCAAAGGGCGTGTCTGCCAGGGCTCAACTAACTTTGGCGTGCTCGCCATGTACATACGAGTGGCTCTCACGCCCACATACTTCATCCAATCAGCTTCAAACTTGCTGGACATGATGATGGCTCCGCCCTGAACGTCCCGATATATTAACTTCCCACGTAACTCATAGCGCCCCCCCGGTAGTAACAGGAAGTGAACTTAAATTCATGAAAAATACATAGTTGACCCCATCAACTTCATTCCACTTCTAAAACATGCGGAACCAGTTGGTGAAGCTACATTATGAACACTGTGAAGCTACGAGTAATGGCGTCCCTGTGGGGGCGTGGCTACCATCAATTCCTCGCCATGAAAATACGTTTGGCTTTTTGATGGCTTTATTGAACACGTATCATCATGAAAATTGATACACAGGTCCAGGGTGGAGACCTCTTCCATCTGATAGGGGTGTCGCTCATGTCGCCCCCTAGTGGAAACAGGAAGTGCCATTTTTTGCATCAACATTGTCCGATTTCCACGAAACTTCACATGTGTGATGAGGGACTGACCCTGAACACACCTGCATGCATCCCATTACTGCCCCCTGGTGGATGAAACATCAACTGCTCATAACTCCCTCATGCTTTGTCCCATTTCCACGAAACTTCACATGTGTGATGAGGGACTGACCCTGAACACACCTGCATGCATCCCATTACTGCCCCCTGGTGGATGAACCATCAAATGCTCATAACTCCCTCTTGCTTTGTCCGATTCACTCCAAACATCACATGAGTGATGAGGGGCTGCCCCTGAACGCACCACACCACATGTGCTGACTGCCCCCTGGTGGATGAACCATTAACTGCTCATAACTCCCTCATGCTTTGTCCAATTCACTCCAAACTTCACATGACTGATGAGTGGCCGCCCTGAACACACCAGACCACACCAGACCATATGTGTAACTACCTGTGACTGCCCCCTACTGGATGAACGAAACATTGCATTTTTGGCCTCCTTCCAGGTTTTTTCTCACTTTCTGCTTCACGCCACAGCCCCGCCATGCCTCAGGCCCCGCGGTGGCATGGGTGAGCGAGGGCCCGCCATCGCCGCTTGCGGCTTTAATTATAGTTATGATTCTTTGTGTGGACAGCCTTTTACATACCTATGATCGTATTGAGATCTAACCTCTCTCTGCATTTTACTGGTGTATAAGACGCACCGTGTGTGTACGCACCTACTTTTAAATGAAAAAAAAAAAATGTTAAAGGTGCATCTTATTAACTGGTTTTTATGGTATAACACTTCAAATGTGCTGTACATTTACTGTTAGTGAACTTTGAAGGTGTGTGTATGTGTGTGTGTGTATATGAGAGAGAGATAGAGAGATTTAGATATTATGTTATAAATGCAGATCGGCAAGACTCTATTTGTATCTGCACATACACACATGTATGCACACACACATTAATTTTCAATGAACAACTACCAACAGTGGCGTTACACTAGGGAGTGGAAGAAGAGAAACACTGATTGATGACTGACTGACTGACTAACAATGTTAATTTTACAATTTTTTAAACAGTTATTGTGGTAAACACAAACAGAGGTACTTCTGTAGGGATCCTTTCCATGTTGTGAGCCAATGATAATGACATTTGCACTCAGAACCATCTAACTTTATGGCGCCTATTGTTGAGTTGTCCGAACTCTTTCTATATACGGCTCTGGAACAGCAGTGCCACCCTGTGGATTATTTAGGCTACTAACTTAAATACACATGTGGCCTCACGTCTCTAGGTTGTTGGGATCTGTACAAACATTGCTTCATTTTGCTAATGTTACCTCAGTGCCTCTGGCATGTTTGAGCTAGTGTTTCATTATGTATCATGTATTTTTGTTCACAAACAATGTAATGTTACGTCCCCCAAACCAACCTCCACCTCCGCTGCCACCAGAACATGGAGACCCCGCTGCTATCGATGCTTATACAGACTAACGCTTTAAACACAAACACAGCATTGCAACCATCCATGCAATTGTAGGGATGACTGGGGACAGTTGCAACACTTTTTACATTACTCTCAGTTACTCAGAGACTATTTGGACTAGGCCCACCAAACCTTTACATATTAAACTTACACATGTCTGCTAATTACCCATACCATTTAAAGATAGTTACAGATAACATATCAATCACAATATTGATTTGAATAGAAAAATTCAGATGGGGACAGTTGCAACACGTATCAGGGATGGTTGCAACATATTAAAAACACATTAAATTTAATTAATTATTATTTATTTAGTAATATTTATCATAGGCCTACCTTGTGTCAATTTGCAGATGTTACTGAAGCTATTAAAACTCAATATTTCAGTGTGAGACAAGAAGAATGGAATAATTAGCTTGCAAGCGGTATCTTATTTGATGTCCCGCTTGCAAGTCTCTCTCTTTTTTTGTGGAACCTGAATAATGTGGTGTGGCATATGTTGAAGGCCTTGGCTACTGCCCTGACTGATTTGCCCTCATCTCTTACAATATCTGAGGCTCGTTCCAAAATATTGAGGGGAACCCCTCTGTTAATGACTCACTTCCTCACTCTTGGCATACTGAAAACAAACAAAAAAAACAGTACAATTTCTACTTTTAGATGATTTATTCACTATAGGACAACAAATACATTTTCCCTGTTTTCACAGGGAAATTTATGTGGCTAGTTTGTCCCATAGCACAACAGATAGAACAATAATTTCTCATTTTTGCTCTACTAGATATTTGGGGAATTATTTTGTTTATCAATAGCATTAGTCTCTCATTGTCTCATAATTGCCAGTTCTGTTCATCATGAACATAGGCACAATAAAATACATGAATTGTGCCTATTTTGAACTTAAAATCTTCAAAAACACTGTTTTGTGGTCTGTTTTGATATGACTAGCCAACTTAGCATGGGGATAGTTGCAACAGTTGCAGTCATGACAAAACATCATGTGCTAGCTAGCCACACTGACATTGACACATGCTAACCATGTCACTGAATAGTCAACAAAATAATGATTCAAACTAGGTAAGTTTGGATTCACTCATACAAAAGGTCAGGGCAGTATGACAAAAATACAGCTCATGAAAAAAGCTACTTTCATACCTCCAAATCAACTTTCTTGATAAAAGCAGGACGACATGCCCAATATGGCCTCTCTCTTCTTGGTGGGCAGAGGGTCTAACTGAGCATGTGCAGTGTGAGTGTCATCACTCTAGCATGCTTCTGATTGGAGAAATAAGACTTGTAATAAGAACCGTCCCCTGTTGCAACTGTCCCCAGTCTCCCCTACCCCGTAATTAATTCTTAAAAATTCACTACTTTTTTTGATGCGCTATGATGGTTTGTAGCTTAAGCATTTTACGTTAATGCCTGCATTTAACCATACAAACAGGCAAACATGTATATTAAATACCCAATTCTGGCAGTTATAGGAAAAACGCTAATTTCGTCCCACATACTCAAGTGGATACTCATTTCAGGTCCTGTTGTTTTCTCGAAGGCTTCATCATACTTCATATGTGTCTCTTGTCTCTTGTCTCTCTCTCATATATTATACATACAGACTAATTGTAATGGGGCGTTCAGACCAAAAGCGTCTGACGCTAATTGAGCAGCAAGTTTACATAGAAAATCAATGTGAATGGCGCGATAACACGCAATTTCATATCAGGCGGCGCGAATGAAGCGTCTGAAGCGAATGAATGAATGAATCAAGCATCTGAAGCGGCGCGAAATAAAATTTGGAAAAATTGAACTTTTCAGGCGACATCACGCCGCAACATCCAATCAGTGGCGAGTTTCTCCCGACGTCACAAGTGCGAATGAAGCGATGATCCAAAAATTGATATTTATGATCAAACGGCACGATATAAGCGATTCAAGCGTTTTTTTTCGCGTCAGTCGCTTTTGGTCTGAACGCCCCTTTAGAATGTCAATATATAAACTGTACCATTCTCATGCTTGTTCATTTATTTTTCCTCTATCTTTTTCCTCTCTTTTTATTATCATTTTTAATGTTTCATCCTGTTGTCACAGTTTCACCACCCTCTGCTTGTCTCAGTGTATGTTTTATTGTATTTCTTTTTGTATGTTTCACAGTGTAACGTGATGTTTCACCAATTTTTAACAAAAGCATATTGATCGTGAGGAATGGACATTTTAATAATAGAACTGGGATTTGGAACTCCAACATTAAACTACATACAGGACTCGACTCAGCGTTCATGAGAGCAGGCATATGTCACTTCTAGGGATCGGAATTATTAACATTTTATTGATACCATTTCCATTATTGATTCTGCTTATCAGTCAAATTCTGTATTTATTCCCTAAAAATTTCTGATCAATTTTTTATGTGAAAAAAGAATGCCTACACAGGGGTTGGTTTACTACACTGTTTTATTATCTCCACTGTTTATCAATGACCTTGCATGCTGATGAGTATATGAAACATGTCTGGTACATAAGATAAATGGTCCACAACCAAAAGTTGACTTAATTAATTAATTAATTAATTGATTAATTTGAAAGCATCATATTGTCTCCTGCTTTTATGAAAATAACATAATGAGCGTGAGGAGGGAAGATCCATTGTTATTAATGTACTTTCTCCAGCAATAGAGAAAAGCCTCTGTGCTGCACCAATAGCTCCCTGGAAAGCCATTGTTGTCCATGGACATGGATGCAGGGTTAAGAAAACAGACTGAGCACCGAGTTATTTTTTCTTTTTTCTGTTCTCTTTTCTTTTTTTCACCTCAGAGTTGGTTTAAGTTTTTTAATACTGCAGTGTGTGTTGGTCAGCCTGTCTTGTTTGTTACTGCTGTCTGGAGGCGGCACTGCCTTCCTGTCAACATCACATGCCTGGGCATCAATGGAGGAATTGATAAAGTTGGAGGCCTACAATACCTTTGTGTTGGACAATTTAGAACCAGTTCTCAACTGGAACTGGTTCTCAATTATCATTCCTAGTCACTTTTCTGTCATCAGAATGACCAGACCGCAAATCAGGTCATCTGCTTAGATTAAGAAAATGGTCAAATGTGGTGTCTATGGCAAATATTTCATCATAGGTTAGTTAATTATGTTAAAGTCAACAGTTATAATGCTAAAAGTCAAAGTAGTGACTGTTGATGCAGCATTGAAAGGGCAATACATAGAACAAACTGAAAAGCCAAGGAAATCCCAATTAAATATAGGCCTGTAACAGCTAGCTAGGTAGCACTGGCAAGCTGGTTTTTCACCTGGTCTCTTAAAATGTGGGTAACAAGTAAAACGGCTTCACCTACCTGTTACCTGAAGTGATTTTATGTCATGATTATTGTCAAAGTAATACAAATTCAAAGGTATCTAAATTATGGTGACCAGACGTCCCCGATTTCCGGGGACAGTCCCCGTTTTGGGTGACCTGTCCCTGGTCAAAGCTGTCCCCGAAAATGTCCCTGATTTTGACACTGAATGGGGGAAAAATGCACGCAGACTCAAACACCAGTTATTACGGTAGCCATTTAACGCATCGCCAGAGAAGATGACGTATGACGTACAGACGTTATCAGGACGTACGACCAGACGCAGCAGCGTCAACAACAACAATCTAGAGGTGGCAAAAAGGAGAGAAAAGAAGACCAGCGGGCGCGATAAATGGTATGTTGTGTATGAACTTATTTATTTTGTGTGAATTGGCAGTAGACTTGGCTGTGTGTGTGTGTGTGTGTGTGTGTGTGTGTGTGTGTGTGTGTGTGAAGTGATGTAACATTAAAGTAAGTATGATTATTTATCTGAACTGAAGACCTAACGTAACTTTATAAAAGTCAGTGAACGTTAACATTGTGACAATGTTTTCATATCTGTCATTAGTGAAGCTATAATGTTAACGTTAGCATGAGATTACCAGGTGATGACATTGTATGTGTCTCTGTTTTGGAAGAGGGGGAGGTGGAAGACTGCTTTGGTAGCATATGATTTTCCTGTGGCACACATTATGTGATCCACTTACATCTTTTTATATGTTTTGACTTGGTAATTATTATTAATTACATCTTGATGATATTTACTAGCTACTGGTCTGGCAGCTGTCTTTGCACATGACACTTAACTTTGGAAGATAGATGTTTTTTCTCATGTATTATTCTATATTTGTGTTTTTGACACTGCTGTGCGCTACTGATACATGATATTTGTGGGTGCTGATATTTTGATTTATTAACCTGGTCCTTATAAAAGCTGGTTAAAATACATGAAAAAGTACTTGTCCCCATTTCTTTCCCATAATGATAATATTTAATGATTTTTCACCGCCGCATTGAAAATGTCCCCGATTTTCATTTCAGAAATCTGGTCACCTTAATCTAAATGCTGCATTAAGTTCCTTCGAGATGAAGTTGTGACCTGACATGCTGCGGTAAGCGCATTGTCTCACTTCCGGTTGCCGGTGTTGCTATGTTACTTGCAGTGATTTTGCTGCTCTCAACCCTGTTAATTTATCTACATCTTCAATAATGTCACGAGTTCTACTCAAGCACTCATAGCTCTTGCATTATTTTAATGACTGTCTTGCTAATTAGATCTGCTAGTTACTTTAGTTTAGCAGTAAGTGATGACACTCATCAATACCTACTTATTTTATTTTCTTCTTTATAATGATGCCAATCGTTGATCATCATGGTTGCTTGTACTTTTGCTCAACATAACCAACTACCCTAATGACATCTCTACAGTTAGCCATCTGGAATACAAAAGGGTTGAATGGTCCAACCAATTGCCCAGCCTGGTTACGTTTCCTCCACAGGAAGAATATTGACATAGCTTTTGTTCAGGAGTCTCATCTTAAGGCAGCTTATGTGCATTGTTTTACTAATAGATTCTACTATGTAGCAGCATCAGCTTCTTTTGTTTCCAAAACCTGTGGTTCCTTAATCATTTTGAAACACTCCTTATCTATAAACATTCTAAAGAAATTTGGCAGTACCAATTGATGAATTTCATTGATTAAACCTATTATTGTGGGATATAGCATTTTTGTCTGTTTATGCCCCTAACCAATGTGATGAAGAAGTTTTCAATAACCTATTTGGGACACTTGGAGATATGCAGGACTATGCCCTGGTCATGGATGGGGATATGAACGCTGTCCTAGATCCTAGTTTAGATCACTCAAATCCAAAGGAACAGTGTTCCCATTCCCAAATCTCAACATCAACTTCTTTGTCTCCTGTTATCTCAGACTAAAACCTAATAGATGGGTTCAGAGTGATTAACCCTTCAGCTAGACAATACTGCTTCTTCTTCAACATACATAGATCCTACTCACACAACGACTACATTTTCATTTCCCCACCCATTTCTGAAATACATCGTGCAAAATTATTTCCTTGCCCATTGTCTGAGCACTCTGCCATATTGGTCAAACCTGCCTTACTATAAACAGACCTATCAGGCATCATGTTAGCATGTCAACACCACTCTCTTACTGATTATTGTAACACGCATACAACTTGATTTTCTTCTTAGACATAGAGCTAAATTTCTTATCCATAAGACAAGGAGAAAGTATAACTTTAGGTCCCAAGACCTAGTCATCTTCTTGCTCAGATAATGAGACCTAATGATGAATCTTCCAGTATTCAGCTATAAAGCCCAGTCACTCTCACACAAAGAAATTACCAGTGAATTCAGTAACTTCTATTCAAAGCTGTATTCTTCTGAAGTCCCCCTAAATAAAGGCAGATGTGAACCTTTTTTGCAGAACTTAAATCTTCCATCTCTAAATCAGGAGGAATCTAATCATGCATCTAATCTTGCATGCCCTCATTCTGTTGAAGAACTCAAAAAATCAAAAAAATGATTACTATGTCACTTTTGAATGCTGAAAATAAGACATATGCTAAGGTGTTACCCTCACTCGACCTTAATGTCAGGCAAACATTTAATAAGAGAAAAAGTAATATTTACCATTCCTTCTTTAACATTTATATGTCTACTTGTGCTTATTGTTTTTATTGTCATGGACACTGTGTCACCTTGACATTAATTATGAGAAATAAATTATTGCTTGCATCTTCATATAAATAATTATTTGTGCTTTATTGGTGTACCATCCAGCACAATCACACTATTCAGTGCATTTTGTTCACCCAGCAGTGGCATTGTTACGCTATGCTTTAATGTGTATGAAGATAGCTCAGTACTATGGTGAAACTGCAAACAACCATATTAATGCCTGACTTTTTTCATTTTCTTTAAATACATCTCCCAGCCACCACCTTCGCCCTGTTGTATTTCTTTTAGATGAGATATGTGGGTCAATGACGTATAAGGATTTTCAACAACTCAATTTTAGAATAATAAAAACAAGCATATCTAATGCAGTAGTTCAAACATTCAGAGTGCTGGTACCTGAAAATTCATATTACAATTTAAAAGTGATTTTAGTGGGTTTTTCAAGATTAATTGGCACTGGCCTTAAAAAAAAAGTCATGTGGTGCGACCATGATTCATATTGAAATATCTTATATAAATAAAAGATCATCATTTACAAAAATTTAAAAAAAAAATGCAAATACTTTGTTTCCAAACACTTTATATTACTGAAAACTTGTAAAAAAAAAAAGATGTGAAGCGTGTTAAGTAAATTCATTTATTTCAAGATGAATCATGGTCGCACCACATGACTTTTTTTAAGGCCAGTGCCAATTAATCTTGAAAACCCCCCACTAAAATCACTTAATTTCAAATGTATAATATGGATCTTCAGGTACACAACATTCTGAATGTTTGAACTACTGCATTAGATATGCTTGTTTTTATTATTCTACAATTGAGTTGTTCTAAATCCTTATACGTCATTGACCCATGTACTATGTAACACCAGCGTTTCTGGTTTGACTCTGACCATGAACCTTTGTTGCATGTCATGTCCCTCTCTGTCAGTTTTTTTCCTTTGATCCTCTATGCAGTGAATGTTTCAACGAGAGCAAAAATCCCCCACAAGATTTGTCTTTACAAAATTCAGTTATTGACATGACTATCATTGTTTTAGTCTCTCTGCTCCTCCTAAACTGATCAAATCACAAAATTTGAATCACTTCCTAGTCTCTTGGAATTGGTTTACAAACTAATACTACTACTACTAATAACAATAATAGTTTAAAAAATCATGCATAAGATGAAATACAAAGAATTTTACATTAAAACATGCTACACACATAAACATCATATGTCAATATCACCTCCTTTTACTGCAAATGGCTGCTTTCGTGGAGCATGGAACTATTAGCAGGTTCTAGGCAGGCACGCTTTATGGAAAATCACCTGGGATCCTTTTGCACAGATTGTCGGAGCTTTTACAGATTACGGTGTAGGGATTTCAAACAACAGGGTGCTCTGTCTTCCTTTGTTGGTTAGATTCATTAACACAGTTGGTTGGTCCAGACATGAACTAGTAGAACTACTATTATTACTAAGCGTGCAAAATGTTGAATATACATGTCATGTATTTTTAAGCAGCTAAAACATCTAAACTGCAGATGGTTTAGTGAAAAATAATTTCAGTAAAACTGAGGTGAGAACAACAAATGGATGCCATAGAAATATAGAATAAAGACTGCTTGTCTGCTGGATTGCCTTAGGCAGAATAGGAGGCACAGCCTTTGTTAGAGTAACAGCACATCCATCAGTCACATTTTGGCAAACAACCTTATCTTTTCAAGCTATTCAATTAAAGCTAATTATGTAACATGAGAGTAAAATACAGAGTTTATTGGTGGGAATGTACTGCTTGTTTTTCATGTTAGTATTTCACATAGACACATTGTATCACAGTGAACAACTGACTGGAGCAGTTGTTCACTGTAGTATTAATGAGCTATTCTGTCCTGTCATGTTCTGTCATTGTAATTTTGTATGAAAGTATTTCCTCGTTGTATTTTCATTTATGATAGATTTTACCACAAGCCTCAGAGATTTTGGATTTTCAGAAAGTAGCTCTTAAAGCCAAGAGAAATACTTGCAGTTGTGCGATGTGTTTTCTTTTTCAGTTAAATGGTTATGCAATAATGAATTCACATTTTCAGTCGGGATGTTTTACAAATTTTGTGATATAGTTCATGACATCCAAATTAAATCCATATTAATTCCAGTCAGACAAACTAATTCCATTATTAACTCTGCCTGTCAATGGTGATGACTGTCACCATTGTGTAATAGTATTAGCTTATTTCCAGCTGATGAATGATGTGTTGAACTAGTCTTTGGCACAACTAGCTTGAAACACATTAAGATAATAAAAATGTTGTCTTGCTACTACAAAATGTAAAGTCCTGTAATCATTATTTTTAATGAAACTACAGATTTGAATTCCTTCAGTCTGGTAATGATATTCCTCAGAGAGAGACAGGGGTGGAGCTAGCAGAATGGCTGAACACAGGAACCTCTCTGAAAATTACCAGGTAGAAAGAACCTTACTCTTTAACAGTAACCACAAAGTATGTTAAAGGACAGGCTCACAATTTTTCAAGTCTGTCCTTAAACAAAAGTCAGGTGCCCAAATTAACATTGACACATGTTTTTCTTGTTCGAATCATTCCTCCTGTTCATACTGACCATTAAGTTGACTTACGTGCCAAAGTGTATTTAGAAGTTGATTTGAAGCCAATATGAGGCTTCAGCCACCCAAATTAGTCAAATCAAGTCTTTTAATACTTGGAAATATAGGAAAACAGTGTTTATCGAGACCCAAAGATGCCCTTTTTCCAGCACTGTACTGTGACAGAAATAAAGAGGGAATGCTTTGACAACAAGTTAGATGCTAACGAACTTCTTCCTGAAGTGAAGTGGTCTGTGATGTGGAGAAGCCATGTGATAGCCCCAGAGACACAAAGGAGATATAAGACGAGTATTATAGGCTACAGTTGGTGATGTTATACTGTCAGCTGCAAAAGAAGATGAAGATGAAGAAAGACGCCGAGGCAGCTGATGGAGTGAGAGGACTTTTCTATCAACTACTGAAATGTAGGCTATAATCATACAGTCTCAAAAGAGCCTCTCAAACTGGCAGCCATAATGATAATAATAAGGTGAACAGACTTTTGCTTTAGTTATGCATTTTATTTTAGATGATCATATTTCAACTTCAAATTCATTCAGATATCAATATAGATATAAAATTCCAAGTCAAATAAGTGCTTCTCCCCTGTGAAGATAGTCTGTTCATGGCTTCTGCGACAGGTCTGGACCAATTTCATTTGTACTTAAGAGAAAATTGTAAGTACAGAAAAAATGATGAATGAAATTACTTGTACATGCCTATTAAGGACAAATCTGTTTATACATATGGTTCTAGCGTGAGGCCCAAAGTGTTTTGACTATACTGTAACATGTCTGAAATGGAAGAATAATTATGTGGTTACAGTGCCTTTTTATGAGTATTTTCTGATCTGCAGCCCCTTTATTTAAGGTGTCATGTTTAGGCAACTAAAATTAAATTGTTAATACAAAATAAATAAGGAAGCATTAAGAATATGGCCTTAAGGAAGCTTGATACACACTCCTAGTTCCAGCAGGAGTCAGGGCTATCTTTTCATGAAATTGAAAGTGCTTAAGGGCTCTGTGACTTTGACTTTTTGGGCCATTTAAACAGACTTTGCAGGATATAAAAAATATCCTCCACAGGTGTATAAACACATGTCACTCATTTACTTGTTTATGGTGCCATGATGAAGAAGAAAGAAACACTCAAATTGATTATACTACATTTGGAATAATGTTCCAAATGTACACTTTACTGTCTACAGAAATGTCTCTATAATGTGATTTTGGTGTTGTCCCACTCCTCATACAGCACTTGAAGCCTTAAATCTTGTTTTACTTACACACAAGTCATGTCGCGTTTAGTATGTAAGGGGTTCAGTAATTAGTGCTCAGAGTGGACATTGGAACTGAGTACACACACTCCTGCTAAGTCCTTTAGGGCTCAAGGCTGTTAACAGTGGTCTATGAATGAGTTTTTGAACCATGTATGCATTTTTTAAGCCTGCAATTAAGAGGATTGGTAGAGTAAGAGTAATGTCTGTGTCATATTAAAGCTGTCATAATTAGGAGTTTCTGACTTGTAAACTGAATTCACGTCAAGATCCAGGTTTTAATTAATATATCCAACTTGGCAATTAATAATACAGAAGTGCCTGAAATCCAAATAATTATGGAAACTTCAGATCAGCCAAAGATTGAAGTTCAGTATAATTAAACTCAAATTTAATCGGTATGGTGTTATATTCTTAATGGTTAGTGTTGCGTAGGACGTGAATGCAGCATTAATAAGAGCATGTTTGCTCATTCTTGACCAAAGTGGTGAATTGCCATGCAACTGGCATTATGATTAAGGTGTAAGATCTGCATTTACTGTTGACAGGATTCCAGACACAATCCCCAGTCTTCAGCTTTCAAATCAAGCACTCTGTATGCGCACCAACCCACCAACCCACCCATCCAATGCAAGCTTCACACTGCTACTATTTGCTGTGCTATAAAAATGTCCCAATACCTCATTCTTTGGTGCTGAACATAAACACGCTGTAGGCTGTTAATCTGTTTGAACAAACAACAGTTGTTTTTTCTGGAGAGGAAAGTCTTTACACAACAGTAGGAGCAAGAAGGAAATGTCAGACACGATTTGTCAAGTTAAAGTTCATCACAGTGGGTTAGCAGCACAGTTCGTGTGTTTCTGCACACACACCTTTGCCTTTTCTTCCTTTAAAATTCACCATAGATGCACAAACCACATTGTTAGCGAGCTGCAGGTAAAGAACTTCAAATACAGAGATCTTTCTTTATGGATTTATCTCATTACACTTTGCACTATAGATTTTAACGTCTCTTTAGTGACATTTATACTGTAGGCTGACGCTTCTATAAGTGAAGGCTGCATCACCTGACACGCTGCCTTTCCAGCAGACTTTCTATCTCTATTAATTACTTCTGGAACATTTTATGTAAAAATGTTAAATGTGTGATTTGGAGTGACTCACATAAACATAAGGTTTGAACAAAGTTTGCCTTGTCTCTTTATGTCTTTGGGTGATTTCACTAGGTGCTTTAGATTTCTCACACAGTTCAAAAACATGCAGGTTTGGTGAACAAGCAACTCTAAAATGCCTGTGGGTGTGCATGTGTTTTTCTGTTCGAACAGTCAGTTGTGTCAGCCCTGTGACAGACTAGTGACATACAGTATCTAGAGTATATCCATACTCAGACTAGATCAACTATTAAAGCTCTGTTTGAAAGGCCCCATGAAATGAAAAATACATTATCCCAGTTTTAATCCGGCGTTTTCTCTTCCTGTAAAACAATTTCAAATGTTTGGTGACTCATACTATCCACACTGGTCATTTAAAACTGCACTCTGTGGATCGAGGTAGCTAACAGAGTAATATGGAGACAAGTAGGAAGAGATATGTGTTTGGACATCAGTGGGCAAACTGTTGTTTTATTTCATAAACAATATGGCTGTGGTCTAATTCATTCATCTCTCCTTCATCCTCCTCCTAATCTAACAACAGGTGAAGAGCTGTGTGTGGAGCAAACAGTCTTTTGTAACTCTGTCTCTCTCTGCAGCTCCATATCGTGCTAAACTCTAAGCCTCACCAACTGTTAAGCTGTCCGAACAAATGTGAAGGATTTGGTGTAAATCCATCTTGTAACCGTACATCATGTAAATACTCTGTTTTCACAAGTACATAAACCTGGCTTGAGGTGTATTTTTAAAGTTCTTTCCATCACTTTATTTATGATGCTTCAAGTCCTCTGTGTGCCTGGTTTGAGTAGTTTCTGATCTCAGGAGATCCAGGATGTTATGCCTTATAACCCAATATTCCTTAAATGCCAGATGGAATTATGGAGTATTTTGAACTATAGGTTACTGCAATATAACCACTTTCTATGTACAATGTAAAGGACCTGTTGTTTCAGAGTTGTCATAGCAAATGTTGGTCATGATACTTTGGAATAGGACATGGGTCAAGAGCTCCAGAGAGAGGAAGATGCAGCAGATGGGTTTTAGGGTTGGAGTTGAACATGTCAGCCAGTGGAATGGCCAGGTCTTTATGAGATCGCATTTACTGTATCTGCTTGTCACGGCACTGGTAAAATAATTTGTTTTACTGTAGGTCTAATGCATGTAATTTCCACTGAGCCTGATGGCTTATGACAGAAGAGACTGCCCCCCCATGAAAGACAGTGAACTTTGCCCCAGGAGACCACTGATCATTTCTTGTTTCCAACCGTGAGAGAGGCCGTTTAAAAAAAAAAAAAAGCATAACTACAATCACCCCCTAACCTTACCCCATGTTTTTTATTGTAGCCATGACAACACATGTCGCCTAATTTTAAGGAAGTTGTGACTTCCACATGAAACCCTAACTTAACTTTGTTAAGGTTAGAGAAACAAGTGGTGTGGGATCAATTTAACCCAAAACATCATCTTTCCCTTGACCTAACCAGGTGTTTTTGTGCTTAAACCTAATCAGACCCTAGCCACAGTATTGTCATGAATGGTTTTGGAAAGCACAGACAAATCAAGTTATCCTGCCAATTACTATCAATGAGAGCACCAGATTAGAAAACATGTGTGTTGTTTGCGAGTGCACATGGCCAAATAACCATCACGGTCTCATCAAAAAGTTGCTCTTTTCCTTCACATGCAGCACACCACTCTCATGCATCTAGCACAATGGTTCACAATAGGTAAGCAATATAATTCAATGTAATGACAAGCTGTAATTATGAATTGTATCAATATATATATATACATATTGTCTTTTGACTGATTCAGAATACAAAACAAAGACCCCAGAATCACACATGGAAAGGGCTAGAGCTAGGACCCTGTGGAGACTACTGCCACATCACAGTGTGTACATTTGTAATTCAGAGCTATTTGAATGCACCAGTAGCTATTCAAAACGTTTTCAATCGACTTTTATTTGAAACACAATCAAAACACACATATTACACCTGAACAGTGTGTTGGGTTAATGGTTAATAGTCCAGTAATGATTTGCTTAACTGAACTGGACCGGTATATTAACTCTAAGATTCTCGAGTCCCAAAAACTCTTCATCAGAGCTGTCAATGTGCACAATTATTGCACCTGAGTCTCTGTAAGACTCACCAAGCACACTGTCCTCAGACTCTGGGTCAGTCCCACAGTCAAACAAAGCATCATCCACTCTTTCATCTAGTGGAAAAACAACAAAGTTAGTGAAACCAGATCTGTGCTCCCTGTCAGTGTGCAATAAAAGCTCCTCATCTGCGTGCTTTTGCACATCATGCTTCAACATCTATCTATATATCTATATTTCCCTCTAGATAGATGGATAGATAGATAGATAGATAGATACACACACACACACACACACACACACACACACACACACACACACACACACACACACAGATACATATATACATATCATTAATACAGTGTGGTTGAAGGGTTCTGAGAGTTTGAGAGTTCTGTTTGGAAGTTTGAAATAATTCAGCTGTCACTGTAAAGGAATCCATATTTCTGCAAGTACCCATTTTTTTTGATGATCATATGATATATTGAACTTGAAGTGACATGTGGTTAATTTTTTATATTACATGTTAGTATTGGGATAAACAAAGATAAAGGTCCCATTGACTTTTCATCTTTTGCCCGAGGACAACTAGCTTAAGGCAAAACATTGCAGTAAAGCCTGTTTCATGGCAACTCTGGTTTTAGTATGCAGCTAGAGTACATCTTTATTGCATTCCAGTGATGTGCAGGGCCTTCAGCTTTGCTTTTATACAGTTGAATTGACTTTGCGTCCCCAGTTGACAAAAAAAGTTTTTGCTTCATACTTGCCTATTCTTTCCACACTGTCAAATGATCAAAGTGAGCTCAGATATACTGTAAGTACAAGATGACTTATACCTTGAAGAATAATATGAACGTGTATTATAAAAATGCTGACAGTGACACTGAGAAAAATAAGTGCATGTATTTGACAATGATGAACCACATCCGATTAATTACTCAACGATCGATTATTAAGTGGAGTGACAGTAAAGGTCTCGGCATGCATCAAATGAAGGGCTTCAAAGAAAGAATCAGCTGGGGGATAAGGAGGGAGAGTGGGGATGGAATGGTGTTGCTTTTGTCACCCAGTGGGATATTTTGAGACTGTCCTCCCAAGAACAAGACTCAAAACCTAGTGTATGACTGGATGGTGAATAATGTGTATGATGTCGACTCCTTTAATTCAATCCTTTAATTAAATGTTCATTTGCAATTTTGAAATTTTAAGCAACATTTGATAAAACATTTTTTTAAAAGGGTTATAAATAAAGCTACAATAACAATACTTTCCACTCATATCTTGGGGAGTTTGATTTGAAAGACAAATTATTTTTATTTTAATTGTAACTATTCTAACTATCTGATCGACCAATGGTGTATCTTCATCACTCAGTCAGTTAGTAAGTGACAGACATTCAGGGTTATAAGGCTGGTCTGTGACTGGTCCAGCCAAAAACGAGGGTATAACTAGTTTGTCCAGAAAATGACATGAGTTTAGTTCAAGTGACTAAGCAGCTATACTTCAGGGATTAGAACATTTTAAAATGGCAAACCACAGTTAATTTCCTCTTTTGCTGGTTTCTCTTATCAGTGACTATGGTCGTTCCGTAACTGTACCCAAGTTTGTTATTGTTGTAACTGTGATGATACAGATCACAGATCACATGACTGTTATTGTAACCCAATCCATGATATTGACCTAAACCTAACCAAACTTAAACCATAGATCATAATAGGTTTTTTTTTTAAATAGTGATGTTGCCCTGCTGATAGGGGTGGCAGATCAGAAAACACTTCCACATGTTGTTCTGGAGTACATGACCTAACTACGCATCTTATCTTTAAATGTTGAGGACTTTGTGATCCATTTTATTTTAGATCAGACACACTAATCACACAATCACTTTTTGATCTAAATTCACTATCTAAATGTCATGGAGATCTGTATGGGAGGCGAAATAGTTTGAAACCTAAAATGGAGCAGAGTAACTTAATGTATACAGACAGGAAATGAATGAAAGCCGGAAGCACTCTGGCAGTATTTATCTTTGACTTACACAGGTTGAGCCTTTAGGAATCTGGGAGGCTCTATTGGATGCCTTTCTTAAGACAAAGAAATTTGTTTTTAATAAGTATTTTCAAGAGTATAGCCTTTTAAACTCCACTGTCCCACAATATCTGTTTCTTTTAGTATTGTATAGTGCCCTGTTTCTGATGTTGCTCTCTTAGTATTTTTTCTGCAACATGTCATATGATTGTGTGTCTTTTTTGATGTATTGGTCAGCCAAAGACAACTTTCCACCCTGGTTCACATTAAAGGTGTATTCTATTGTATTCTAATGTGCCAATTACTTATGGCAGTCTTTTCTCGCCCCTCTGCCTTTCTCAGGTATTGTGTCACTGATTTCTCTGGTGATCCTCTCGTACGACCGCTACAGCACTCTGACTGTGTACAACAAACGTGGTCCAGATTACAGTAAACCTCTGCTGGCTGTTGGGGGCTCTTGGCTGTACTCCTTGCTCTGGACGGTGCCCCCTCTCCTGGGCTGGAGCAGCTATGACATAGAAGGGGCAGGAACAAGCTGCTCTGTGTCCTGGACGGTTCACACAGCCCAGTCGCATTCCTACATCATCTGCCTTTTCACTTTCTGCCTGGGTCTACCTGTATTGGTGATGATCTACTGCTATGGCAGGCTGCTATGGGCCGTCAAACAGGTATAGCGACTGTGTGTGTGTGTGTGTGTGTGTGTGTGTGTGTGTGTGTGTGTGTGTGTGTGTGTGTGTGTGTGTGTGTGTGTGTGTGTGTGTGTGTGTGTGTGATTTATGCTAAAAAAAATTGCTAAAAGAAAAAAAAAAATGCTTTAATTGCTCCTACACCAAAATATATCTTTTCAGTACCCAAACACAGGGCTTGAGAGGTAACTCAAAGTTTGTAGTTTTGCTTATTCACACCAGCTGCAGTCAGCTTGAATTAATTTCAGTTACAATGATTTGAAAATGGTGTCCAGTCTGTGAGGTGGAAAAAATGATTCATGAATCCAAATGTCCTTGGAAACCACATCAAAAATGAATAAATGTGTGAACTCTTGCACCACAATGAACAAGGGTGATAGCTAGTGCTAGGTTCCCAGACATATAAGGATTTTTGTTTCCATCCATTGACTGCACAGCTGAAAACACACCTGATATATTGTGTCAGCGTGTGCAGCTATCTTTTGTTGAAAGCTAGGATACATTTGAAAAGGTCTTCAGGCCGTTCCACCATCCACATGTTCCATTTGGACAAATTCAACCCATAGAAGAGCCTCTTAGACAGGATGGCCCGTGAGTGGCTCCCTGTCAATCATAGCAAAATCTAACACACGTCACAAACAGATCTTAGGGAGGTTGACAAATGACATGAAGCAACGATGTGACGTCAATGCAATTTCAGCAAAACTACAATGAAGTTTGATTGAGAGGTGTTCTGGTTATCTGTCAACAGTAAATATTAGGTTTGGATGACAGTCCATAAGCCAAGGAGATATCCATCACAGAGAAGTCAGTGGTACCATGTGTGGCCATGTTCACACTAGCTTACAAACTGGCTGGTGGGCTTTGGAATATAATGTGTTTTTAGTGAAGCAGGACAAGGGAAGGGGCTTACTGTAGCTGCTCTAAAGCAATCAACAGTAGTCTTTTCTGACTGCTTTATAACGTAATAATGAAAAGAGCAGATACTGCTTTTGCACAGAGCTGAGGGTTGATATTCTTATCAGTCCCAGATAAAGAGGCATGACACTACTGAATATCTTTCAAATACATGAGATAAAATGAATGGTCGTATGTGCATTACTTCCCAAAATAACTCAGTGACTGTACTGAACAAAAACAATTTTTTGTTATATCTTAACAATGTAAGTAGACCCATCTACAAGGACAACACACAATTATGTAGCTTGACTCCACATTTCAAGTATCTTTGCAGGTATCCATGGCAGCGATTGGTGCTTGTAGTTTTGTTGAGTTTTCAGGAGAGACTTTTGTTTTTTTTCCTTGAGTAAGCTCTTGCAGTGATTTAGATTTACACTCAGAGTTGAGGGGGTTTACAGGGCAGGGGATTATCACAGCATTATGCCTCAGAAAGATCAGCTGCTGTGGCAAAGCCTAAGACCCTCAGACATCTCCTTGTTTCTTCAGCCGTTTAAATCCATGATGTACTTCAGAACTTAGTTAGTAAGTACCATAAAAATAAAGATTATTAAATAATTAGTAGTAAACACACACAAACTCAAATGGCCAAAAGTAAACTTCTAAGAAGGAGGAGTACATGTTGTCACTGCTGTCAGACCCGACTGGAGCATGTTCTCCACTTTAACTGTCATCAGCAGCTCCTTTCCTCAGAGCCAGATGGCTCTTTCCTAAATAAATCTTATTCTCTGTTTGGAATGACGTTGTGGTATCAATAAGCAGCTTTCACAAAGTGCTCTTCACTTATTACCTTAATTATAACAGTTTAATTTCAGTTCTATTAGTTTCATTTGAAACAATTACTTAGTTATACTGTAATTGTGATTCCACAAACCATTCCTAATTCAGAAGACCTGGTAAGACGTGTAGTTTCTTTGCAGTTGTTACGTGTACGTCCTTCTCTTTTGAACTCAGAAAGAAAGAATTAGAATAGACGTGAATAATGAGCAGGAAACCATGGACATCCTGTCACAGTAAGGTTTACAGAGGACATCTTTAACCCTTACATACTGTTCATATTCTGACTCATCATAAGTCTCTACACCAATTTACATTCATAAATGCACCATCAGTCATTAATAAATGTTTGATTAATCTTACAGAAAAAAAGTCACATTTGTAAATTTGCATATATAAAAATCAATTGCACACTTTTTTAAAAATGATGCATATTTTCCCCATTTTTGTTATACTGTGGGTCAAATGAGCAAAAATCTGGCTAAAAGAATGTGTATAGGGTGTTTTTACAGCTCTCAAGTATAAAAAAAAAAAAAAGAAAAAAAGAAAGAAAAAATAAAAAGGGTCAAATTTGACCCTGAACAGTATGTAAGGGTTCACTTACAACAGTTTACTGATGGGCAGAATATATGGATTTACAGCATGAGGGTCGTTATTATGTAGCTCAGTAAAGCTTTTTTCTTTGATGGGTAATATTTAAATATATATGTACACAGAATTTACAGAATCAAAAAGTGGTCCTGTAAAATTGTTTTTGATGAAATGTCCAATCTCATTCATTTGTGCAATCAGTTTTCTGAAGCTGGTTCTGGGCCAATTTACTCCCCAGTTGTCATTTTTGCATTGCTGTAAGTGTGTGAGTGAGAACAAAACTGATCTGAATGGACATTTTAGAGTGATGTGCAGTGAGCAGGGAAAACTCTACAACTCCTAATTTTCCACAATAACAGAAGCGAGGCAGGAGGGGTGAAGATTAAAGAAAAGCCATTTGTGAGTGTATTGATCGAAAGAGGGATGTTAAGATTCCTTACATTACTCAAGAGACAAGAAGTAAAGGTAATTTGTTAAATGTGTTTCGTGGTGAATGGTGTAAAGGATTTTTTAAACTTCTGTATAGATTTTTCACAAACACTCATACAGTATGGGGATTTTCCCATAATAGTCATTCTGTGTGCATACCACAGACATACTGCATTCAAATCTCAAAGATACGGCTGAATCACCAACTGTGAAGCTGCTTCATGGGCCTCAAAAGCCCCACATTATCTGCATGTCAATTGGTTTTTGTAATCTTATTAATTACAAATGTATTGCAGGATACATTTGGGACCAATCAGACGCCTCTTTTATGACATTGCATAATGGATAAGAATGAAGACATCTAAAGCACTTGAAACATTGCACAGTACTGAATATACTGCACTCGTGGTTTTCCATTTCTTCTCTCTACTGCCTAGAAACTGGATGGACTTTAAATACAGTATTTTTTTAAAGAATTATCAATCATCAGGAGGCAATCACATATCCATACATTCTTTTGGGGTGCTGGGTAACAGCAAATGTTACTCCTTGAAGTGCTTTTGTTACTGCTGCATGATAATGAGCTTGAAAGCAGGGGCTAATAAAAACATTTATAATTGATGCCTTCCCTGAAAGACAGATGACACATTCATTATAGTTTTTTTTCCTTCATATTTGAATTATCAGCATTGTTTAGTCATTCAGCATCACCCTCTCAACTTTGAGCGTCAGAGCATCCTTGAATGCACAAATATGGACAGTTTATGATTTAGTGCTTGTAAATTTGCTTTCATTTTTTATGCTTTCAAGTTCAAGACTTTGAAGGTTGATTTTCAATGAAACCATCAGCTGCCAGTAAGTTTGGAAATGAATCAAAAGAAGAAAAAAAAACGGGGGGAAAAACCTCTTGCATGGTGAGAGGCCAGGAAAAAAGAATCTAAACTATCAAAAGCAATCTCAGATCAATGGTTTTACTTTTGTATCATTAACTCTCTCTGACTTTATCCACAGGTGGGTAAGATCCGAAAGACTGCAGCCAGGAGGAGAGAGTACCACATACTGTTCATGGTTCTGACCACAGCAGCCTGTTACTTGTTGTGCTGGATGCCGTATGGTGTTGTGGCCATGATGGCGACCTTTGGACCACCCAACATCATCAGTCCCGTGGCCAGTGTGGTGCCCTCACTGCTGGCCAAGAGCAGCACTGTCATCAACCCTCTCATCTATATACTTATGAACAAACAAGTGAGTTTACAACATGCATGTGATTCTTTGATGCTGCATAAATTAAAAGTCAGAGAATTTGACATTTACAACAGCTTTATTTACACAGTAAAAAAAGACAAATTACAACAGCAGAAATCATACAAATGGTCTATTTAAATATCAGTTCAAGTGTAGTAAGAAGACAAATCAAAGTCAAGAGGAACACCCTAAGGCTGTTGGGAGTGAAACATGACCTTCACTCTTATTGTGTTCACTCATGGATGTTTCTTTTTTTCATATCCTCTTTTCAGGGCCACTGCAAAAACTTGCAGGAGGGGAATGTAAAAAATAAAACTTAAATGTTAACAATCCTAAGAGGCAGTGTGGTGCAGCATTTCCCACTGAATAAAAACAATATGTAAAAAATAGGCCTCAAGATTAAAGAGTGGAGAGAAAGAGGCTGTGAGGGAAAAACTTTATGAAGTTTTTTCTCATCTCACCATTCACCACTGGTCAAATATAAACTTAATGTTAAAAGTTGTGTGCAATGTCCTTTATTTAAAACTGACAGTAAAAGTGTCCTCTTAACCCGGATTAAAAATGTTATTAAATTCTGCCTTAAGCATCTCAGAAATAAACAATAGCACCTTAGAAGTTCCATTATTACTGAGTCCTCATCCCATGTTTAACCCATTCAAAGAGACATAATTAAAAATAGAATTTGGCACAATAATAAGATGCAAAGTTATCGTTGCCAGAAGGCATTGCACTTAATCAAGTGCCCTAGGAAAACTACTAATAGCTGCACCGCAGCTGAATATGATTTCCCTGTCCACAAGCATGCATTAAAATCTGCAAGACACCACTTAAGGAAAAATGATTTAAAAAGAATCTTATAACACAATCGTCTCACACAACATTAATGACAATGGTGTCTACTTGCAGCACAGTACAGCACAGACAGTTTAAGACTCTTAGCCCTGATCCTGATTTGCATGCTCTGTGCATTGGAAAGTAAATAAAATTATTAGAAATATCCATGTACATATATTCCGTGTTTTTGCACCTTCAGTGTGTTACAATCACAAGCAATAAAACATTTGATAGTTTATCTCAACAGAGAAACATAAACCTACAGCAGAGCTGAAAAAACTGCATGATTTAAAAAGAATGCTGAATCTCTTTAAGCTTTAAAAAAAAAACAAAAAAAAAACAGTTGCAGCTTTCTCTGTAACAGTTGTTGACTTAATTGGGTTTCTATTCCAAGAATCTTTTAACTGGGCATCAATCAATCAATCTGAAACTGGGGCTGGGTATCAAACCTCAGTACATTTTACATTACATTTTTACATGAACAAAATGCATCCACAACATCAAGTAGAATCTGTCGAGTAGGACTGGGCGATATAGTATACCTCGAGACCACTAACAATCAGATATTTCTCACTCTCTGATATCTCTTGTTGTATTTGGCCTTAGTGGGATATACTGTAAATCAATAAGAACAGTTTTATGCCAATTTTGAATCTACTACAGTTTTGCATCAATGTGATGAAGTAGCAATGTTTGTCATGTATTTAATTCACTGAATTAGTCAAACACAGTCATTCCCGTCTGCTTATATTTAGACAAAGTTTTTCAATTGAATTTCAAGAAAATTTACTATAATATGATATACAGTACAGTACCATGATACAAGATTTTATCCATATAGCCCATCCCGACGGTTAAGTATCAAAAATGTCACCAAATACTTGGTGTGATGCTTGGTATTTTTTACGTTTTTTTTTTTTTTTTTTTTTTTTGTTTTTTTTTTTAAACCTAATGTAGAAAATAAGGTTTTCTAAGGTGTATTGTTTTGTTATGAACTCAGATTTTGTATTTGTACTGAATGTACTGAAATTCTGAATGATACCCAGTCCTAGTCAATAACAAGCAATACTGAGGCCCAAATTTAACTAAGTACTATAACTACTATTACTACAGAGCCACCTTCCTCAACATCAGACAACTCAAAGCAACATTCTGAGACATGTTTTCACATCTTATATCAAACCACTACCAATTGCACCAGTACATTTCAGAGAATAGCACACTTTGCAATGACAAAAATCTCTGTTATAGGCAAGATTTTTCTGCATGTCTGCAGCAAAGAGCACAAACAACTGTGCTCCCCACACTGAACAAATACCTCTAGAGCTAGCCACAGATGTGGCACTGATTCACTGTAAAGATAAAAAATCATCCTAGCCGGACATGAAGCAAATCTGATGTTATTATTGGTTCACATTCCTCTTTTATAATCATCTCCACTCTGAGCTGTGGACAGGTACACACCAATATTAGAGGATTCAGGAAATATGAGACATTTATAGTTGTAGGAAATGAGCTTCAAACAAAGGAAATAACCCTGCAATGAGCTGCACATACACAGAACATACTTCAGCAGTGAGCTCGGTGGGTGTGTGGGTGGGGGGGTTTGGCCATAAAACGCAGTGGTACAGTAAAATTACATTCAATAAACAGTGAACTGATCATCGAAAGCAGGGGCTGGTGGCTGCTGATACAGATCACTTCAGCAACATCAACTGCTCCGCACCTCTCTTGGCAATTAAACTCCATGGTACTGCAGTCCCGCCACAGTATGACCTGCATGTATCTCAGCTGTCACAAGGCAACCCAAGGAAAGTGTTCAGTCGACCACTAGGCACAGGGTTACGGCTGTACTGAGCACCGGTTTGTTCTGGATATCCATTTTACCCCCATTTACTTTGATTTAATAGTGCTTTCAGTTCAAATAAAAAATCTCATTACTGTACTGCAGGTAGGAGGAATCCAAAAACAACAACCAGTGTCTTCCTGTGAGCATTAAACTGAGAGGCTTGTTGACACTGAAAGAGCAATCATGTGTATAAGGAGTGACAACCTGCTGGTTGTTTAGCTGGCATGCACAGGAGAATGATTTAGTATTGAGCTTAACAACATCAGTAGTGTGAAATAAACCTCATGACAGCACAAAACACAAATTCTGATTTTCCCAAGATATCAGAGGAATGTCAAACAAGAACACCTGCTGCAGATGTAAAACAGTCTAACACTAAAACTGCCTTTTAAACTGTGCAACCTGCATGTGTTTCATGTAAAAGAGCATGTGTATATTCATGAGTTTGTGTTGCGTTTATGACATTCAGTGTGGATGAGTTCTTTGCTTATTCACAACCCTTTGGACCAGTAGAAAAAGAACAAAAGTCACAAATATCCACCCTTATAGACAGTGGCATTTCCTTTAAGTGGAGAACCACCCAAACTATTGAAGAACACAGATATCACACCATTGAAACACACCCAGTTATTAAAAATGAACTTGTCTATCTCAAAACACAGATCTGTTGCTACCCTAGTCAGCTCCACAGCTAATGTGGCTCAGCTAAAGCAGAGACATGTCTTTTTCAGACCCATCTTGGAGACTCTTCCCCCCAGTCTCTGGTCAAGGGAAACATCTTGATGAAAACAAGTTCTTACAGAGGCCTCCATGTTGATCCCTCCCTGAAGGGCTATGGCTTATGTTCTTTACCGCTCTAATTTGAAATTTGTAATCTCCAGCCTTCTTGTCTCCAGTGGCTTTATTGCACCTCTCCCTTAGTCAGCCAAAAAAGGCTGTACTGTACGTGTGTGTCTGAGCACAGAGGGTCAGGTTTCATCTCTCATTTGTCACAGTTGACGGTGCTGAAGCCTGGAAGAGTGACCCGTCCCTTCATCTTAAGGTCACTCTCAGGACCTGTGTTGATCCGCTGGATCAGTCTCTTCTCAAACAACAGGGGATGGTAGGCACCCAGTGTACAGGCAATATCGACATAACGCTCATGGTAGTGGCACAGGTCCGTCTGCCTCAAGGAGGGAATGTACTCGTACACATGCACCTGCTCGCACAGCGCCATCATCATGAGGATTCCTGCAATGAGAACAGACAGAGAGATTAGATCAGGTGTTATTGTTCAAAACAACTTACTTTAAAACTTGTTCACTCTAAAATAGTTTATGGAGCCTTCAAACATCCCTAAATCACATTAAGTTCAAAACACAAGTGCAGTTACAGTGACATATGATGGTGATGGGAGCTGGGAGGCTGAGCCAGAAAATAACAGCTGCAGGCTGTAAAACCAAAACAACAAGTAAAAGATGCTGAAAGGCTCTATAGAGCAAAGGGGAACTGCAGAGTTGGGTGATCATTGTTGGATCGTCACTATGAGCGACCCCTTTAACAGACCGGTAGTCATGTGATCCATTGTTAAATATAGAAATATTGATTAACAACTGCTGCCACAGTTTCCATGTCAATTCAGGCAATTCTTAAAGTGCTGGATTGACTTTGATTGATTTCCGACCTATTTTTCAATTTACTTAAATGAAATTGTAACTGTAGGGTCTTGCAAAGTAAAAAAAAAAATGTTTACAGCTTACTACAAAAGTACACAGGGCCTAACTTGCAGATAGATATTCTCAGTTGGGGAAATCCAATTATGAAACGTGTAACAGTCTTCCTGAAGATCTGCTACACACACTTTTGGTGGAAGTTAGGGTTAGGGTTAATCCTGACTGAATGCACTCACAATGGGTAGTTCTTGGGTGCAAATGTGAAGTTATGTTGTGCTGAAAAAGAGCATATGTGCTCAGCAAAACCTCTTTTAGATGAAGATAAAAAATAGAACTGAATACATAATATATGAAGACGGCGAGTTTTTCTGCCTCAGCAGGCTCTGCATGGTACATTTCACACTGTGATATGTTGCTATCACAAAGAGCAGTCAGTTCCCACAAACATTTTGTTACCTTTCATTGTTTTTCATTCCACCTCGCTGTTGATTTCTGTTTATCATTTTCTCTCTGATAATTGTTATTCTGCTCACACCTCATCCTTGTCCACGGCTGTTCTCCAGCATGATAACTCACAATAAATAACCAAGCCAAATTCTCCCTGGAGTGTGTTAAGCTGGTCATGTTGGCATGTGTTGAATTCACCATGGTGAAGGCTGTAGCTAAGATCCAGAAGTTTGACCACCTAATTTTCCTCAAACTTTCCTTTCTAGAACTTATAAAACATATTAACACATAAAATATGAATAATTCAAAATAAACCCATTAGTAATGATGTACACTAGAAATCGTGCTAGCTTGCTAAACACAATCCCACAAAACAAATGGCAATGAATACATTTTTTTCAAGTAAGATATCACACTATCATGGGACATTTCTTTTTAAAGTAATTTTCATTTTTCTGTAATTTATTCCACAACTTTATTTACTTAACACTGTTTTATACATTTTCACGTGTAGATAAGCCATCACAATCAGCAAAAATAGTGCTATGGTAATGTCCCAAAACTACATAACAAAAGGTTTCATTTACTGCATTCATCTTCACTAATGTGTCTCACTTTTGTGCAACAAACAGGTTTGAAAAAGCCCTGCTTTGAGGGCTACAAATGAATTCTGATGCAAATGGATTTTATTTGCATAAGGTGAAGAGAAAAAAATAGATGTCATCTTCACACCGAAAAAGCATTTATTCTTTAGAGAGCAGCTCTCAAAACTGTCCAACTAATGTGTTAAAATACCTCTAAAGGTTAAACTAACCACTTGGAGCATTAGAGGCCGTATACACTAACAGTGCAGCAGACTATATGGGGACCATTTTCTCTTCCCCAGCATCACTACCAGTTGTCTGTTAGAACATGAAAGTGCACTAAAGCTCTAAACTCTGAGCAGTCTCTCTGAGAGTGTAAAACCAGGGTCATTCATTCTACTGAAGATTCAATAAGTCTCAGTTTGTGTAGGTATGTTTTTACACCGTATTTCTGTCCTTCTCATCCTCAGTTCTACAGGTGTTTCCTCATTCTGTTTCACTGTGATCACTGGTCAGCAGAGAATGGCAACACCTCGATGCCCTCCAAAACCACAGTAATCCAACTTAACCGCAGAGTCTACAGCAACACAGTGGCCTGCACTGCCCAGATCTCCACTGATGCCCTCCACCAGTGCAGCAGCACCCCGGCCAGCAAGCACACAAACCCCCCGGAGCTTCCGACCTGAGCCGAACATCCTCAACATGACCAGACAGAAAACAGTCATGAAGACACAGGAATAAATCCACTTTGAAGCCACACCTACAACATGAACTACAGAAGAATAAGGACTAAAGCATTTCGAAATTAAATGTACTTTACGTATATGAGCATGTGTTTGTAAAGAAAGGATTCATTTTGTGTCACATAGGTTTCAAGTTTTTTACGTGTACAAGACGCAAAACCGTGCAAAAAATATCATAAGTGTGTTTTACATTCACAATATGATCAAATGTATGTGGACAACAGAATATTACAACCACAAACATCTTTATGTAAAACCACGGGCATTAATAAGCTGCTATAACAGTGTTCTCTTCTCAGCAGGTTTTGGACATTTGACGAGATTTGCTCCCATTTGCCCACAATAACATTAGTTATTTTGAATATTGATGTGAGGTGAAAAGGTCTAACTTGCACTTATTGGTCCAGTTCATCTCAGAGGTCAGAGCTTTGAAAAATGAATGGTCATTATTTAACTATTGGCACAAAACTGGAAGCATGATACTGCCGAAAGTATCACTGAATGCTGTAGCATTAAGAAAAACTGCGCCTGACCTCACAAACCTACTTTTGACCATTTAGTGTATTTAACTGTCTGTGTCCAGGTGTCCGAGTGCACAGTAACAACAATATTTTTTTAAGGTTTAAAGTCCCCCCTCCTCTCAAAAAATGTGTTTTACTTACTGTTTCTTCACTTGGATGTTTGAACTTCATTGTGTAGAATGATATATGTGCAGAGTTTGACACTCACATTCATCTGGACAGTTTGTCAGTGCTCACCATAAGTATAAGGTGTTTTCCTATGAGCATGTTTTGTGACATCACAGCTTGTTTGGAGCCAGTAGATATCACTTTAAAAAATAAACATTTAATGATCCAAATAACTTTGAATTTCTTTTGGAAATGGATATTGTGTTCCCCTTCCCCCACCACCAAAATGAAAACCTAGTGCCTATTCTCTGTTGCTGTTAGTTTGTCCCTCCGTTGCTGTAAATGACAAGACTAGTCAATCATAGATTTGTGCCTCTTCGATCACTGTCCTAAGTGGATTGATTGTGGTATTCATTTAGCTTCTCCTCTTGCTGTCTTCTCTTCCTCTTACTTCACCCTCTCATCTGCTACGACTGTAAATGTTACACAATCCTAAAAGTACTCAGACTAAAAACTTATACTCAATTGACTTTACAGCCTCTATGTACTTTATAATTTTGGTATGGTGTTTATTATATTTATTGCTATGTGTGTTTGTGTTGTTCCCTCTTTTGATATGGTTATTTTGTGTTATTACCGCATGTTTCTGTTGCATGTTTTTTGTACATTAAAATTGATTACAAGTCATGGAGAGAGAGACAATTACATATATATGCCTGTATTCAATTAAAAAGTATATTTCAGTATACCAAGTTGAGGGAAGGTGACCACAAGGAAGGGGGATAAGGGATGCCAAATGGCTCATATTTTACCAGCATTTAGTTTGCGGTAGGGGAGAGGCCACTTTATCACACCGGTCTGAGCCACAGTGTTCGAAAACAAGATATTCAGTGTGACCATTCAAGAAGACACCAAGTTGATGGCTGATGAGAGCCAATACCACACCTGAGCAGATGGCTGTCACACAAGAGCTACGTTGAGGAAATGGCAAAGGCTTCCTGAATGTATCTATACAAGTTTTCCATAAGCGCTCTGGCCTTTGTTCACAGCATTCAAGACCAGAGACATCGGGATCTCGTTATTGAAAAGAGACAAATGCACAGTAGTGGTAACAGATGCTGCTGAAATTTCCCTGTCCTAAGGGATACGCTCAACGGGGCATCTTTCAAATATCATGCATATTTTTCAAGAGGCAGTTGTGTCAATGGTGACAGGCGCACAGTGGCAGGCCGAAAGTGACACTCTGACCTCAGCCTATGTGGAAGTTAATTTAAGCCATGCCAAGACCCGAGCAATATGTATTTCATAAATATATTTTAATAAATATCATTGCTGCGGAAGAGAATCTTTGTGTTGCTGTATTTTAAGAGACTTGAGGTTCTTCTGAGGGTGCCATAAAAACACAATGAGCTCTACGACTCTTGAGAAAAAGGCAATTTTCTAAAAATGACAGGAGACTCTGATGAGCAAGAATACTGTCAACATAAATCTGACCTTTTACTAATGATCAACAGTACGAGCGTGTCATATCTGTCTCTGTGGTTGTGAAACAGTGCAGTAGAGATTGTGGTAGATAACTTTGACAACAATGAATTGATGCAATGTTTGAAAATCTGCTGTTCTAAAACTGTGGGCAAGCTGCTTAATTATTCTTATCTAGAGCTTGACTTGTGATGTGCCACAACTCATATGGCTTGAGTAAAATCCCACTGTGTTATGTCCACCAGCAGCGTACAGTGCTTCTCTTCCTGCTGGTAGCTTTAATTACTACCTTACATTTCTTCAAAAAGACAAAAGAACTGCACATCACCCACCATCTAACACAAAACCATGACACCCAAATAACAGAAGGAGGAACCAACACACAACTCACTAATTTCCTTTAAAAAAAAAAAAAAGGAAAATAAAGGCTTTTGTTCCTATAGAATGGAGGTTAATGGGATTATTTTGGGCGACTTGGTACAAAGGCAACTGCCAGATAATGTAATGAAGAAAACACAGGCCCATTTGCATTCATTTAGCAGTGGGTAATAAACAATACTGGCTCATATAATGGATATATGTCTTGAAAAGGATTGTACTTGTCCTGTATTAATGGACAGTGCTTGCTAACAGCTGGGGAAAAAATCAATCTATTCAGCATATAGCAGATTTAGCAGAAAAACAGTCTAATAATACATGTAGCCTTACATATAGGTATAACAAAAACTCCTTCAGGAACATACTGATATTCTGTTTCATTAATAAGGATATATGCAGTGAAGCCTTAAAATTCAGTAGGTCTTGTTTGCAAACCCCTGCTGCCTTTCATTCAAGCCACCTCAGAGATTAATTTACTCCAGTGTACCACAATACAGTCACCTGCAATCCCAGGGAACCATTTCAGAGCAAGGGTTGTAATACAGCCAGTCTGTTTAATTGTGTTTGATGAAAGCTGATGATCAAACACTGAATTGTTTGTCCTCTGTGCTCCAACTGTGCTAGTGTGAAATCACCTGATGTTATTGAATGTTTTCATTTTTTTCCCCTTTCTTTTTATTCTATTATGTTAAGATACTTTCAAGTTGCTTAAAAGCCTGATGGCCAGTAGATTATGTTAGCCTGTCGGTATGTTACCATAAATTATTTTTCTGTGTTTTTTTCCTGTCAAATATCCACTTTGAGTTGTAGCAATACTAATAGCATTGGCTCTAGAGGTGGGGTTCAGTCTGTCCAGCATTTTGTACAGACATCCTAATGGTTTTGACGATCCCCTGACTTTTCTCTCTGGTGCCATCACAAGCTTCACATTGACAGTTTTGAGGACCTGAAAAACTAACGACATTCTCAATATAAGATGGGAAACATGATATAAACATTATACCCAAATGGTCATTGTGATCATAACTGTGGATAAGCATCTAATGCTACTTTTGCTAAAAATATAGGACAGAGGACATGGCACACGCATCAATGTCTTCTGGTAATCTGATATCTCCCACATAAAAAGAATACCGCATAATGACCGACCAGTCTGATGTGTGTTGAGGTGTGTGTAGTTATTTTTTAGCTGTCAGGTGTCATTTGCATGTGATTTATTCAAACTGAACTAATCAAACAAGTCGTATTTGTCAAATGGGATGCTGCAGATTTATCAACATATCTGTGCTGCTGCCTTCAGATGCTGCAGGAATTTAATAAACAGCGGGAGAAGGCTTCCATACAGATTAAATCAACCACAGAAAACAGAGACAGAATCACTCATCTTAATTTATACATGTATGCTTTACAGATGTTCCTACTTTAACCACATCAAACCCTTTTTAATGTGGATTTAACACAGCTTTTGAATGGAATGTTTAATTACAGTTTAAAGATAATCCTGTTATTGCTGTGCATTTGTTTTCAGTCATATTCCAGTTAAGTGACATACGTATGTGGTTCTAGATATCTACTCTCAGCACAACTTCTCTAATTTCCATCAGAATACCAATAACTCTTTCTTTGTGCTGCCTCATTTGAATAAACCTCCCACTTTACTACACATCACAGAGGGAACATCACATTTCAAGGTGAAACAGCGCAACGCTGCTTGTTGCGCTGCCAGGAAAATAGTGCCCTTGATTTTGTTTGATACTTCTGGCAAAACATTATTTGACCCCCAGACACCTCTATTATTGTTATTATTTTTATTATTAGCCTTTATTATGCATGAAAAACATTTGTCTCAAAAAGAGAAGAGATGATTTATGCCAGTTTTAGCCATTAGCTAATTTCCATCTGTGGCCCCTGGACAGGTACACACAGGACAATAGGCAGACACAAAAACATTCATTTACATGCAATACCATTACATATTCTGTGTCACACTACCTATTATACAGACAAATCTACAAGCACACATAAGCATATAAATACCAACGCGTTCATCCAGGTACAGCTACAAAATTACACTTCATCACAATTACAAATCTGAATCACAGGCAGAATTAATATCAACACGGCTGGTTGTTCAATATCCATTTTTTGCAAGTTTTAAGCTCAGCTGGAAGCATATTCCAATGTTTGACCGACATAAATGAAAAAGCAGACTGAATTATTCCTTGACAGAAATGTGATAAGTACAGAAAAATTGCTTTGATAAATAAATAGTAAAATAACTAGTTGATTGTGGCGGGATTTATTCAGACCCAGCAGCATAATGCAATTTCTTAAACAACATGGCTAAAAAAGTAAATGTATCTCTTTTAAGCATAGTGGTTGTTTTGTAATTACTGTTAAGGATGACCTCATTCTCTAAATAGCACTATGAACAAGTAGAGAGATCTATATATAAACTCCGTTATGAGAGATAATTTCCTGTTTTTAAACTCCACAGTACAGATTCTGTATTATCATGTGTCTTTCGCAACAAGAATTATTGTGACAACCTCGAGTTGCTTGATAAGTACATTCCCTGTCAGAAGTGAAAATAATACCGAATACTGAGCAGACATAAGAATAATGGTGTGTTGCTTAGAGATAAACGAAGGCCTGGGACATAATTGGATGTTTTATGTTATACAGCTGACATTTGAACGTCTGAAAATGATGGTGGAGGAGAACAACATGAGACGTGTAATGACATGGTGGTGAGCTTCCAAGATGTGCTTACAGCAGTCACATTCAACCCCCTGCACAGATGTTCTCTGTTAGAGTGTGCACTGTGCATACTGAAGATAAAAATTCCATCATGACTAAAAGTGCCTGTGTGTGTGTGCGTGTGTGTGCATGCTTGCATATATCACCTCCAGGAGCAGGCAAGGAAATGTGAAGATAAGGATACAGAGGCAACTGCAAGAGAATACTGGAGATGTACACTGCATGCATACCAGGTGTGTGTATGCATGTACGTGTATGTACTCACCTATGAAGCCAGATGAGGGAGGATTGGGCTGGATGTTCTCCTGAGTGTTGCCTTGAATCACATCCCAGAGTTTCCACAAGTAGCTGGGGTGAAGGATGTAGAAGGGCTGGCCAGAATTGCGCTTGCGATACTCCACGTACGGGCTGAACAGGTTGAAGTCTGGACTGGCATACCACTGGTGAAGAAAGAGAGGGGGAGTTCAGACCACAGGGAATTCAAATATTGCAATGTGTTTTGTCGAGACTTTGTACAGATTCTCAGTCCTTTTAGCTTCATTTCAGTCTAGTCCACACTGATCAATAAACATGTGTCATACAGTTTCAAATGGCAAAATGAAATCAATATAGTCGTCATGAGGTGCCAGGTTTTCAGTCTCACTCTATATCACTTCCACCACACATGACAGATCATGGCAAAGAGTGAATGTGGTGTGTCCTTGCCCCTGGAATGAATGAAAGTTGTACTTTGATTATTTTACATCACCTACATGTTTGAGTTTCACTGAGCAGAATGATGTATGTGCAGAGTTTGACAGTGAAAGAATGTTTTCACATTCATCTGCAGATGGCTGAAAGTTTCACTGTGCTCACTTTGAATCAATTTAGTGCATACACATGCAAGGATGATTTGTGACATTACTACTAGCCTGGGAGCCAAATGTGGTCCAGCATGCAAATAACACAAGTGTGTGATGTGGAAATGTGAAGCCTCCAGTGCACATACACTGGAAATTGACTTTTCTGTGAAGAATGAGACATGGGGCGCCAAGCAGTTAAACTTTTGCAATGAAAATTCCAGACTCTTTGAATATGCAGACAAAAAAGTCTGGAGGGGATATTTAAGAAAGATTGTGAATTTGAAATATATTTTGATAATAATTTGCCTAAAAGTAAGAGATCCCTCAGTGCACAGGTAACATGAGTTTAATTATTAATGAATATTGAAAATGGAAGATACTGAAGGTGTGGTTGAAGATGAAAGAATCTGAATCTTGTGGAGTAAACGAGGTGGAAAAAGAAATTCATTTCAGATACTACTGTCCTTTATATCATGATTTTTCACAAATATAAGTTATCAATTTTGATTTGATTAGAATTGAGCACAGAGCTTAAATTGAATACTTTTTTGATAAGGTTTTTGCCATTTCTGGATATAATTCTAAAGCATGGATTAGGCAGAAACATATAATTTAAGAGAGATAAAATGCTCACATTTTATATTACAGGCTATTTATTTATTTATTTATTCATTCATTCTTTTGTTCCTAAACTAGCTCAGATATGCAATGTTCTGACATAAATGGATGCATTGTGTTGATTTAAATTTGTAAATTATTGTTCGTGCATGTGTTGCTGTGTCTTTGTTTAGTGCTGTTGGGTTTACATGACAGAACATTTGTTTTGTTTTTGACTAATTTGTCAAAAAATAATTTCCATATGGGATGGGTCATCTAAATGGCCAGAAACAAAAATAAAACTATTCATTCATTCATTCATTCATTCATTCATTCATTCATTCATTGTCTGAGGGGATCTTTTACAATACTTTGGGAAAGTGGAAATATGTTTAAAAGAATTTTTATGTCTATATCTTGTTTTGTAAACTAGCCAATTGAGGCAGGTGATATGTTTTTTAAAGCATCCTCATTTTACTTTTAGTGCCCCAAGCATTTTGTATAGTACAGTATATATACATGTAGTACAATGGATTACGGGATAAAGGACAGTGATGTAATTATCATGTCGCTTATTGATGGACATGAAAAGGTAAACCAACTTTAGGCCATTTCTTGTCAGCAGCTGCGATAGAGAACATCGCTTTATGAAAATGTCAAGGATTCATATATAAAGACATAAAGACACAGACTGCTGGTATGACCACTGATTGTGAACTTCTCTGTTAGCTGTACTCTAATGGCTCTAAGAACTTCTCTTCAAAGAAAGGCAGATGAAACGTTGTGAGACAGGTGGAATGTTTTTGCCTGCTGTTTCTGTGGTGTTTTGTGCTGCGTTAGTACTGCGGGAGGGTAATGTTTTATTTACATTTTTCACATATTGTTTTTAACTTTAACTTTAAAGAAAAATAGTATATGATTTTCATGGAACAAAACAGAAATACAGAAATGCTCTTCATGCTACCTGATCAGCATTTTAACAGAAGTTCTCATGCAGATGAGTGAACATGTCTCCTGACAGACTTTTGCAAAAATTGAGTGACCTATGTGTAAAACAGTTGCTCAGGAATTGTTGTTTTAGACAATAAACAGTTTTGGAGTCTGTCTATTATTGATGACATTTAATACTACCCTCTGTTATCAATTTGTGAAAAGTGTCTGTTTGTCTGTGTTGTAGACCACATTTAGTAGAGCTGCTCGATCATTATTTTGGTCAACACTGAGATCACTATTGTTTAACATATTGCTCACTAGGGCTGGGCGATATGGACAAAATCAAATATCCCGATATTTTAGACCAAATACCTCGATATAAATATTGCAACAATATTGTAGCGATGATTCTTGATGCTTTCACAAAACATTTACACTATGACATTTTTGATAAATAATCATCAGTAATGTGGATACAATGACAAAGTGGGTAAAAGGTACAAAACAGAACAGCTAGAACATTCTGGTAAGTTCCGAAAATCATATATTTTACTGTAATGCAGCATTTAAAACCAGGAAAAGACAACTCTGGTGACATATCGCGATATTACGATATCCAAAATCTAAGACATCATATCACGCTATTGATATAATATCAATATATTGCCCAGCCCTATTGCTCACACTATTATTTAACATATACAATATAAAATAAACATAAATTAGATTAAAATAAATAGATCAACTATGTTTAAATGTATTTCCACAACCTGAAAACTACTAAAAATATATTTAATAAATAAAAATGTACAACCATTAATGTGAAGTGAGAGGTTTGAAGTTGAGTTGAAAGCAGTGGTGGGTTGCAGACAGCCTAATAAACAGGCTGTTTGGTCTGTATGGGCACAAAAGAATAAATAAATAAATACATTTAAAAAAAATTAAAAGGCTCATACCTTATGTAAATTGAGAGAGTAAGGTGGAGGGTCCCAGGCCACCAGGGTCACATTCCTGTAGATAGAATTTGTGTTGAATCGATACCTGGGATTGACCAGAATCTATAGAGGGAGATATATAGCACAAAGCAAATTAATTGTATGTAAATTGAATTAGTAATTATTTTACCAAATACAACAAGCTCGAAAGCCAGAATCTCCTTAATTAGGGCTGAAATTAACAATTATTTTCATTGCTGACTAACCTGCTTTATCAGCAATCCTTGTTAATCGCTTAGTCAATAAATTGTCAGATAACGGTGAAAAATGCACGTTACAATTCCCCAAAGTCAAAGTAATGTATTCAAAAAGTGTTTAATATTTTGTCTGACCAACCGTCCAAAACTTAAGTTAATTTACATTTATATAGAACAGATAAGCACAAAATCCTGATATTCAAAAGGCTAGAACCAGCACATTTTTTGCATTTATGCTTTTAAAAAGTTCCTATTGACAAACTAATGTGTTAATCTATTTATTATTGCAGCTCTAAAGGCAATAGTTCAATAGTTCACACTGTCATCAGACTTCCTGGAGTCATGTCGTCAACGTGAGTGGAGACTCCACAGATTGCATCCAAGAAACAGTCGAGCACATATCCGCCAGTAAAACAAGATATGAGACGTTAGAGAGCTCTAGAGGTGCAGGTATGTGGATTATATTATCTCTGGACAGAGCCGGGCCAGCTGTTTCTCCCCATTTACAGTCTTTATGCAAAACTAAACTAACCAGCTTCTGGCTTTACCTTATATTAAACTGACAGATAAGAACGTTGTGGTTGAAACTTACTGAGAATGTATACTGAAATGCTGAATCATTGTAATTGTATGACTGTCACAGTCTTGTGACCCCTGTCACACTCAGTCGGGGCCAGGAAGACCAGACATAAAGATAAGATGTGGCCTTGCAGGGGCTCATCTCTTTTTAGTGTGTGTTGCAGTGACTGGCTCCAGTTGGAGATAACTAGAGGAGCTGTTTGCGTCAAGATATATAGGATACACTTAATTTGTCCCGATGGGGAAGATAACACACATGACATTAAACCAGTAGAACACATCGTACCTAAAATTAAAACATAAACATGCAGCATAAAAAACAGGAAAATCAAAAACAGTAAACATAAATCACATTTATCCATTGCACAGAAACCCTCTGCCAATGGCACATTTCATTGGTGTTTAGAGTACTGATGCAGGCAGAAATAAATGAATAAATGACCTTGTTGTGATCTCTAAGCATCTGTAAATACAGCCTCTTGTGTACAGCATTCTCTAACTGCATTTAGTGTGTGTTCGTGGTAGTACTTTCATCTTAGACAGACCAGAGAGTTTATTTTAATTATCCATCAAAGGGGTATCAATCTTCTCATCACACTCCCTGCAAGACAGCAAATGAGCATATCTCTACCAATGTCAAACTATAACGTCAAATCTATACTTACCTACCAATTCATTAGGTACACCTTGATATAATAAAACCAATGCAGAATACATCCTGCCATAATGAACACTAAAATGCTGCTGCTGTTTTAAAGGCAAACTGTTTTAAAGGCAAAGCATGCTCACAGCAAATAATGATTTCATCTAGGTTACACACTTTCTAACTTTACTTTTAGCGTCTACAGCTTTTGCACAATACTGTATCTTCACAGTAGGTTTATAATTGATATTGAGAGTAATCGTGTCTATTCACAAATGGTTTATGAGCCAAAAAAACAAACAAAAGGGAAGCAACACTAACAACCAAACCATCAATAAAACAACACTAACTACACGATAAAAGCATTTGAGCATAACTGAGTCATGTGTATGATAATATGGACTGAAGTCATAATTCATGAATTATTATGCAACTCCACATAACTTACATGTGTTTCAGTGAATGTGATGCAGCTCTCTCAGTGATGTAACGATTAATGATTTATTAATATGCGTCATACAAGGCCAGACTCACCTGCGAGTTGATGATGCGGATAGTGGTTTTGTTCCCCACGTCTCTGTCGTACCCCTCTGTAGGTGCAGAATTGAACCTCAAAACTGCATCATGAGAATCTGAAAGGCAAATACACATTATTATTAAGTCATTATTGTATACTAGAAAATGGCATAGTCTAGTCTCAATAGGATGTCTTCAGTATGAAATTAGGCAATTCCTCCCCTGAGGCTTTTGCACCTTTCTACACATATATGACTCAAATCAGGCAACATATAACTGGTTCCAGTGATTGAGTTTTCTGACAGTATTGAGTTTTCTCCATAAATTAAAACTCACAAATTGCTTTTTTGCACATCAAATATTTCACATTAGCCAGAGCTCCCTGCTGACACCACTGTCCTAAAGAATTACTGCATATAGTCTTATCAATTTTAGGAGGCAATGTCAAACAGTAAAGAACAACGTGAAACATATAAAAAGCTGACTGTGACATCCGCACATCTATTAGCATATGTATGACTTCCAACAGAATTGTTTGATCACTCAGTAAACACAAAGAGCGCATTGTCAGGTTTTGAAACAATGTAATCAAATAATAAAATCAGAGTTAAAATGCATTATATTTCTTCAACCTTCAGATGGAAACAAGAGTTCAACCAGTCTAGGAATAGTATACAGTATCTTCTCAGAAATATATGTCATAATGACAGCACACATAAAGAGACATTGCTATCACACTGAATTAAAGAACAAACAACGCTGTCCTCTTAAGGCTTGTCAGTTAAAGACATTAAAGAGACATAAAAATCTATACAGCTATAATTTGTCTTACCACTGGCTCAGACAAAAGTAGATCATCATAAACTAACTGTTAAACAAAGGCTGAATAACTTACACACAGTCAACTGCGTTATTTTACAAAGCAACGAGCTGTGCAGCATTTTGATAATAGACAGCAGCTGTTTAATGTGAAATATAAAATACATACAAGAAATACATAAAATGATAACCACTATTTAAATCTCTCTCACAACACACACACACGCAAACACACAATACGTTCTGCACATAGTGAGATCAATGGCCTGGCAACATCATGTTTTTGTGGCAGGATGTCACTATAACACGGTGAACTGCAAATTCAGGAGCGTTGTAAATGATGATCACACTAATGGATAACAATGATATCTGGCAGGCTCACAAAAATAACCAAAGTGCTCTCTAGTGGTAATGTTGGGTAACTGATGAGCCATTGCAAACATAAATACCCTCACTTGCAAAATATCTTAGTTTCCAACTCTGCAAGTCCACATTGTTTGGTTGTTTTGTTCATACGACATCCTTCACAGTTCACACACCAACATGAAATTCTAAGCTTGATGGATGGTTGTAGTAATAATTACAAACTTGCAATGTCCGCCTGTCTGTTGATCGATCCTTCAGTTCCACTGATCCTCTCGTGCTGATCTGACACCAGAATGGATGATCCTCCAGTTTTTAATCTGATACTCTTTTATTACTGCCACCCGTGCACTGTTACAACACTGATTGGCATTCGGAAAAACACCTACCTACTGCAAACACATCATAGTGCAGCGGTGAAGAGTAACTTAATACATTTACAAGTAAGATTCTTTAAATTTTTTTGTTGTATTAATCTTGTTTTGGCCTTGGGAGAAACATTTAACTGTACACCTTGTGTGCAGAGTTGGGATGACAATAAAGTTGACACTGAACTTGTATGTTTACAACATACTATATATACACAATACATACACACACACATATATATACACATATGTTGGTGTATATATATATGTGTATATACATATATGTTTAATCACTTCTACTCTACTTCACTGGAAAGTTTATTCGTAAGGCTGATTTATCTATAGTTGCAGACAAAAAATAACAAGGAAATTCAGTGAAAATTACAATCTCCATGGCGACAATAACACTACCCAATCACATGCACAACAAAATATGACATTGTCCATGACATACAAAAATTTTACAGGTGTGAGATATGTAAGGAAAACGTGGAGTGAATCTTTTTCTTTGTCTAAAATATGTATTTTCTGTTTAGTGACAATCAAGAGTGTCGAGCGTCCTGCCATGAATCAGCCTTCAAGTTTCCACATTACGCTTGTGTAGGCTGCATACTGAAGCACTAAGTCACAAATGATGCTTGTAGGGCCACCCCCTAAAATGAGAAACTTTCCTCCTTCAGCAGATGAATGTGAAAATAGCCTTCTAGTGTCAAACTCTGGACATACATCATTCACAGACAGTAGGAACAAGAAGACAAACATGTATTTCTACACTGTGGTACTGTTACTTTTATTGAAGTAAAAGATACAAGTATTTTTCCCGCTACTGCTGGCTTGACATTGAGTTCACCCTCCTTCTCCAATATAATAGACTCAACATGCCTGCTGCCTACAAGGCTACAGCAGACTGATGGACATTCACCAAGGGTTTCTTAAAAGCAGAGATGGTTCTGTGTCTACATCCAGAAGAAATGCATGTTGTTGATAAAAGGCAAAAAAGTCTGAAGCTCATTTTAGTGAAGAGGGGACTCACATTTTTACCTATCATGAATATTGTGTGAAATTTGTATTTATGTTTATATATTACTTCACTGTCACAATTATTTTTAGTTTTGTTGTTCCAGGGTGGTTTTAATGACTCACATGTGCCGCCACAAGTTACCACATAAACTGTGTTTTTTTCAATTTAAGCCTTTGGCCCATTGAACCTGAAGTGACGAGCGACACATGGTGCTCTTATTAGCATTAATAAAAGATCCTTGATTGTGCTTTTTTATTATTATGCAAGTGTGCGGCCTCTTACACATGCTTTATTTATTTATGCTAATGAGCAAGTACTACTTTCACAGAATGTAATTAAACATAAAATGGGGCACACTTGAGCATACTCATAAATGCTAATAGGAATGCCTCAAGTGTTTCATGAGGGGAAACCTGCTCACACATCAGTAGTGTTCATGAAAAATAATGGATACGCATGGATAATTTGCTTCCCCACAGCCAGTGATTTTCTATCTTGTGTGACTGTGACCCCTTAAAATAGGCGCAACCCCTTCACAGCCTGCAGAGTGGCGAGCGGTTTGATCAGAGAATCGTTGATCATTTCATATGATTCCTTCTCAGAGGAGCCCTAGAGGTTTGAAACTGTCAAAAAAAAATTGTCCCAAAATGCACGTGTGCCTAATCAAAAGTTAAAAAAATTAAATAAAAATCTATTATCTGTTCACAACAGACTTATGACTTATACTATTATTGTATTACTTGACCTCCAAGTTAAGAAGCAGGAGATGCAATCATCTTGAAGATTATATAGTTTAAAACCAGCTACAGGGTTTTCTAGTCTAATCTCAATTTCAAGGCTTTCATTTTACAATGCTTCTGCAGCCCTCCATTTAGCCTGAACTGAAGAACACACCCAAGCCTTCAATAACAGCTACAATTTTCATCATTTCAGACTTTTGCCAATAAAAAACAGAGCTGTTTGGACCTCACGTGGCCGACCTTTCAACTCCTTTTGAGCTTTTCACTGCTGTCAAAACTCCTTTCTCTTCAGAGAAACCATACAAATATCCATTGTAACATGTAGCACTCGTTTTCCACTGGTTCCTCCTGTTTTGTTTATAAGATTAGCATCAACCTGGCCAGGATCAATATTCCATCCTCCCTTTGTATTTGCAATTATCTTCCTAATTTCATTTTTGCAGTGTGTCGTTTCTCCAGAGGGAAAACCACTTTATATTCCCTTTGTTTTTCTTCTTTTGTTTTTTGTAGAGCCACCAACCAATTAACTAATAGTATGTCCAGTCTAGTCAACATTTGATTTTTTTTTTTTTTTAAAGAGGAAAAGCTCCTAGCTCATGACAGATTTTTAAGTTTGTTATCCAGGAAAGTTCATGAAAGGAATTGGAATTTCTGGTGTTCAAAGGTTGCGCTATATTTTATAATTAAGTGTTTCTAATATCGTCTGCATATCATCCATTCAGCATATGTATATAATGTCATCAATAGCTCTAAAAATTACAACCCAAAAAATTAACCACTTCTCTAACACAAGGGCAACAAGTATTAACAAATGTTATGTTTCACAAAAGGTGGTATGTCAGGTATATCCTATAACAGACAAATCACCATGTTAAAGAAAGCCAGTGTTTATTATCAGCCATTAATGTAATTGCCCAACTACTCAACTGTCTATGTGAAAAAGAGAGATGAATAATTACATCCACTGGTTCAATGTTTTAATAGTTTAAGAGTTGTGCTTCGTACATCAGCAGCTATTTTTCAGTGGCAGCTCTATCATTAATTATCTGAAGCTTGCGACATATAGTGATTAAACTACAATATTACAACACCATTTTTCACACTCTATCATATGAGTTTTGATTAATAAAATGTGCATGTGCAACTGTGCATCTATCTACGTCTATGAGATTAAACCTGAGCCCACACTGCCCCTCTGTTGATGCAGTTTTTTTTTCTTGTTTTAACACGTGTTCCTCTTGTCACATTATAAATAAATTTCACAGTTTGCGATCGACACTCCTGTCAATGAGAAGCAGCCTATTTGCGCTCTTTGGAATTTGTTAGATGCCTCGTGTTTCTTTACAAATATAAATATAGATAAACAGTTGGTTTGAAACTTGTAAAATAGAGCTGAGGTGTCTTTATGTCGACATGTGTGGATGTCAGTTTCCTTGCCTGACAAATAAAACCTTACAGAGGCAGTTAATGTCTTCAGTAGAACGGTAGTAATAATTAATGAGAACTTCTGTTTTATTGATCAAGTGAAAAAGGTAATGCAGTCATTGTTCATCAGTTTGTCCAACTCAGAAAGAAAAGAAAAAAGAAAGAAATGAGATCACTCATCATCTGTGAATGCGTTCTTTTTAATCTAAATCTATTCTGGTTTTGATCCTGGCTCGTTATTTCTGGGATATCTTTCCTCTGTATTGACCACTTTGTACTGGCTCCCTGTTATGAATTGATTTTTTTATTGACTGCTCATTTAAAAAAAAAAAAAAAAAAAAAAAAAAGCATTACAAGACCTTATTCCAAATAAATTACCAGCCTGTAATCTAAATGTGCACCTGAGAGTCCAATGAGAGTGGATGGGGCCCAGTTATGTCAGCTGTTGACCATTTACAGGTTAATATGCTTTATTAAAAGGCACCCAGATTTTTACAACATTTATGTATTGTGCTAAGACACAGAAATCTTCTTATAAATAAATAAAGCTTTTATCACAATTTTTTTCTTCTGTAGCATCTTTGACATTTTTGACATTTCCTGTTGTTTTTTAATCCTCTGTGAAGCACTTTGCATCTTTAAGAAAAATAAATATTGTTACTGAAATTTACATGAGTGATGAAATATTTAGTTGAGTTATTGGCTCAGATTATTTTTTAAGCAAAATACCAAACAATCACCGTTTCATACAGTAACTGTAAATGTAATCTCTTTGGAATTTAAACTGTTGATTGGACAAAACAAGCAATTTTAAGGCATCACCTGGGGCAGGCTAGATATTGTGATGGACATTTTTCACAGTTTTAAAATAACCAATTAATTGACTAGGCAAACAAAAGATTATCCATTATGAAAATAATCATTAGCTGAAGCCCTACTTTAAACTAGTTCGGGTTTCTAAGATTGATGAAAGTGATTAAATGATTCTTATTGTTATGAGAATAATTATTTTGTGATGTAACAGATATCAGGGCTAGTTTTGCATTGTCTGTCATGTACATGTATCATTAAAATAAGAAGAAAATAAAAAAGAATATTGATATTAATATTAGATTTAAGTTGAATGTTACTATAGGTAGAATTGTATTGTGATTATAGCAGGGTTCAAATAATTCTGATGGTATAAACCCAGTTGTTTTTTTTAAAGAAAAAAAAGGTAGTGTATGTGTTGCGTTCAAATGTATCCATCTAAATGTTGTTTTTAATACAACCACAGGGGGGCGCCACATCAGAAATGAAATACAACCAAACAGCAGTTACAGAAATACAAAGTCATTTGATCTTCAAAAAAACAAAAATCTAAAATCACAAACTACAGTCTCAAAAAAGAAGAGGGAGCTGACAGTTAACATTACAAACCCCAGAAAGAGAGTATTTGTTGCAGGGCTATGACACTGAATTGAACAGTGCTGTAATGCATTGCTATTATTTCCTAAGTCCCCAGTGCTGTAGTGAGGAGGCTGTTCATTCTGGCGACCACATGATGGCAGCTGCACATCACACTAACCCTGATACTAAGCCAAAACCTCAGCTACAAAGCCCTTGCATATGATAGGAAACACAGTCATCTAAATGTCAGCTAAACTGCAAGGGAGCACAGAAAAGGAGTTTGATTTTCAAACCTATCTGTAGGTGTTTTTCTCACAACTGCACTTTACAGATGCAAAATGCAGGTTTTGATGCAGTGCAGCATTCTGGGGCGGACAGCGCAGGGAGATGAAGTAGATAGAATGGGATCCATGCAGTTTGATTTCTTGTTGAGGCTAAGCTGGAGAATTAATGTAACAAAGTAAAGCATTTACAACCCTGTGAGGCTGTTCAATAATGAATCAGCTTCATCACATTTATCTCATCTGTCAAGTAGGTAACCCCACCGCCATCCTACCCTGTCAAGCAAAATCTCTTTATTTGAGAACTAAATACCACTGATGACACACTGAACCACACTGATGCTATTTGACATAAAGATGTATGTGCTCACCCTCAAACTAAAACTGCTCACGAATTACAATTTTATGACGATCTACTTGTTTGTTGTGTTCTGTTTTCTAAAGATGTGAGGCGTACACATTTTCATATCAGTCAGATGATTGTGAAAGTATGACGGTGAACAGACATGCAAACTTCCTTTGTTTGTGAGCATGTGCATATGGGCCACATTACTAGGCAGAAACAAGAAAAATAAGCATGGAAGATGATGACACATCATCAGATTAGAAAACACCTGCCGAGTTTAAATCCAGGGCCTGGCGCTCAAAGCTAGAGACTCCTTCTTTTGTTACTTAAAATAGTGAAGTCAACCCCAGTATTTAAAAAGACACCAGAAATGCAAAAAACACCCTAATATGCAACCACACAGTCAGATATGAAGTTAATAGATTTAATTACCCTTCACTTTATTTACTTACTGTAGATTTAGTCTGTGGTATTTTTGTGTACTTTGCAGAAAAGCTGTTTGCGTTAGTGTTGACGCAGACAGAGTGTTGAGCGCAGTGCCTTCACTGACAAAACCAAAAGTTCTTTCACTGTGAACACAGAGTCAAGTGCAGGATGTAGCTTTGCATGCATCTAGGTTTCTTATGAAAGTGGTTAAGTCTGCTTGTGTTTGTAAGACATTGTTATCTGCAACAGCCAGGGTCTATATTACCCTGTCAGCATATATACATGTTATAGAAATATAATGCATACGGTAAAACTAAAGCCCAAGTGTGTGCCCAGAGAACCTGAATTCACAATTAAATGCAAGGAGGCTATATGTGATGTGAAGGCGCCTGATTGGTTACCAGAGGGGGTTCTGCCTTTTTTCTAGTGAGCCATCTGTCCGTGAGTTCACACTCTCCCCACTTACCAAAGAGCTGCCAAAGTCTCTCAACCAAGAGCACATACACTCAAACGCAAAGACGTATAGCCTACTAGGCACACACTCAACCCTGTTCACCATCAGCTTGACAACTTAATAAGTAAATGCCATGCAAAATCCTACGCACATGCTAATCTATGTGGGTGTTAATGGATATTGTTGACCTTTAAAAATCGCCTCCAGACATGTTGTAAGAGGTATATAAAACACAAAAAATGTTCAATTATCTCGTCAGAATTCCTAAATTAACATTTATTCCTTTTAATTTATTAAAAAATCCCAGAATATAGAAATATGCAAAAAAAAAAATTCCCAACTGCTGGACACGAAATGTTTCCTACTTTACAAAAAACTCAATTTGCAATGCATGTGGACCTTAGATTTTCAGTTTTCCATATCACACTTTTGTAATTTGAATATTGAATCAGGACAAACTACAAACTAGTTATGGTGTTACAAATCCTGCTCATAAGTACAAGCCTTAAACTCGATTTTCAGTGGGTACAGAGAAAAGTTCCACTTCCAGCGGATGAACTTGAACTTGAACTGAAGAAACAAGAAGAAAAACACATTTTTGAGTGAACCAGGACTTTAAAGTTCTACATCTTAGTGTTGAATTTAAAGAATAAGAGATCAAGAATAGAATACACTGATGTTGAAATGAATATAGCTTAGTCAGGTAGTGATTAGCCATTAGTATGGTTAATCACTACCTGATTCACTTATGTTCAGCTGGAGTTGTTGACAAACTACAGCAACCACTATAGTGGTGTCGTACAGTGTGTGTGTATGTATGTATATTGTTCAAATGTTGGGGGGTTTCTTCAACCCATCAGTAGCTGACAGTCTGTGAAAAAGAATTTCCCTCTGGGGACAATAAATAAATATCTATCTATCTAAAACATGGATGTGAGCAATCTTATTATACCTGTCCTAAAGGTGCAGTGGCACTCTATAGACCAATGCTTTGTAGTGCTTGCTGGACATTGAGCTGCTCCTCAACTCAACACCTTTTTGCATAAGTTTCACACAACATTGATATGTTTCACCTTTTTGCATAAGTTTCACACAACATTGATATGTTTCACCTTTTGCATAAGTTTCACACAACATTGATATGTTTGACGATGAAAGTGAAACATGAAGAGAAGAATTATATCCCCTGACCTGTTAGAAGTCGAAACAGATTGTGTTAACTTTCTAAAGCACCATTATCACATAACAGTAACAGGAAATAGAGCTAAGGTTTCTGTCTATAATAATAGTCTGTCTCAAATCTAGGCCCTGCTTTTTAGAATGTGTGATGTTATCATTGCTCTGTTGGCCATTTTATTTTGAACGTGGTTTTGATTACTTCTTAACTTTTTCTTAAGTGCCACAAACAGGCTAAAATTTCCACTTGTGCATAAGGAATAGGGCTGATGATCTTGATATAAGTAAAATGCATCACAGCATGCCATTATAAATGGTACAGTATGTATCATGGAATACAAATGGTATGTCGTGACAGATACCATTTATGCTACATATCAGAAATGTCACAAATGTTGTGACATATACACAGTTATAAAAAGGAACGTTGTGACATATTGTGGTGCAACAGCCAGTAAATCATATTTGACATAAGGTGAGGTCTGTACGAACCAAACCTGCTTGTTTGGTACAGACCTCAGCAAAAATCACATCATAATCATTTTCTTTTCTTTTTTCAATGAAAAGGAAATGCAAAAAATACCAGTCCCATTAAAATCATGACTCATACCACAATATTAAATATGGGGTTATGCATATTCTTCAGCCCTAATAAGAAATATCAAAATTTAACTGAGAGATTGCAGCAAAAGCTTCTAAGTAAATTGACGCTTCCTGGAAAATTGTTCTATTTTGGACAGCTTTCCCCTTGCACCACTCAGGGATCCACTTCTCAATTTAACACAGCAGATAATCATAATCTAACAGGCAGATGGTCATGAAATGCTTCATGCTTCTAGAAAAAACTTTTTTATTTTAATGACTGATTGGCATTACAAATACCAGAAAAGGTTTAACAAAAACAAAGTTCCAGCCATGTGTCCCGTTGTTGCCCTTATATAAAATCTTTGTTCTCTCTACTTACCAATCTCTTTGCCCAGTCCTGAGTGCAGAATGGCCCCGGCCGAGGTGACCACCGCACAGGTCTTGAAGCTGCTCTTGTCCTGCCGCCTGTACAGTTGGTCGAGGGGAAGGGATGGCACAAGACGAGCCCAGCCAAGTGAGGCGAAGGGCTCCTCCAACCCGTCCACTGTCCTCAGCTGGGCCTGAGCTTTCATCTGACATACAAGCTCTTTGGCACTCTGGGCAGCTTTGCGATGACCCTTGTAAGAGACACGGTGTTTGTTTGATCTCACATATTCCTTCATAGCATGCTGCAGTCGAGGGTTCAGCATGTCGGCCGACATTCGGCCTCGCCACAAGCGCTGCAACACAGAGGCTGGTTTAGTGAAATAATATTGCCCCCGATCAGAGGAGTCACTACTGACCCTCCTGTGTGTAGTCCTCATTCTGTTTCCCTGTTCTTTGTTTGTGTTTTCCCTCTCATCATCCTCTTCCTCTTCCTCCCCTCCATGGTTGCGGGGAGCACTGACATGGTTTGGATACTCTGCTGTCTCGGAAATTCGCTCACGACTCTGGAAAACAGTGTCAGAATGTGAATCCACATTTTCTGTGCCAAATGAGGACCAGGCAGCCAGGCTCTGGGGGTCCAGGTATTCCTGGCGACTGGCCTCCTGGCTACCATAAATGGCATAGGGTGCACTGTTAGGACTGTGGCTCACCTCCTGGCTGAAATCTGGGGAATTGGAAGGCTCTGGTTCATCTCCAGGGTAGGATGTGGTTAAGGTGGACGCCAATTCATGTCTGGACCCCACAATGTTATGCTGTGGATGAGAGGACTGTATGGAAGTCAGGCGACGGGTGTCAGGGTGCTGGGAGAGTAAAGAGCTAGCAGAGGTCAGGGTCTCGTCGGGACGAGCATCCAGAAAGTAAGAAAGGAGGGCGAAGAAGAGGAGAACCCATGCCATAATTCCCAACAGCATCAGCCTCCGCCACTGCTTCATGCTGGACTTCATTAGCTCTCACTCACACACACACACACACCTGTTCAGCCGGCCCACCAATAACAAAGCCTCGCAGCCAGGACTTAGCCGAGAGGTCAGCTGGAGGACCTGTAAAAGAAGAAAGCTCAGAATAAAACTGTGCAGGGGGAGACAGAAGTAAAGCAGATGTTTGAGATGTACTCACCTCAACGGACGATCCTATTTCTTCATGTCCATGTGACCGCCAGGATGTAGCAGGACCCTGAAAAGAGGAGTGGTACAAATGAGTACACTACTGTATGTGTGTAAGAAACACCCAACACTCAAAACCTGTTGCATTCTTCTCATAACCCAAAAAAGGAGAATTTTTCAAGAGAACAACCATTTTTTTTAGATGGAATCAAATTTCCCTCTCTGAAATAATCTCACGCACTGAAATCACAACATGTACTTAAGACTCATCTATATCAGCAGGATTTGAATGAACAAATATATTGCATGGTTTATCTGGTGTCATGTTCACAAGTTGGCATTAGTGTCTTGATTGGTTGCCAACCTCAATTTATGTTTGCGTGAGGTGACAGTGGAAAGCAGGTTGAGTTCCCCATGCCCAGGTTCCTTGTTGGTGGCAGCCAAAGGCGTAATAATGAATCACCTACTGTACACCTATCAATAGATTATTATACTGGTACCACCTGTGCCATGACATCCTGGAAACTGGTAAGTGGGAGGACAATCCAAACTAACTTTATCTCTATGCACAGTCCATCGGGTTAAACGTGTCTAAATGGTGACTATCTTCAGAGCAGTGCAGCAGTGAGTTGTTTCTCATTTTTTTATTCAGCACTGGACTTTTACTGATTAGACTTTTCCTAATAAAAAACTGAAGGTTTTCTTTATTTACAATGGGCTGTTTTAATACATTTTTTGAAGGGAACATATGATATGATCATTCAATTATTCACCTGCTGGGGTCACATCTCATCTCATTACCAATGTAGTTACTGGATAATGGTAAAAAATAATAGCCTCACTCATTAAATGCGTGGTCTCTGCTCCCTTAATGTAGTGCCACTGCTCATTTTACCACAAGCCTGATGAGCCATATATTATATTTAATAAAAATTTAATTTTGTTTAATGATGTTTGGTGCTGTTTACTTCAGATGAGGTGGGGCACCTCTACTACAAATGCTGCAGGGAGACCCAGTATCCTATTCATACGCAAATAAAAATTCAAGAAATTGCTCACTGGTTAGAAAGATATCAGTTCTGTCATTTAATAGAGATTAATTTGCTCTATTGTCTGTTTTTCATTTTGTTTGGATTTGTATATGCTGCCACCATCGTAAAATGTACTGTTCAGGTGCTCCACTGAGATGCACTGCTTCAAAAACTTGGATTCATCAACATTACACAAGTGCTTTAACATGAAACCTACATTTATTTCTGTGCTGTAGTAAAAAATAAATTCATTAAAACCACTATCAGCTACCAACAAGAGTTACTTCCTCTGCAGCTTTGATAACTGTAGTGTACTACACAGTAAGTTCACTGATACAGAGTGAAATACACAGCAATGAAGGTGAGGAAATGAAGCATTAAATTGTCTCACATCAGAGGACTACAATCTTCTCAACCACAAGTAATTATGAGTTTTGGTCTCTTAATGTGAGAGCATTTCTCTCGAGAGCAGCAGACTGAAGCAGGAGAGAGAAAAAAAGCTCCTGAGTGTTGAACCTACTCTATTCCTAATTACAGCTTCCTGTCTGTAGCTGCCAAGACCTGCAGAGTGCTGCACAAGTGATCTTAGGCGCCCCTGAGGTCCCCTCCCCTCCCCATGTACCCAGACATCCAGCTCTCTTGCCCTGGGCCACACAGGAGGCCAAAGCTCATCCACTGACCCTGGTCAAGCAGGAGGAAAACAGCAGGGAGTAATTAGGCCAGAGGGAGCACAGACAGTATGGGAGAAAGACAATACCAGAGAGAAATAGCAAGCAGGCACACATCTCCTTAAACACACAAAAATCGGATAACTTTGTAAGGCCTTAAGGCCATAGGCAGGTGGGATAGGTGTTAGGAAGAAATCCCCAGTATAGCAGTTTCAACATGTCTACCACAATGGCACCAAGTTACATAGTGGAAAATATGCCATTTAACACCTGAAGAAAGAAAAAAAAGAATAATCAGGACAATACACAGCTGGCAAGAGGCAAAGGTATCAACAACCAAATGTCATCTATATGCACCACTGCACAAAAGCTCACTGTGGATATGTGTGCCCCGAGCCATGTAGTTCATACATGTGTGTGCAGCTAGTTTACCTCACCTGGCAGCAATCAGGGTGTGTGCTTGACTAACTGTTGTGAAACAACATAAATGCCTGGCACAGATGGAGAGGCGGGGGTGGAGGACCGAGGTAGTCTTGTGAGGGTTACACAAAGAAACAGTACAAAATGGAAAACATGGAAACGAGACGCTGCCAGACAACAAAGGGGCGCTAAAATGACTAAATGAGTTTGTAGGAGACAGTTGTGAACATAAAAATGTAAAGAGCAAAACCAAAATCGAAATGTGAATGGTGGGAGAGAAGAGGCTTTTGTAATAGGTGAGAGGAGATTGATTAAATGTTTGCCGGCCATTTGTCCACAGGAGGATAATTATGTGGTTTATGACCTGCATGAAAGATAAAAATAGAGAGCGAGTGAGCAGTGAACAGAGACGAAACGTGTTGAGAGTAACTGATGACATTTCAGTACATGCATAAACTACTACCGCACATGCATCTTTAGTGCAACAAGCGAAAAAGGGGGCCAAATGGAACTCAGCACACAATCACAAGGCCTCTAACGTATGTCGGGTCAAAACTGAACAAATGAATGTCAGTCAATAAAAATTTATTATTTTGTCTAGTTTTGTGACTATTATGGCTAAAACCAATTTTATTTTATATAAATACATTTATTTTTTGCATAAAATATGAGAAAATATTGTTCTACAGAGGTCTACAGAGAAGACAAAACCCAAACACTGCAATTCTCACCATAGCGACGCCGGAACAAGGTTGTGTTGCAGCTACTGGCTAACTACCACAGGTTGTGGTTTGGCAACCTAACTGCTGAGGACTGCAGACTGCTACAAAGAACTGTAAAGACAGCAGCAAAAGTCACTGGCATGGAGCAACTACAACTTCATACATTTATACCATTCTCTGCAAACGGGCAGCCCAAAACATCATTAAGGACACCAGCCACACTCTATCTATCTATCTATCTATCTATCTATCTATCTATCTATCTATCTATCTATCTATAACATCTGGACAGTTGGAATATCTATCTCATATCATATATCTATAAAATTAGTTTCCCAGGAAGCAAAAAACCCATGTGAATAGAAATATATATATATATATATATATATATATATATATATATATATATATATATATATATATATATATATATTCAGAGAAATCTGTAACCGTTGCATGTGTTTAATGCTCATATATATATATATATATATATATATATATAATGCTCATATATATATATATATATATATATATATATATATATATATATAATGCTCATATATATATGAGCATTAAACACATGCAACGGTTACAGATTTCTCTGAAGGTTGTACAACACTAATTTTAATGTTCTTTAAAGGCTATTTAAGAAAATCTTTATAAATAGCCTTTAAAGAACATTCAAGGAACATATGTGAATGTGATGTCATTACCACTGTCTGTGTTCTTAAACGCATTCACACTCGAGAAAACAAGACGAAGTAACGAGGTAATAAAGACCATCAAAGGCACCCTCCTTGGGGCTGTAAACAGACATTTGAGAGATGTGGAATCTGAGCCATTACACTCGGTTGCAACGCCACTGCATCCAAGATATAGACAGGTATGGGGGGTTTAAATTAACTTGAAAGCGAGAGAGCGAGAGAGAGAAGGAGAGAGAGACCTGCCAGTGTGTGTTATTTTCACTTCTGCATATCTAATGACAGTATTTCATATCAAGCAGCCTTCAGAATGGGATTACTTGATATTAAGGCTAATTTGAAATGTTACATATGTATATTTTCATTGTTCCAGGTACTTCACAAAAACAGAAACCTCAAGATATGCAAAGGATGCATTAATGGCAGAGGTAAGGAAGATGGAATGAATGTTGAGGAGGCACACATCTACAGCCTCAGAGACAGAAAGGAAGACTCCAGGGGTGGAGGCTGCAAGGAAAGTACTGTAGAACCAGGTCCTGATTCAACCACTATAAGTGCATGGGTTGAAGTGCAGAACTACCTCAGTGAGCCAACTATTCGGCGCTCCTCTGTGCTGCAAAGTCAACCAATCCAGACTGCCCTCATTGGCAGTCACAGCAACTAAATTTCTCTGTGCACCTTAAACAAGTGTGGAGAGCAAGCTGCTCTTCAGCACAGCCTCTGTTATTTTTGATGAAAGGAGGAGCAGGCTGAAAGCTGAGAAGGCTGAAATGCTAATCTTTCTAAAGAAGAATCTGCCCCTCATGTTCAAGTTTACAAGCTGAAGTCACATAAGGATTTTTGTGATCGAACCAGAGGTTGTAAAGGAAGGAAAGACATTAAAGAAACTTTAGAGCTTGCACTGTTTATACCCTTAGATTTTTCAATGAAGTCTGAATGTTGTTGACCATTCAAAAATGCTGCTGAAAGTTGTGTGTAAAAAGTTTAAATAAAAAACAGCAGCAGTATTGCATAACTGAGTCATGTTGTGGGTTATGCATTTCTTCCTTTAGGGGAGCAGAATATTTATTTGACTGTTTGAGCATGATGTTTTTTAGATGGCTATGTTAAGCAAAGTGCATCCATACAAATGTATTATTAACAGCTTAGCTGTTTAAGAGAAGGATAAAGAGGGTCTCAACAGATGGTAAAGGTTGCAGTATCGGACATGAAAAAGTAGTATTTAGCCATCCCTAAACATGATGTCTGTCTTTTCAGCATATGACAACTGCCAGCTGATGTCAATTTTAATATATATTGCTTGAAACTAAAACTATTGATAATTAGGGCTACAACTAACAATTATTTTCATTCATCAATTAAACTGCAGATATTTTTTTGACTGCATCTGTCTAAAGCTCAAAAATATTACAATTACGATTATATATTTAAAGAAATATTAAAATCAATTATCAGAATAGTTGCAGCTGGCACTGACAAACCGACTCGTTTCAGCATTGTTATAATGACACTGCATCTCTTTGGGGCAGCCAAAAATAGAACCAGAACAGAGTAGAATATGGACACAATAACTATAGATGGATTTACTTATTTTTGTAACTACATTCTTTGGGTCCCAGCATTCCCTGCTGCTGCCGCCTGCTGTAATATTCTCAGCATGTCTGCAGTACAGGCATTGCCGGAGGTGACTTCACTGAACTCAAGCCGCTATGGGACTGCCAGGTAAGTGCTTAGACAGCCCTTGAGGGAATACAGCCACACAGCATCTCACTGAAAAGTGTTCAGTCCACTTTACAATGCCCTGCTGAGGGTCCGCGGTGGGGAGGCAATGGTATGGATGCTTTGATCACAGCCAACTTGAAAAGTTTCTTATATAAGCCAACAGCAGCTTCAATAGGAGGTGAAGGTTCTAGCTTTAGCATAAAAACATAAAAGGCCACATTAACTTTACAGGAAATACACACAGTCCACAGTAAATGGATAGTGTGTCTCAAGAGGATGAACATCAATGTTGCAAATGTTTGCCTGTAATTAAGCAGAAAATAGACAATTCACAATGAGTGGGTAGAGTCTAATAGAGTTAATATAGACTAATTAGTGGTGTTTAAGACTGGCATCAAGAGACAAAAAAGGAACTATGACAGTCTTATAAGAAGGAATAATAGAATTGAGGTATTTAGACCTAAAATACCCCAAAACAGGCTGTTTCTGCAAGAGAACATGATATCCTTCTGTATTCGGCACACTGCATGGCTATTGGATGTGCACATTCTCTCAAATAAAACACTGACCGAAGGGCTTGTTGCTCATAAAATATTGAGCCATCAGGACTGAGGTAGTTCTCCATCTAAAAAATAAAGCCATTTTCCTTGAATATTCACCTTGCAGCATTTCAAGCAGCAACAAGCTAATACTATCTCTACAAGGTGAAAAAAAAGAAGAAAGATAGGTCCACTTAGAATTTGTGGGTTCACAGACATGAGCTTTAACTACATGGTCAAAAGAGACATTTTTGATGGCTTTTGATGTATTTGTGAGTTCCATTCTCTGTGGACAACGAACAGACATGAAATAGAGAGTGCTCCATGTATGAAGATTGAGAAAAAACATGTTTTCCAGGCGGGTATTACATGAGGGAGACACAATTAGAAACAGAGAGTAGTTTGAAATTGTGTGCTGGGTGTCCACACACCTTTACTGTGGGTGCACCTTTATGTGTAGGGACCAGAGTTTATTTATAAGCTTGACCTCAAGTGGAAGGTTTAAGTTGTTTTTTTTGGGTGAACACAACCAAGTCATATGGTCATCATACTAAGGGCCTGTGTATACTTATACAAAGTGCCCATCAAATCACCTGACAGCATCTGAAACGCCACTAAGCCACACCTTTGACACCGGACTGCATTTGACAATACAATTCAGGTGGTGCAGAGGTGAGACCGTAGGCAGGATTTGAACAAGCTTTCCTTTGTTCTTCAAACCTATTTACATTGTGTGTTCATACATCACAACCAATACTAGAAAATTCATTAAGGAAGAAGGATGTTATGAAAGGCAGTAATTCAAAGGCCTCACCTTTGAATGTGTTCATGCAGGACAAGTAGGAACCTGTTTCCCAGCTTCCATTTCAAACTGAAGCCGTCAGTTTGTTCCCTATCACAGAGCTGCTGGTAGCATTATCAAGTCTGATAAGAGACAGAGAGGGGACATCATGCTAATAACTCAAATATTTATTCCTTTTCTGTGGCAGTAAACACAACCCACCGATAACTAAGTGTGCTATATTCAGAGCTTTACAAGATAGTCAGGGCTAACAAGTGACGAACGTAATGTTAAACAGCAGCAGTTAAGGCTTCATACTGGCACTCTCCCACAGACACAAACACACTAGAAGGCCTCTCATAGTACAGCTGCTAGCCCAGCTACAACACAGGTCCCACAAAGATTTTTTATGTTTGTTTGTTTGTTTGTTTGTTTGTTTGTTTGTTTGTTTGTTTGTTTGTTTGTTTTTGACAAAGGGCCATTATTGTGCTTCTAGTGACTGTCAAGGTTCCAGCAGTCTCTCTATACAGAAGTGAGAATACTAATGGTAAAGATGAATAGATTTTAAACAACCAGGATAATAATAATAATAATAATAATTAGAATGCCAATACATTCTCACAGAGAGGGTATACACCTGTAGTACGCACTGAAGAGAACATAAATAAATCCTAAAACAAGACAACAAGGTATAATGATATTAACCATCACATCAATACTGTTCCTAAATTTTGACTTCAAGCAAATCAAAATTCTGCAATTCACATCTGAAAAGACCCTGTCAGATACAGAAATGGCTGACTGTAATTTAATGCTAGGAGCCATTTTTCACAAATGGAATTTCAGTTACAAGACTGTCATTAACGATGAGGCCCTTGTACCAGTATTGATCTTGTACTATCTTTTTAGGGACTGCTGTAAAATGAACCTTTAAAACATAGCCAATTCAGGGCATAATATTCCTCTATATACTGCTGTACTTTCTCATCTAGAGATTACTTCTTTTTTTTTTAAATCACACAAGAAAAATGAGAAGAAAATGAGAAATGGAGAGCAAAGACAGACTGGGATAACCACATCAGATGTCACTTGAAATTCTGAGATGAAAATTGAACTCAAAGAAGCAGCATATGCAGAGGCTAAATGGACCGCATCTCTTTTTCATCCCCTTAATGAACCCCCTGCTACAGGTCTACTCTGCTTTAGCCTCAGGACGCAATGAGGTTATTACCATGTAGGACATCAAACTTCACCCTGTGTAATTACACCGCCAGCATCCGAGCTCTCTTAAGGGTCCACTGCAGTTCATCACATCTTGAAACCCCAAAGTGCAGCTGTTAAGAATAGCTTGTAGACTGAATGGCTGGCTATCTAAGCCCATATAAATGAGCAACTGAAGACAGGATGATGTCAAAGCTAGAGCAAAGCTGTTTTATCCAATATTCTGTGTTTCACATCTGCCAGTGTTGCCACTTCTGTAGCATAGTCTATGGGCCAGCGATTCTGAGAGTATCTTTGTTTACATACAGTGTATTTGCTCTCTCTGATGGTTGGAAGTATTATTACCCTTCAGGGGTTAAACTTCCCATATATCCTGCCAAACTCTAATCCTGCCGCTGCTCCAACATGATGACATAATGAAAGGCTTCCTCCTCCCTTCACTTCTACTGCTCACCTTCTTTCCTTCCCCCACATCTGCCTTATTCTGTGACCTACATTCAACTGTGCTGCTGTGCATGCAGATGTTGACACAGACACGGCTCCAGTGACTGTGTTAGTGTCTATATGCTTTTATTCTAAAGTCAGTCATTTTAACATTATATCTAACCCACACAAATAACTGAATTATTAATGCATTCACTACTGCATCTCTTTTCAAATGTGCGTGTGTGTGTGTGTGTGTGTGTGTGTGTGTGTGTGTGTGTGTGTGTGTGTGTGTGTGTGTGTGTGTGTGTGTGTGTGTGTGTGTGTGTGTGTGTGTGTGGTTAACCATGTATCTGCTTGCCTGCATTTTTGTGGAAATTACTTACTACCAGCAGTAGATCAACTAGTTCACCACTGGCACCTAGCATGTGAAGCTGAGAACACACTGGCGATACAGCTCATTCCAGCCATCCAACTGCCTGCCAATCACATACACTGGAGCATGCAATCGCATGACTGCATGCACGCATACAGATGCACAGCTAAGTACAGACCAGCTTTGGGACCTAAGGTACAGAACAAACGTAAGCTAAAAATACAGTGCAACAAATTTCAGTTATTTCTCCTAAAAAGTACAATGGTCAAATGGTGACACATACACAACAGATAAAACAGGCAAAAGAAAAAAATCCAGGCAAGCCTATCGTTTCCTAACTCTAACAGCTTGCAGGGACTTGAATGTGCACGCTGCTTTCAACACAGTGACTAAAACATAGCTGTGTTTTCTTTAGAGATGTGATGATTAGTCGATTAACAGAAAATGTATTGAGTTTGATAATACAGAGTTTCAGCAAAAATGTTAAACATTTACAGGTTTCTGATTCTCAAATGTGATAATTACATGTTTTTATTTGTCAAACATAACAGTAAACTGATTTTTTTTTTTGGACTGTTGAACAGATAAAATAAGACAAATCATCTTTGACTCTGGGAAATTTACCTGGCCTTTTTCACTATTTTCAGACATTTTATGGACGAAACGCTTAATCGAGAAAATAATCCGTAGATTATTCAACAATGAAAATTGTTGCACTCTGAACAAACTAAGTTTTGACTAGCTACACAGCAGCAAACCTGCAGCATACTTGCCATTACCAATTGAAGCTGAGCACTGACTTTTAATCATTATTCCTTTGCTCCCAAGAACAATTTATTAGGAACCTATTGTCCCTATTGTTATTGTGTCGTTTTTTATTCTACTGCCTCTTTGAGCCTCAATTAAACCCCATAAACATGCTCAAAAACTCACCAAATTTGGCAGGCACATCAGGTCTGACGAAAAATTCAATAAAATGGAAAAAAAAAACAATGCAAAACTCTCTAGCGCCACCTAGAAACAGTAAAAAGGCCACTACGGCTGATAGTAATGTCATAGAAAGATCAAACCAAAACTAATTTTTTGTCTTATCAAGACTGTTTTCCATAATATGAGCCTGAGCCTGGCATTTTTGCTAGAAATAATAACTACATTTTGTTTAATTGGTCAGGAATAATCAATCAACTAACTAATCAATCAATCAACTAATCATTACGGTTTTAATACATGCACATACAAACAGGAAAACATCAGACCATGTTCTTCAGTATGTGAAATTTATTTTTTCATAGAAAATCAAGTTGTCTTTCAACTCAATTCTCTCTTACTGGTATCAGGATCAGACCCATGAGGGAGGGCTTCATGTTGCTGTAATACCAGGTCTAGCAAGGTCAGACCAGAAAGTACTAACTCCATTACAGACTGATCTCACTGAGGCAGATTAAGTCTGTCCTGTCCCCTGCTATCCTCCTTCAACCACAGCACCGATTATATCAGCAGAGCAAAATTGTCTATTTTTGCAAAGGCGTGCTTTGAAACCCATTAATCTTGCTCTGAGGAAGCAACTACACCAAATAATGGCCAAGAGGTGCAGGAAGGGAGAAGTGTCTCACACACACCTGTCACAGTCCATCTGCTGTAGAAAATTCCCACCTGATCCACAATGCAGAGAAGAGATGACTAGTTCTACATGCTGCAACTATATGTACATGCACGCAGGCACACAATCAGCCTTCGTTCTGCAGAGAGCACTGCAGACATCCATAGCATAATACTAAGATGACACCTGGATGCACACACTATGAATTAGCCCCTCTCTTTCTATCAGACCACCATGTGAAGTGTTCATGCACCTTGTAATTACGAGAGCAGTGGATGTTTCATTTAAAAATCAGTCCTACTGACACAGCGCTTGAGAGAAAACAAGCCTGACTCACTCATAGTGAGTAACAGACATGAGAAAGTCATCAGACATCCACTGACTGCTGAACATCTAAAAAAGAGTTTTAAAGGATTTTAAGGTTTAAAGCCATAACAACACAGTCCATAAAGTGCTCAGCAAGTCATAGTCACAAGAAAAAGAATTTACAACACTAATATTTGGTGTAGAAAGTAGCTTCCACTTTAAATCTGTTAACACAGAGCCAGGAAGAGTTAAATCACCCTGACCTTCTGAGCACACCATCTTCTGATAAATGACAAAGGACAGCAGTTCTTGATGAGAGGCTTTCACGGTGCATAGAGCCCTCTCAAATACAGCCTGCCAACAGCAAGGTCCTATGAAGGAAATGCAGCTTTACACCACCTCACATTATGGGCCATAAATACAGCTGGGAGCCCTGATGTCCACAGCAGGCAAGCATTTGATGTGGGAAAGTAGAGAAAGTCCACTTAAAGCTAATTTCACTGTCCATTCCTTTTCCTGTGGAGGCTGAATGGACACAGCATAGCTCGTACTATCACTCTCACAACTACAGTACAGACCCTCACTATATTTCTGAGCTAGACAGAGAAAAAAATACAAAGAAATATAAACACATTTCGTTGGCCCAGACCCAAGTAAGATCTTACAGCCACACAGGTTCATACATATGCTGATGCTTCAAAAAAAAAAAAGAAAAAAGAAAAAAAGATGCTGACAGGATTTATTCATATCAGCATTTCACACACTGGCTGTTGTGTTTGAGAAAAAAGAAAAAATCATGCTTGACTGCCTAGAGAACAAGTCCACTAATCTAGAGCTCTATAGCCATTTTCACACAGCTTAACCTCTCTATAATCTGCCTGAACTCTGGACACTTACTTCTAAACATGGGCTAAGATTAGCAGCCTATCACAGATTTAGTACAACTTCGAAAGCTACACCACAATAAGCTGCTCAAACATCCCATGTCCCTGTCTGAGAAGCTGCAAAAGAAGGAGCAGAGCAACATACATCAGCACAAAGACACACACAAATGAGTGCCTCAACAACATCCCTCAGGAAGTTTACAATCGTGTGAAGACGGCTAATTACGTCCATGTGTTTCTCACGAGGAGTCCTGTCCTCTGAGCGCTCACACACTCAGCCAGGAGTGAGGGGCACAGCTGGTCTTGATGACTCCGGAGCTGCAGCTTTTGAAGGCTGAGCACAGATAACTGCTGCTCTGGTCAGTGAGCGAGCATCTGAAATTACACCTACCCTGCCCACTCCTCTCTAATGTATCCCCACACACAGTCTGGAACAGATGAAAAATGAAACTCTAACTCGAGCTTCGACCAACAGTAAAATTATATATGAGCATTTTAGGATTAACTAAAAAGAGGAGGACTGAAGCCTTGCCATTTCATTTGGACTTTGTGTCTGGGTAGATATGATATGCTGAGTGTTGAAATTAAAATAAGCTGAGAAAAGCATTTTTTTTTAATTAAACATAACTAAACCCAATTGTCCATCAATATTAAATTGCCTATAAAAAATAAAATAAAACTTAAAACCCTCTCATTTTTAGTTAACAATGTCTAACCTCACTCTTATGTGAAGCAATATCATCTTATTGTTAAATCAATGTGGCTGTTCTGAATAGCCTCAAGGCTGCAGTGGTCCAATATTTTAAAAGTGTTTTATTGTGCTGCTAGTAAATGAATCGAACACTGCACGTCTGTCTTTCATAGACAAAAAGTCTGCATCCTTCTACAGTGTAAGTGTGGACAGTAAACAGACGTGTCCTTGAAGTATAACTCTTGCCATTTCTTTCCTGGAATCCATTTTCTGATTCCTAAACATGAACACACCAATGAGAATCAAATTATATTTCAGAAATGAAGTGTGCGATTTGTATAGCTTGCTTTTCTTGGTATCAGTGTAACTGCAAATTCAGTCATCACACCTTACTGGAATAGATGTCATTTATCTGATTGAGAAACCCTTTTCTCTCTCTGCAGGCTTGTCCACATGAATCACCTCCTCCCCAGACTTCCTCTGGTCCAATGCTAATGAAAGCAGTCAATCTTTGACTAAAGAATTTAACTCCATTATTGGATCATCACTAACTGCAGCAATGCATTTCATTAGTTAGTATTTTTGCATTAGCAGGATATCTCACTGCTGCTCAACCTCCAAAAAGGTCTTTTTCAACCCAATGACTGGTGTGTTTTATTACAATGAAACATTTCAGCTGAAAAAGTGTGAATGAAAATCCTCACACTGTTTTCATACAACTGTTATAAAGTGACAACTGCTTTAATTTATCCTTGTTTACCCCTTCTCAGCTAGCTGCAGCTGCCTGTCCCGGTGTACTGCTGTGTACATCAACTCCACAATAATCAGGAAGGCTGTGAGGGAATGGATGAACTGAAAACAAACAGAAACGTACAGAAACACAGCAGCATATGAGTTTCACACTCAATATGATGAAAAATCCATGTGCCTCATGAGTTGTTGATTTTTTTGAGAATCTATTGGCTTTATAAGACAACACTGAAGACCACGAACCAGCTGAACAAAACATCAGCAATAAATGAGACTTTGATTTGATCTGAGGTCATTTATTTCAAAACATGTATTAAAAACAAAAAAAGACAAATAATAATAACCAATAGAATTTAACATAAGCAACAAACACTCAGTAAACAAACAAACAAAAAATACTACAAGAGGAAAAAGAAATACCCACAAATGAGCTGGAGGACGTCAATATTTACAATTTCCTGCCTCCTCTCTAATGCTCTATTCATCAACCTACATACGTACTTAGTGTTCACACACACACATCCAAATATATTTATCTGATAATCAACAACCATAAAAACGGTAACAACATCCTCCAACAGTATCACAGTCATGAGAGGAGCAGTGTCTCTTCCACATTTTTAGAAAACTATTTTTGTACCTCTTTTTGAGTTGATTTATACTTCTGCTTTACTGAAGTTCCTCTTCACGCCCATTTCACAAATTCACCTCCCGATCAATTAGAAATACACATACTTTTGAGAGTGGTACGAACACAATGTTAGATAGATAAGATAGATAGAAAAGGGGGGTGTGACGTCATGATTGACAGCTCAGACAGCCGATCTCAAGCTTTCCGTCAGGTTGCGGGACAGCTGAGGGGAGCTTTGACTTTTGACTGCACAAATACTACACAGACTCTAAATGACATCACACAAGTAAGATGGCAGATATTTTGGCTTCACTTTTGCATAGCGACAGGAAGTGGAAACGCATTGTCCATATTTATACAGTCCATGGTCCAAACGTGTTGATTTGTAATCACCAATCTGCAGAAGTTGTTGTCTGTTTCCCGTACTACTTCTCAGACTTTGATCAGGTTGGTGGAAAAATGGAAGAAAATAGGGTCTGTATAGAAAATAGCTGCAGATATGTTGTGCAGTGGTTTGCTAGGAAAGGACTTAAGTGGAATACAGTGCAAAGAAAGCAGCTCTCCTGCACACCTGTGCTCTCTCTAAACAGGGAATGTAGCGCCATTTGAGACAATAAATATCCAGCTGCAGAGACAAAGAGGTGCCAGCCATAATAATGCAGATGTTAGAATCACAACCCTTTCATAGACTGGTGGTGTGTGTGCATCTATCAGGTATTCATTTGCACATTCATAATGCATCGTTAGGAGGGAGTGCCAACATCTCTGGCTTCCACTCTTAACGATGGCCATGAAAGAAAAGGTACTGAAAAAGAAAAGATGAATAATTTAACTAGTTTTACATGATGTGCATGCACAATCTTTCCGCTCTATCCCCAGGGTTTAAAAAACACCGTCCACACAGTTCAACTTCTGTCCTCGTCATAACCCCAAAAAGCTTGAAACACACTGGTAAAAACAGAGCGTGCGGAATTAAGCAGCAGCTGCATACACAAACAGAATTACACTTTTCTGACACAATGTCACCGTCACCCTGTGAGAAGCGTTGTGTTTTCTTCCCTGTGCTGTTTATACTGAACAGGGAAGAAAATACCAAGAACAGACTGCCTTTGATTCCAGTAGTGAGAAAGCATTTGTGTTTGTGTGTGTCTGTCTGTGTGTGTCTGTGTGTGTGTGTGTGTGTGTGTGTGTGTGTGTGTGTGTGTGTGTGTGTGTGTGTGTGTGTGTGTGTGTGTGTGTGTGTGTGTGTGTGTGTGTAAATTAATTTTGGTTGACTCTCATCCTGCTGTTCCTGAAGGTGACGAGGCCATGTGTTTCGGTGACATTGGGATAAACAGCTAGGAGTTATAAACTTTCACTTGACCAGTAGGTGATACCAGGCAACTTCAAAAGGCAAAACTCACTACAAACCCCCACACTGAAAAAACAGACAACACTTAATTGCCCTTGACGCTTTTATGTTTCCCTGTGCTTTAAAATGCCCTCCATTATATGAGGTGACAGCAATTAGGAATGTATCATGTTTAAGGCTTAAAACACATGGTCAAATAAATTTAACTAATTAAACTGCTCCAAACAAAAGCCAGTTCCGATTCTGAAGCACTGATATGACAGGGAAATGGTGCTGAAATTAACTCTCCATGCATTTCCCCTTCAAATGTCAATGTCATGTTACAATATACATTTACAGGATGTCTAACATTAAAAAGCATGCATTATACTGTCTGTTATTGATCATGCTTGAACATGCCTTCCCCTGCAGCTCTTTTGTTGGCCTGGGTTTTCTGTTTTGTATGGGAGGGGGTACACCATGTGCATCAAACTGTTTAACAGCAACTGGGGGTCACCAGAACAATAAACCTCTGCATCTTCCTCTCAAGTTGTAGTGCAGGCCTGGCTTCGTTGTGAATGAACTGCTCTTCAAGCGTGGAGAAAACCCTTTTTTTCCATTTCTTTAAAAGGACTCAGGGGCTCTGATAGTGAGCCAGTTGCGCGGATTCACCCAACAGGAGAAACGTAATTAAGTGACCTACTAATACTGAGCTGCATCTGTCAATAATGGTCCCCGTGATTATTAAAGCTGTTTTTTTTCCTGTGTGAAACCCTTAAAAAAAAGAGGCGCGCCGTGACTGCATGTACCGCTAGTTAATGAGCTCTGTCTGTGATCATCACGGTGAAGTAACGAAGACAAAGGGTAAAACATTGCATTTTCTATCCGCTTGTTTAAATTACAACAATCCTCATTTATTCAGTCTCTTTTTTTTGCCAAACATCGCTGCATGCACATCTCTCCCTGCGCTGCTCTGCGTCCTGCACAAAAGCAGCAAATGCAGATATGTATGGAAATCCTGCAGAAGGCGAACAAAGCCTTACCTAAAAACTGTGACTGTCTTCACTGAATGCTGCTGCTGCCGTCCGGCCGGCGGGCCATATTCCTCCCGTTTGCCTTATTACACAATGGGTATGCGGCTCGTTTTGGCTCCCTGTTCCCTGTGAAGATACCCACTACTACTGAACGGAGCGGAGATAGGATGTGTTGTCCGTCACATTGTTGCTGGCCCTTTTATTTCCCATCCACATCTGAGTTTGAGGGGCGGAGTCAGCGACCGATCAACGCTGATTTTTTTTCAGCGAGGTGGCTTGTGGGCCTGGAGGAGAGGAATGAATTGGCACACATTCAAATTACACGGACTAAAAGCTAGACAGGTCTGTCCAGTTCGGGAGACAGGGGGTTTAAAAACAGAGGAGGAGATTTTTCCATGCAGTCATCTTGACATGGCATGCATGACACAACCATTACCACAAATATGTTACTGAGTCACTAAGTTTATGTTGTAATCAAGTGGTGTTGTAGCCTAATCAATGTGCTATTGAGGGTTTGTGAAAAGTAATCAGTATCTGGGAAGTTGAAATACACTGATAGAAGCAAGAGAAAAATGGTTGAAAATTGAAACTTTGGCAAAAACTGAAACTGAATGACATGCATGGCATGAGCTGTCATAGCCTATGTGTTACTAATAATACTAAGGTTCTGTTTTAATCAAGTGTCCTATTGAGGGTGTGTTAAAAATAGTCAGTATCTGAGCAGGGAAGTTGAAATACACTGACAGAAGCGGAACATGGCTGAAAAGTCAAACTTTGGCAAAAACTGAAACTAAAATAAAACCTAACCTAGACAAACCTAATTGACTAGTTCAGGGTCTGAAGGCATTGTATGAAAGACGTATTTTAACATTCACTACTTTAATTGTGTTATTTAGATATTACTACAGTTAAAGTCTTTATATGATTTTGGAGGTTCCAATCTTCTCTTGTGACTTTTGGTGCTGGGGTTATCAATGTGTGTGTGTGTGTGTGTGTGTGTGTGTGTGTGTGTGTGTGTGTGTGTGTGTGTGTGTGTGTGTGTGTGTGTGTGTGTGTGTGTGTGTGTGTGTGTGTGTGTGTGTGTGTGTGTGTGTGTGTGCGTGCATGCATGGGGCAAAACATGGAGCACAGTCAGTGTACAGACACACAGCAGCAGCTCTCTCTCAATCCCCATTATAATTGCTGTCCGACTTTTGTTGGGAGTTTGCAGCTACGTCACTCAGCTAAGTTTTTGTGTGTCGTTAATTACAGCCCCCCTTGCTTCAACAGGTAACCCGGAACTATGAAAATGCAACAACTCATTCGACACGAGATTAGTGATACACAGAAACTTTAACTCAGAAAAAGGCAATACATGCAATGGACATGATAGGCAGGCCGCTTTCCTCCTGTATGCCTTATTGTACAATGGGTATGCAGTTCATTTTGGTTCCCTATTCACTGAAGATACCCACTACTACTGAGCAGAGCAGAGATAGGATGTGTCCGTCACATTGTTGCTGGCCTTTTTATGTTTTCTCACATCCACATTTGAATTTGAGGGGCAGAGTCAGCGACCGATCAACACTGATTTTTTTTTTCTTGTTGCGAAGTGGCTTGTGGGCATGGAGGAGAGGAATGAAATGGCACACATTCAAATTACAAAGAACAAAAGATAAACAGGTCTGTCCAATTCTGAAGAGAGGGGGTTTAAAAACAGAGGAGGAGATTTTTCCATGCAGTCATTTTGACATGGCATGCATGACATAAACATTACCACAAATATGTTATTAATAACACCAAGGCTCTGTTGTAATCAAGTGTGTTGTAGCTTAATCAATGTGCTGTTGAGGGTTTGTGAAAAGTAATCAGTATCTGGGAAGTTGAAATACACTGATAGAAGCAAGAGTAAAATGGCTGAAAATTCAGACTTTGGCAAAAACTGAAATAAAAAAAACAACCTTACCTAGGCAAACTTTTGGTGGTTTTACATCATTGTTGAGCAACAAGTTTCTCCTTTCATCAGCAGCAGGGACGGACTGGCCATCTGGCATACCGGGCATTTTCCCGGTGGGCCGACGTCAACAATTATATTGGTCTGACCGGCCCATAAAACCAGTAGATCAGCGGTCCGATTGAGACTGGGCTGGCCCAATCACATTGTTAAACACTTTCGCTTTGGTCCTGCCTGCGTATTGCATTCGGCAAAAAAAAGTTATTTTTAAAACAATTTCTTTAAATCTTTAACTCACTTGCTTTTAATGGTGGTTGGTAATAATCTTGTCCAGAAGGATAATAATATTTTCTGTCTAACGTTAGACTTGTTGATGTTAAACTGATGTTGTCATTCAACATCTAACTAGTACACTCTTGATAGGTAAACGTTGTTACTATTAACGTTACTAGCCAACGTTGGCTGGCGAAAATATGGTGGACTTTCCAAAAGCGATTTGACACTAAATACAGTATTTAAGATGGTTGTAAAATAACATGATTTTTCTATGAACTTAACCCATGTAACTTGAAAACGAGTAACAGTATTTTTCTATAACTTATTCATGTCCACTGCTTTCATATTAGAGATCAGATGAAGTTGAGCTGGAAGCTAACAGTGGTGAGGGTGATGCAGGGAGAGCCAGCACTGCAGAGCTGCAGGTAGGTGCTATATGAAGGGTCTAATGTCTTTTTCCTTTACCTTTACCTTCACACACCAGTTAGTTAGTGGAAATGTGGAAGGATATCACACTCAACAGTAAAAACAAGTTGGCTTTTATGTTAACATTTTTGATGCTGTTTTTGCCTTTCACCTTAACCTTTGCCTGTTCTACTAATTATTAAAAAACACAAAGTTGCGCAATTTAAGTAAGTATAACGTCTCATTTTCTTGCACCATGGTTGGTGCGTTTTGTTCATTTTGTTGTATTTTACAACATTGTTAAAATAATTATTTTTTGTTGTTGATAATTGAAATAATTCTTAGTGTGTGTTTCTTTACATCACATTGCAGTAGATTCACTATAGTGAACCTACAATTGATCAATTTTCATACTGTCCTATATGAAGGATTGTACAGCTCTAAGGTCAGAATTTGAATTTGATTTAGTTGGACTTGCAAAAAATGACTTGTGAACACCTCTGGTTGGTATACACATTCAAGAGACCGCAAAGACAGAAAAGGTATGCGTTACCGAATGTAGTGGGCCGGTCTGGTCCAAAATGCCAGGGCTGATTTTTTGTCCCAGTCCGCTCCTGAGTGTGGGTGTGCATGTGGGTGTTAGTGTGCGTGGGTGGGTGTTAAAAAGAAAAAGAGCAGTGCAAGATACGGTACAATGTAGCTGAGTGGTTGCAGAGCAGTCTCATTTTACTGTTTTACACACTGCACAGGCCTTTTGGTGGGGCATAGAAACTGTTTAAGTATGAATGTTTGTGTGTGAGAGAGAAATAGAGAGAGAAATAGAGAGAGGGATAGAGAGAGAGAAACAGAGAGAGAGAGAGAGAGAGAGAGAGAGAGAGAGAGAGAGAGAGAGAGAGAGAGAGAGAGAGAGAGAGAGAGAGAGAGAGATAGAAAGATAGCTCCTCTGTAGTTTGTGTTATTCTGTTAGGATCAGCCAGTGTAATGCAGGTTTTGCATTTGTGCGCTGCTCTCTTAATTGCCTCATCAGTAAATGTCAAATGTCCAAATGGCTCCGCCATCTAGATTTATTTGTTCATTTGTGCTCCATCAGATGCAGGCGCTGCTGCTGCATGCTGCAATTACTGCAGCAAAGCCAAATATGCCAATGAATAATAAATCACGACCCAAAGAGATCTAACCAGCTAGCTGTGAACTGTAAGACCAATGGGAAAATGAACTTGCCTGGTGTTTACAGTAGAAACATCCACTCTAACCGCCACAACTCATGAAGGATGCTCAGATGGCTTCTCAGAGAACAGAAAAAGGGCACATGCTAAATATACCCAAAAACCAACAACACACACAAACATACAGGTACGCATGCATATAGATCGGGGTCGTAGCACAAATACCCAAAATGCCTTGAAATAATGCAACCAGAAACATCGACTCTGTTGCACACATGCTGCTCTCTTCAAAGTGAAGCTCAATAATGGGGTGTTTGGAAGCAGATGACTCACACAAACTCACTGGTGGGCTCAGAGACTGCGACTGAAAAGTGGAATGTGTGAGTGGGCTGTGGGAAGTGTGTTTCTGGCCCAGGGCATTATGTAAAGACCTCTGTACTGAAATGTCTGCTTCAGTCATCTTAACAGTCCCCCATCAGGTCAGCAGACCTTTGTTGAACACCTGACTCAGGTGCTTATCGTCTTTCTCCAGGTGCTTGTCAGTCAGCCACACTTCATCATACTGCCGCCTTTGTAGTGGACAAAAAAGGGAATCTCACAATGAGGGGAAGAGGTGTGTAACCTGGCGTGAGCCTGTGTGTGTGTGTGTGTGTGTGTGTGTGTGTGTGTGTGTGTGTGTGTGTGTGTGTGTGTGTGTGTGTGTGCGCGTGCGTGTGTGTGTGCATTACGACAGGAGAAGAGGTTATGTGTTTGTTAGTGTGTGAACAGGCTTTAAGCACAGCTGCAAATCCTTTTCCCTTGAAAATGGTTGATCATGATGAATAAAGGGACCAATTAACCCTTTGCTAAGTCTTGCTCCCCTATCAGACCAATGTTCGCTTCCTATTCATGTCTATGTGAAACGGGGCAAGACACATTCACTGGTGGCAAATTCAGTCTGACTGAACTTTGACATGCAAAATCACGGGGATCTCCAATCTACAGCCAGTTTGAGAGAGGGGAAGGATTGACTTCTCATTCAGGAAATATCTCTTTCATCTCACACAAGGAGAGGAGATGTACCAGATTTAACTAGCTGCAGTCCTTGGGCAGGTGTACAAGCACAAATGCAATGAATGCAACTAATACAAAAACAAGTGCAAATTCAATCAATTCTCAATTCAAACATGCAGTAAATCCAGCAAAGTTCCTTCCACTCTTCAGAGGTTAATGACTTTGAATGCTTGATAAAACACTTTTTAACACTCCTTTTTAACTGTGTGTACTGTTGTTGTTAGCCTCCTGTTAGTGATGTGCAAGTCGTGAACAAATCGTTTGAAGCCAGTGACTTTTTTTACTGACTCAGGAGTAACAAGTCCTCATCTCCACTAAATCATTCACTGATTCACTTCTCCTAACTGCTAGCTAGATAATGCGAATTGTGAATACAATGTGAGACAACTTGTCACTATTATATTAATTTGGGGAAATGTATCCAGTTAATTTTTGTATTAACCTAACCCTGTGAGAAAAGTGACCACTTTGGCTCTGGTTTTAACTCAGTGTCTGCTCTCCCAGTGCAGAGCTGAAGGTCTAACTCTGGCTGCACGAATCACTTACTCACTTACTCACAACATCTACGCCACAGTCAGTCATTTTAATTTTTCTTTTTCTAGTAGTTTACTACTACTTCATTTTGATCAATCATGAAATTCAAGAGTGTAATATACTGACATTATCTCAATTCAAATCACTAACATTCTTGAAGAGAAATGTTTCATGAAATGTATTTATTTGTGCTATTCAGAATCCAAGTTGTAGGCTGTAATGAGTAGACAAGTATTTGTTACCCGGTGGCTGATTCCTCAGGCTCTGGGTGACTGACTCAAGTGACTCAAAAAATCAAACTTTCTATTTTCAACCCAGCAGGGGTGGACTCACAGTCCAGAGTGTGCCAAACACACTTTTTGCAATTTTGTAGTGCACTTTGATACGCAGGGAGTTCAGAAATAATATATAATCATATATCATAGGTGGGTGTGTTAAAAGTAAAACACTACATTTATTACATCCCCTTTAAACACAAAGCTGTCGCCACCATGACACACTGATTTGCAAGTTCTGTTTTCCTCAGAGGAAACATACTACTGTCAGGGACTGCTCAAATATGCTGCCAAGAGAAGATGATATTGATTTCGCTTTTCTTTTCTACTAAAGAATAAACGAGGAACAAATAAGTAACGGCCTGGTAATCATTAGTTCATAAATATCATTGAATCAACATACTGATCAATTTTGTCTTACATTATTCCTGACTAACAACTCATCAAATAATATAATTACTTCACATCAGTCACTCTTTAGTCATTCTTCCATATAACCCAGTGTTTTGGAAAGAGTTGTTAGCAGAAGTTTCAGTTGACCTATGGTTTTTGTGTGCAGCATCCAAAATTTGCAATAGAAACTGTCCTGAACTGTCATGACAGTCGAGTTTGGTTTGGTTTCGGTGGTTATTTTTGCAACAGTCTGGTGCTCGTTGTGCAACATTTAACCATCCTATCTCTTGTGCATAATCGTGCCTTGACAAAGCGCATCTTCACTCCAATTAGAGACTGCTGGAGCAGATACGTGCTTCCTTCAGATGACTGTAAAGAGCGTCACCAGGGTAAAGGAAAGGCTCTCAATATAGGATGCTGGCTGTTGTGGATGACAGATGCTCAGTGGCATAAATATAGACACTACAGCCTGTGCAGTTGCTCTGGGGCCTGTGGCCTGTGTTCTGACAGGCCTCTATGCCAGCCTGTTGTAATCTGTTGTGACTTGACTCAGAGATTAATAATAAGATAATTTTCTCATAGTGTTGGTTGTGTTAATATCAGCAATCAATTTCAGCCCGTCTGATACAGTATAATCCAGTAGTAGTAGTAGTATAATAAAGTACTTTAATTGATTTTGTTTAATAACCATTTTGATAATCAAATTTAAAATCCTGTGATTTTCAGGGTTGAACCTTAGTCACACCAGTGCCACTGAAGCTTCGCTGTTGTGCAATACTAATAAAATGTCAATAAAAGACGGAACTGACTGAGAACTTAGTTTTTTAAATTGTAAAAGCCTGGCCTGATTTCAAAAACCAAGAGCCAATACCGTGTGTGTATGCGTTTGTGTGTTTGCATGACTGTGCATGGATCTTGCAATGAATACAATCAGTAAAAAGTTACTCATTACTCTTTATTATGTCTCAGAGGAATTAATGATTGAAATAAAAAATTAGCAAAAAAAAGATTACTTGGCACCATATCTTGCTAGACTATTGCTACACCTTGTAATGTTCCATCGTTGATGTCAAATCAAATCATTTAAAACATCCAACCAATACCAAAATAATATATTCTTCGAACCAATTCTTCACAAAACAAAATTTCAACTTACAATACCATCAAACAAGCCATGCCAAGTAAATGTCAGTGTGTCTCATGGCAAAAACCTGGGGTGGAGCTATGTTCCACTGTCATGAACACAGCACAGAACACAGCAGATATGATGTGTTTTGATGTATGATGTGATGTGCGTGTGTGATTCTGACAGTTTGATTTACAGCATTGCGTGCATGGTTATACTGCATTCCTCCCCTCCCTGTACATCCCTCCACACCTGCCCTGTTTGTTAAGCCCTACCCTGCTACCTGTGTTTTTTTTCCCAAATTGCTGTTATCTTCATACCTGCCATGTTTCCATCTCGTCGCCCCGCCTTGCATGCAGTGTTTTTCCAATCAACTTCTCCTCCCAACCTCTTTTTGTGTCAAGTATTATGGACTGAAAGTCTTGGTTTGCAGTTCGGTTTTGTTTGATCATATGTTTTGTTCTGCTAAATTTGCTCTGCTCTTTGTTTAGTTTGTCCAGTCTATTCTGTTTCTTCATGCTTCTATCTATCTATCTGAGAAATTTGGCAAAATCCAATATTTGAAGAGGCTGCTGGACAAGATGCATTTAGTTAACAACAATTGACTGATTTTATTTTATTTTTTTCCTCTCTATATAATAAAACAATAAAGGTCCCTGAATCCTTGATTTCTCCATTTTTGGAGCATAATGTTTTTTACTCTGATTTTGGCAAGTTATAATACTATGGAGTTCACTGAGATCCCCTGTGCTGTTTTTTATAGATTTTAACCTGTTTTTAAAAAATCAAGACTCCATCAGCAGCACAACTCGCTACCTGCATAATCATAATCGAGACTGTGATTGAGATGAACCAGAACGCTATCAAAGCTTTCTGCCACTGTTAAAATGCTATCTGAACATCTGGCCATCTCTCTGATCTACTCTACTTTGTTGTTCCTCTCAACTAATTGTGGCCATTAGTAACCCATAACAGCGTGACGGTTTCCATGGTGATTCAATGATGTGCTCGGTTGTTTCAAGCCTTAAATATCCTGGTCATTTCATGCCATCTGTTTCTCCTGATCACAATATCTCGACTGATTTGGAAATGATGTGAGCCAACATATCATAACAGACCCACTGACTTAATGGGCTCATTCACATCAATAAAACGCTGGTGCAGGTGTTTGATGAAGGGTTGACAGATTCAGCAATGATACTTCTGAGAGCTTAACCCTTAATGGCTCCTTAATAGACTGTTAGTGTGACTAGATGATTTGATGAGTCTGATAAGCTCATCTCTGTTGTGTGCTTATATAAGAAAGACAAGGTAAATGATCTGTTGATAATGGCTGCAAAGGTTTTTTGTTTGTTTTTTCTCGAAAATTACATTTAAATGAAAACCTGTTTACAATTTGCTGCACAAATTGTTTAATTGTATTTTAGAGATCACCTGAAACAGAGCCCATACTAGCAGCGTTGTGTGGCTGGAGTTAGGCACAGCTGTGCTTTGAGCTAAATACATTGGCTAACATACTCCCAACAAGTTAACATTCCAGTGTTTAGCCAATATAATTTTTTACCATGTTCACGGTAATGTTGGTCATGATCAGTTGGACAAACTGAAATTTTGACCTGCTGGTGTAACCAAAGTGATGGACCAACCAACCAACTTTACCATCCCTGGAGCTTTTTTGTTGTTTTGTTGAGATTAAAATAGTGGTATTATTTAAAATGGGGTTTCATGAATGATACATAACTCAGAGATGGAATAATTTACCCAACAAAGTAAAGTAAACACCTTTTATACTTGATTGACTACTTCGTTACAAAAGCTGCCAAGAGGGAGTTTCCTTCCCCAGTACAATATAATCACATAGTAAAATGTTATTGTCATTGTGAAAAAGGGCAGGTCTTTTAGGGAAAAGTGATTCATGCAAAACATTCATAATTGTAGCTGAGTACACATGACTACGAGACAAACACAAACATGCAAGGGGAAGTGAAAGCGAGACACAAGGACTGAAGGTCTGTGAATGTTGAATCAAGAAATAATATCAGAACAGAAGGTGACAACCGACAAGGGAGTCATTATAAGTGCATTTCTTTCCACAATACAATGTTATCCCTTATTATAGTATAATATTATTAGCATCGTGTGAGAGCACAGGTCTTCTTATAGGGAAAAGTGATTGATCCAAAACATTGTAATTATAAGTGCACAATGTTTAACACTCCCTTTTAGATTTAGTTTTCCAAGTATCTCATAAAAAACAAACACAAACGTGGAAAGGGGAAGTGAAAGTAGAACTACAGGAGGGCTGTGAATGTTGAAGCAAACAATGACAGACGGCTGCAACAGACAAGCAAATCCACAGGAACCAAACCAAACCCCACAAAGACACCCAAGATACCTAGAAAATGCTCAAAGTAAAGCCTTGGGCTGAATTGCCCAACGGCCACAAAATTAACAAAGTATAAATGATGTGAAAACTTAAAAACACGAGTATCTGAATATTTAGAAGCCTTAAAGGACCACCGCTAATTAGAAAGAAGCTCCACAGCCTGGGCAAGGATAGAGAATGGTTAAGGCAAACCTGAATCACAACTAGAGCACCTATATGAGCTCATTCCCCTTCCACTTATCAAGAATGGAAGAACAGTCAAACAAAATAGACCATTGGATGATAGAAGTGTCGTTGTGGTGCCTACACCTGCTTGTTTCCCAGTTTATTCTGTAGTGCAACAATAGTGCAGGTATACAGTAATTTCCAGTAACAGACATCACAACTATGATTATTTTTTTCTTTGGCCATGTTCTTCAGCCATTCCTCGTACGTAATGTAACTAATGTCCATCCTGGAGCTGCAGGACACCACAAGTCAGGATCATCAATTATATTGATGGGTATTTTTAAAATGATATCGCCCTTTACAAACAGGCACATCACAAACCCACCACATTTCAGTTCAAGAGAGAGCAACTGAGTCCAAGCCAGAAAGATTTGTCACTGTTTGATATATCCATAAAAAAAAGAATTCTGTTTTAAAGCTGCATAATTTGGAGTTTTGTTAAAGAGGGGAAATGAAAAAACCTCGCCTACATCTCTCTGGTTGTAAATAAGAAAAAGCAAGACAATTAACTAAAAAAAAAACTGGATAAAAAAGAAAAATAATTTAAAGCAACATCAGAATCCAGCAGCAGTGCAAATGTTATTTTAGTGCAAGTTTGTTATTCTATGGCTGTGTGTGTGTGTGTGTCACAGTCCTTAATGTATGTGCATGTGCTCAAAGGTCTTTTTTTTTTTTTTTTTTTCAAGATTTCTTTCGGCATAGACGCCTTTATTTAGCAGTACACAGACAGAAAACATGGGAAAGAGAGAGAGGGGTGTGACATGCAGCAAAGGATTTGAACCGGCGTCAGCTGCGTACGTGGCATGCACTCCAACCACTCGACCACCTGCCCGCCCTCACAGCTCTTATTCACTGTTCTGTGGGAGGGATATTGTATCATTTGCGGGCGTCAGAGAGACGTCGAGTTGGGATGCCTGGAACTGTATTTATTTAAACAACAAATGAACCATGAACACGGTAGACAAACACTGTTGCCCGGATTTAGAGTTCCTTATGTCAGACATCCAACCTGCAAAAAGTCATTTCAGGTGAGTCACTTTGTGTGGACCCAACAAAGACTCTTCTTCCTCAGGAAGAACAGGCCAAATGCTTACAGAAGCTGCTGCAGAACTTCTACAGGAGCACAGTTGAAACCTGACAAACTGAGCCACAGTGTGGTATGCACAGCTGGCAAGCAAACAGATCAGTATCGCGTGGTGAAGGCAGCCCAGTGCATTGTTGGGATGGAGCTCCCACGGCTGGACAACATCTATGCCAACGGACTTGGAAAAAAGGCAAGCAGCATAATCGGAGATACCACACACCCTGGCCACTCCCTGTTTGACTGCTGTCCGGTAGATGGTTCAGGACAATAAAAGCCAGAACATACATATTGAAAAACAGCTTTTACCCCAGAGCTGTGGCCTCCATCACATCCCTCCCACAGAACAGTGAAAAAGAGCTGTGAGCACATGCACATACATTAAGGACTGTGACACACACACAAACAATCTGAAAGTAATATTTAAATATTGATATTTTTAGCATGCCTAGCTAAAAAAACATGCAGACATCCCAACCTGCAAACACTCATTTCAGGGAGGTCCCCGCAAATAACCCCTCGCGGGCTCTTGCTCAGCATTCCACAAAGCCAATACCAAACATTTAACATGTACTGTAAATGTTAAAACAAATCTGACTGAATGTAATTCAGTCAAAATTAAATAAGGGAAGTTTAATGTTTGGTAAGGGACCCTGCCAGTTGCTGTCACTTGCAGCTATTTTAATTTGTGCTGCTGTTTTCACAGGAGTGTTGGACCCCATGAGATTTCCCTGAGATTTCTTCATTCTGTACCTGTCACTTCCTGGGAGATGGCAGCCTCATCCTATGACAGTATTAGCTCCATTAGCCCAGCTTTTATCCCTTTTGATACCATCTCCCTCCCTCTTTTTTGACATGCTCATTTCACCTTATTTCTTTCCTCCTCACAGTATTTCCCAATTAGGCCTCACACTTTTCAAACAGCAGTTATGCTCCTGCCTTCTGTCTGACAGTGTGAGATCACATTCATCACTGTACTGATGTCACATGTATGCAATTTCCTAATTTGCCATGACAACCTTACTGAGATCTTTTTATTGTTGCATTTTACACCATATCTTTCTCTCTTTGACTTTGATGTGCCTCAACCATGTGGTCAGACAAAGACAAGCCTACAAGCCTGACCTCAAGGCTGCCTTTGCCCTTTAACCCCTGAAACAAAGGAGAGAATACCAAAGGGTGTTCACACAGACCCCAACTCCCAGCCTGAAATCTCACATCTCTCATTGGCAAAGATGCAGGAAACCCAGCGACACGGCCATGATGTCACTGCAGCTATAAGAACTGAACACACAGTTTCACCATCACCTTTTCCATTGTAACAGTGCTGGAGAAAGCAGAGCTTTCACCATGAGCCAGGTTACTAACAGATGACTTCATGTTCAACCGAACACAAATTACCAGATCTGAAGGAGAGAACAATGCTGCAACCCAGTGCTGTCAATTTACCTGCAGAAGGAAGAAAAGATTTCCTCATTGAGGAGCGGATAACTTCTACACCCTTGCGCCTTCTGACGGAGTCTACTCTGTTCTGTTTCCTCACTGCCCAACAAGAAACCAGCCACCATAAACTCAAGGAAGGGGCAGGGGAAACATAGGAAGTAAAACTAACAAAATACACAAAGGGAGAATAACTTTCAAAATAAATACACGAGCTACAACAGGATGTGACAGGATGAGCCATGCTTGACTTCACTGACAGATTTTTACACATAAATAGCGTTGAGAGGTTAAGAGGACAATTTTATATTGTGTGTTCTAGCTTTATTGCCCGTTTAAGCTGTATTGCTACTTTGTTGTGATATAATGGACTGCCGATTCCTTTTTACATGGTATAGGAGTATTTGAAGTTGGCTGTCTGTTTAGCTGTGTTCACCATGCTAGACTGTTTGTGTTGTCCCACTCAGGACTGATGTGTTTGTGCCATTGCGAGTGGAAAGTAAGTTGCTTTGTCGGTTAACAAGACTACCATCTGTACGCACGTTGTCTGTGGACAAAGTGACCACTGCTTTCCCTTCGCGGTTGCAGGATTCCATCAAGAGTCTGCTTTTCTTCTTTCCCCCTTTTCTCTCTCACTACTAACCCACGCACACACCACACCAACACATCACGTCTCTCTTTTGTACATCTTGTGGTCAGATCACGTGGGACACAGCGCCGCTCTGCCTCTCATCATCTGCCGTCAGACATGTGTTAAATTGAATTGGGTGAGTGCAAAGCATGGATCTATAAAGATAACAGGTGCAGGTGCAGAGATGCTGGCCACTAGTATGCGCCATCTTGCTATTGTTTACCTGAACACTGCGGTCACATCCGCTATTTTTGTTCTTATATGACGTGACTTCCTCCCCAAAGTCATGTTCGCCATCTTGAATCTCACGTGACATCATCTCACCATCATGTTACCCACACACACCCATACACACTCTCACATAGACACAAACATACACACACCTTGTATGTGTTTAACCATATACAGCTGCTGTGCTGTGTGTTCAGTATTAGTGACAGTATAGTGTTCATTGGTTGTAGCAGTTACTGACTTGATGTTGATTATTGTGAAGAATAAACACTTTAAAGAGAAGTCCTTTTGTCATTGTTGTGCATATTTATTGTGGTAGGTGGCTGATTGAGAGAGTCAGAGATTGGACTCAACTCTTCACTGTTCACTTGTGGGTGCTGACATCCTAGATGTTAGCAACTCTAAGTGAACTATTCAGAACATGAACTACCCTATTGTTTGGTCATTGGTCCTGGTTTCTTATTATTGATATTAATAATTTATTGATTTAATAATTAATAATTATGTCTGATAATTATAAATTATCGCTAATAACAAATGCGCTCCTACCAGAAAACTGTATCTAATTGTCGCCTGTTCTTTATCTCTTTTATTTTCTGGTTTTGCTTGTGATCTGCCTGTAATCTGACTGATGTAAACTGGGTGTAATACCTTTAATGATTACATGTTGTTGATAAGATCATCATTCTTAAGCGCTTTGAGACACTTGTGTGAATTTCTAAACCTAAATATTGTGTTCACAAAAACAGTTTGATGAATTTCAGTTTAAAAAACATTGTGTGTTTGTAATTGAGCACATATCAGGTTGTCTGCTAGTTATAAGATAGATACTGTGTCAAATCCCCCCCCCCCCCCCCCCCGAACCCCCCGTCTCATTTTGTCTAACTGGAAAAGACAAGAATGAGGGTGGGCGCTTTGAAAGCATCACATCCCCAGGCAGGCACGGCTCTGTCTGGTCCTCCATTATATCGTTGTGCCCGCCTTGTGCTAGCTTGGAAACTAGGTTGTTTCCATGGCGACCAAATATTTGATGGACAGGTCTGTGTATGATGGCCGGTCCGCTGTGAGAGCTTCCACCCTCTGCTGTCGTCCAAACAGAATAAGCATTCAGCAAGCCTGCATCTCTACACATTAATTATATTCAGTGCATGCACTTTGATGCTTTCACTGTCAACCAGCTGTAGAAATTAAACAATTGCCGTCACACCACACTCCGAGCATGTCTTCTTTTAGGTACAAACGCCTACATAACACACACAACATCAACAGTACTGTACATACAGACAGAAAAGGGTTTGGTTTTCTGACGTGTGAAATTTGGCTTGTGTACTAAATCTTGCTTCATTATATGGGACAGCTAAAATAAACAAACACAAAGCTTGCTGATTTAAACATGGCAGCCTGGTGTATTTCTGAGTCTCCTCTTGCAGTATGCATTAGTTATAATTCATGTACTGTTTGATGTTACCACAGAGTCAGACAGATCTCTAACTCTGCCTTAATATAGACCACTGAGGTGATTGAGCTTATGCATAGCAGTAATAGTTGCAGCAGAGTTTGTCTTCAGTATCAACATGGAAAAATGTGCCATCAGTAGTAGTAGATTTTTGCACATTGTAAGTTTCATTACCTCTAAAACAGACAATTTAGGGTTTTTTTCATGCTGAAAAGGGATGTGAAATAGCTGCAAATCTCCCTCTCTCCCCGAATCCCCTGAAAATCACTCTGTTCTAGTCTTTTCTCCAGTTATTTTCAAAGGAGATGTATCAAAGTGTTTGGCAGTGAGAGGCAGCAAAGCCCTCTTTAAAGGATTACTGCTTGAGTAGGATACGGTTTTTCACTTCTTCTTTTCATATCTTCTTCTCTAGTTGCACAGTGCATGAAAACTTTATTAATGTCATTACTCAACTGCAAAAAAAAAAGCAGCATCTTCAAAAGAGACTACAGCTGAACCAACTGTAATCATGCAGCACCAGGGCAAATGTATGACAGTGTGATTCCCCTCATGTTGGACTCTCAGCATGCCTGCAACTCAACACCTGCAGGTCACAGACACCATATGCCTTGGTTAGCAATTCACAAGGAGAGCAGGACCCCCACACCCACATTCATGATCAGAGCCTAGTTTTTATGCTACCTGATTATATTTTTCAACACCTATATTGTATGTCCGAATTAAACATTAGAATTGGATTACATACAGTCATTTCGTCAGCTCATTTCTTACTCAACTCTCACTAATTGTGATTCAGGTAGCTGTGTGCTGTAACTCAACAAAGGACAAAGGACCTGTGTAATCCATCAAGAATGCGGTTTAGCATTAAGATGAATTGGCAGCATGAATGAAATTGCTGTCGCTTTCTGTACATTTTCATAGCATGCGAAAGCACGTTAAGTATAAAAAGCACAACAGGTAAAGCAGCACATGGGCAACATGATTGGTAGTCAGTGTTAGTTATATATAATTCATTCCCATGTGTGGCTGACTGTTGTGGCTGACCTGTTTTACAACCACTTCATGTATGCAACATTCAACGTATCTATAAAAACACTAGCATCAGTAAACATGGTGCATGTCACCAAACTGGCCACCAAAGCCACTATTGTTGCTTTACGAGTGTGTGGGTTTGGAAAGCACTGTGTAATTTCACCCAAGCTCCATATCGGCTTTGAACGCCTAGTTCCTTTTCCCATAGAGGCTATACTCCCATCAGATATAATGAGGGAACATGGAAGCCAAACTAGAGGTTTGAAATGGTAATGAGTAAGACTCCCTGCTACTAAAAGAGACAGGAGGACTGATTTAGCGCAGCAGAATTAGAGATTGGTAGACAGTAATAGGACACATTTAGATGGCAGTCATATATTTAGCTGTGGTGCCCTGAAGGAGAGAACTCAGTTTTTTGCTTAACATCCATAACATCTATTTATACCAGAGTGCAATACTAGCAAGGCTTAAACGATGTTAGTCACTACAGAAAATTATATGTCTGTGTTTTAGCCGCATTAGATTATTCCAACCAAATGCAACTTTGTTAGGATTGCTCGTCGTGCCAATGGAGAACAGTGAAGAACAAGGAGAGTGAAAAAACTGATGACAAATCATCAAAAAATACCCCCAACGGGCACATTGCTTCACTATAACTTTCTATATATCATGCTTGTTCTGTCATGACAAGGACAATACAAACACCCTGACCACATGCTCATGACACACAGTCTCACAAGATGTCTTAAAGCCCATATGAATGTACAGTTCTCACCTGCTTATTGTCTCTGCTGTCACTCTAATTAGAGACGTATGTATGGCAGATTGTATCTCACTGTCTGCATCTCTCTAAATGCATGAAAAATGCATGATGTTCACATGACTGCTCAGAGCTGACGCACCACTAACATGCTCTCTGGACTCACACACCTTCTTGACTGTGGTTTGTGTTGTTCATAAAAATCTACTCTGATTGGTTATGTGTGAACAAAGAGTCTACAGCTATGTCAATTGCTCTGTGAAGCTGTCTTTAGGCACAGTAGTGCTTTGAGCTAAATGCTAATTTAAGCATACGAGTATGTTCACAGCAACAATCTTAATATGCACGTATGATGTCCACCACAGTCACCATCTTAGTTTAGTATGTTAGCGTGCTAGCAATTGCTATTTAGCACTGAGAGTGCACCCGAGGTTGATGGAAATGTCATTATTTTTGCAGATATATATTGTCATACAACCAACATATTGGACACATTTCAATTTTGACATGATGATGGCGCTAGATGAAAAATTTAAGGAATAACCAAAGTTATTCCATTCTGGGGCCATGAATGTCTGCACCAACATTCATGGCAACTCAGCCAATAATTTTCAAGAAATTTGATTGTGGACCAAAAACCAGATGTTGTCTATCTAGTAGATTTGAGATACAGTATTTCAAAAAACTTTGAACTAATGGTGGTGCTATATGGAAAGTCGGGAAAGTCCTCTGTTAACCTACAATATTTGTGGGTAATTTTATGGGAATCTATCCAATAGTTGTTGAGATATTTCAGTGTGGATCAAACTGAACCAACCACTAGACATGAGCCTCCTTTCTAATGTGGCTAAAATTAGAAGATACATTTTTTTAGTCATTTTGAAAAGAAATCATGAGCTCAGTGGTCTAAGAAATTTACCATGACTGTAATTATGAGGGACTCGGGTTAGAATTTGACCTGGACATTCGCCAAAGTCATCTGATGTCTCAACTTTTCATTTTAATTACAGTTTCTAATAATAACATAGAAGGCAATGTTCTTTACATCTGCCATATTCATTGCATGTATGTTACTATAGAGAAATAGGTACTGGTCCACAGTGAGTTACAGTAGCAGAGGGCTCAGCGGGGTTGGCTTATTAGAGTTCACTGATAATCTGTCATCACTTACTACAGCAGGACAGTGTATATGGGATGACTCAAAATACAAAGCAATATTAGACAGGCATTTATCCAAAGTAGGATCAATTAATTGTTAGTTGTGGTCTTTTCATATTTGTTGACAATGAAAATATAGAATATCAGCAGCCTTTGCCTTGAGGTTTGTTTGTTTTTTACCACTGTTATTTCTCTGTTGAATAGTTACATTTAAACAATTTAAAAAGGATTCCTTATTTCTCACTGCTGCTGTTTAGCTATGGAATAGAAATAAGAAAAACACATACAACTTCAGCCCGCTTAGACTCCCAACCAAAATCATATTACCTATGGATAGGATTTCATTTTTGAACCATGTAAGAGTGAAGAACGACGACCCCCTGGATTTGTAATTTTCTTTCTCAGGATTGATTTCAAGCTTTTCAGGGACACACGCTGTGCAGTGTGAAAAAATGACATTTGGAAATATATTCCAAAAATCACAGGCTGAAGCTGCAGCTCACTTTTTCAGCATCTCTGTGACTTTACTCTTGAAGCTGCCCAGAGGCTGCCATTAGGAGCCTGGAATGAGAAGGTCTTTCTGAGCACTCATCCAAGTGTGACAACCAGTCAGGGTGGGGGACACATGGGTCATCACAGATCCATTCAGAACTTTCAAAAAGAGTGTTTGCTTGGCATGATGCCCCTAGAAGATCACTAGGACGCGAGATAACATTTATCCAAGAATCTCATGCTTGGCTGGACTTGTATGGATGCAAGAAAAAGGCGGTAACAAAGCAGTGGCTGGTTACGAGAGTCTCTGCGGTAAGAGCAAGCTAAGGAAAGACACTGTCACTGTTGAAATTTGCTGTTGAACCATTTTCACTTAATTGTTTGTGTTGTACACTGTGTGCAGCTAATTTAAGAGGTGTATGGATTGATTACGCAGGAGTTAAAATTAATTGTTGTTTGATTTAAAATTAGACCTAATAAGAGATTCACTGTTAACTGTTATGTTTGACAATGGTTTACACCAGTGTTCACAGGTCAGATTTGACCCGTGTGTGAATTCATTAACAAGCACTGAAAAAAACATCATCCGGTAAAATGTTTTATCTATTAAGTGATTTATTTTTCATTCAGAATCATGTACTTACTTTTATCTAACTAGACCACATTTAACACATTTTTAGTCAGTATCTGTTTTATTGCTTGTGATGAACACAACAGGCAAATACCACACTTTACAAATTTGATCAAGTGTCATCTCTGGCAATTCGCTGGCAATACCCTTTCTGGGCATGAAACACCAGTTTTATACATTATTAATATTATTACACAATATTATTATACTATTATATGACTTAATTGTTATTCATGGGAAATACCCTTACTGTGTATTTCTCTGCATAAAAAACCCATAACAACCATAACACAACAAAGACACACCTTTTTGTAATAATAATTTCTAAAAAATAAAAATGATCAAATGGTGTATTTGTATTCATTTGTATTTGTATTCAGCAAGCTAATGTAGAGGATGTAATGATGCGGTTGTAACCAAGCGGGGAGTTCCGGTCCTCTGAAATGATGCCAAAGCATTAAAACTGCATTCTATCAAAAGGCCACCAGGGGGCGACCGTTTTGGTGTCAAAAGGACATCTGTCTCTATACAAGTCAATGGAGAATTCACCAACTTCTCACTTGATTCATTACCTCAGTAAACGTTTTCAAAATGTGTTTATGGTCTCAATCGCTAGTTTAAAGCCTTCTTCAATGCAGTATGATGTTCATTTGTGAAATGTTGGCCTCCCTGACGAATGCCTACGGATTACAAAAAGAAACAGAAAATACTGTTATGCGTGTACTTATCGTTGTTTTTATTCTCATTACGTTTAATTATGGATTATGTTCTTGTTAGCTCTGTGAAGCATTTTAGCATCTTTCAGCTCATTGTTTTGGTCTGCAACTGTACTGTCTGGTACTGTATCTGTGGAAGACACTACTGAAGCTTAACACACTACATCGGGCACACTGGACTTAACAGAAGTTGTCAGAGAGATTCCCAGACATATCTGGCAATTAACAATTGTAAAATAATCATGTGTCCATATTCTGAGACTGCCACAAACTAGCAATTTATCAGACTTTTGTGTTTAAGACACTCTGAGGTCCTCAGAGTTACTTCAGGAGGGCCCCCTGATGTCTACTTGTATCTTGTATTTTATGAGGTTAGAAAAAATTAAGCAGACACTGCAATTTTCATCTGGCAAATTCTGTAAGATTTGGTGACCTTTTCTGAAATATGTAGAAGAGGAGCCGAACTACATGAGAAGCCTAAGAGCAAATGTGAATGTAGGATCATGACCTTGGTTGGCTATCCCGCTGTGAAAGATCATGTGTATTTAGATAGTCTCTTCTGAGTCAAACTTCCCTTCCTCCCTTTTTTCCTCATTTTTAATTTGTAATTTTTAAAAATCTCTCATTTTTTCACTACAGACTCAAATGCTATTTTTTCAGTGTTATTGATCATGCTCAAATTGTTGTCAGTATAGCGAAATTGAGTATGTAAACATGTATTATTATATTAATTTACTGCATTTAGTCCTTCCATGCTGTATTTTTCTGTATTTCTATGGTATTTTATGTTTCTACTTTTAGTCAGTTTGGAGGGTGGTGGGTGTGTGTGTAAATAATAAAAAATAAAAATAAAAACCTCGTGAAGTCTCAAACAATATTCTAACCACGGGAGGAAGTTCTGAGTGAAAGAGCCCTATACACCCACTTTGTGCATCTTGCACTGAACCAAACAACGGAAAGACAAAGCTGGCAAGTAGCTTACTGTAGTGGAACATTTAACAGCTAAGCAGCCAGATATTTCCCTCTTCATAACACTTCATATTAATGCAGCAGCCTGCCCATTGCATTACAAATTCATGCTGTGTAGCCAGACACTGCTCGAAGAAACTTTATTTTACAGTTTTCTGGAGATCCCAAACTTTGATGAAAGGCTGCAATTACAAAAAATACAGTCTTGGGTTTCTGTGAACTCAGTGTAAACATATACTGTAGGAAACAAAAGGGGACAACTGTATGTTAAGGGATTAAAAGAAATAGGCACCACAAAGCCTTTAACAGCATTATAAATGATTATACATTTCTACTGGTCGATAGTACTTGGAGAGAGAAACAAGGGTTCAAAGCCAAACGGGCAGCAGCTTGGTTTATATTGGTTTTAACCTCCATGTATCACATTTGAAGAAATAAGTAGGAAGCCACTTCCATATGAATTCATTTAAAGTTAACACAAACAGAGGGCTGAAGTAAAGTGCACCCAAGTGACTTTATGAAAGTAACTGTTACAGAAAAACAGGAAATATGGTTTTCACATCACATTCTCCTCAGAGCATCCTTTATTGGTTAAGGCATTGCAACAACACTCATTTAAGTTTTTTCTGTCTAAATATCCAAGGAACTATTATTGAAAAGTCCATGAAGCCTCATGCACAACATATTCAGTACCTTTTAATGGACCACATGGGTAAAAAATGACCTACATTTTCAATATGTTTTCAATATTGATACACAACTAAACATTTGTAATTAAACTTAAATGTTCAAGTTGCTTAAAATAAACAATGTAATATCTTCAAAGCAAAGGATTTTAAGAAATAACTAATTATTTTGTTTTTATTATTATAAGTCATTACATTACTTGTTCTGTCCTTTTATGTAGAGGAATCATTGTTTATACATCACATAGAATTTGCAGATATGAGTCCAAAATGACCTGCCAGGATAAAAGTCAACAGCATGATTTTCTTTCTAAAAAAGAGACAAAATACTTTTTTTCCCAAATGTATTGTTTTTGCAACTTTCCCTTTATAATATACAAGTCCCTATACCACATCATATAAATGAAGCATCACATTATTTCATGCAGGACACAAAAGTTATATGCCCCAGTAGTAAACAGCTGACAGCCTGCTGATTGAATCAGAATTCCTTATCGGTCACACAGCCATTCTCACAGCAAGGCGGTCCACTTAAAGATGACTCCCTCCTACTATTTATCCTTGCTAAACCAATGCTGTTGCTCACGATGCTGCTGATGAGTGTTCCTGACTGAACTGATTATAATGTTCTTGAGCTAGATTTTTATAATGAAATTTATGAGCTAGAATTTTAAAGTATGTGTAAAGTAAGAATAAATATGTGTTCTGAGTTTGACATACCACAGAAAAGTGTGTTGTTAACCACCCTGCCAAATTTGAATGATTAAAAAAAATCGCCAAATATATTAAATTAGGCTTCAAAGTTGTGTAAAAACCAGCCTCTTTCTCTGCTCCCAAACGCTGTGGGAGTGCCGAGTCCGCTGAAACCCCGCCCCCTACCAAGTGTCACCTGTCAATCAAAGTCACCACCTCTACCAGAAACATGGACGCTACGTCTGAGAGCTTTCTGCTGCTAAGGGCGCACTCACACTAGGGCCAGTTGTTCCGTACCGTGCTGAAGCACTAATGTCCCCCCTCCCCTGTCCCCCGCTGGCCCGCACTCACATTACCTCAAACCCAAGTGAACTCAAGCACGGTTGCCTCCGACACATACGTTGCGCAAAAACATATAGACAGTTAACTCTCATAAAACATGCACAGATGTGTGTTCACGTGCTCTGCGCCGGTAAAACACAACACAGCCGATCAATTAACACAACGCAGTATGATTAAAAAGTGCAAGCTTGTTCTTCTGAGTCACTACACATGCCTGTGTAGTATGCAGTATTAGATACTTGTGTAAAAAAGACTCTAGTAAAAGCAGACGTACTGATTCAACTCTTTACGCCAGTAAATGTAAGACTTACTGTAATGACTTAGAAGTCGCCGAATGACTTACTTTAACGAATTTCGTTAAATAATTTGTTTATATAATGCAGATTTGTAAAATATTACTTTTATGAGGGTCACAGTCACAGACAATAAACTTACCATTTCATAATTGTGGTAGCAGCCATGCAGCAGATGTAATGAAGTCCACGCAGCACGCTGGATGCAAACTAATATTAAGCCTATAGCCTATTCATTATAATGTCGATGGACATAAATTGAGTTCTTTTGCCTTAATAATGACAAAATAATACACAAAAAATGGTCGGGTTGGGAACCCATATGCATAATGTCTCCGCGTTTCATTGTGTTGCTTGAAATGACCAGGGCTCAGCTAGTTTAAAAATTGTCGATTTCCCGGGATTCCCTGGAAAATTGGCTTCTTTTCCCAGGATTTAAAATGTCTTATTTTCGGGAAAAATATTAATCCCTAGTGCGCATGCGCATGTGCTCAAGCACACCTCGCACTCACGCTAGCCAAATAATCCGAACTTTAGGGGGCAAACGTGCTTGGGCACGGTACGATTGCGTAGTGTGAGTGCGCCCTAACTCAGCTGCTAGCTCGGCAGCTAGCTCAGCTGCTAGCTCGGAGGCTAACTCGGCAGCTAGCTCGGCTGCTAGCTCGGATGCTAACTCGGCAGCTAGCTCGGCGGCTAACTCAGCTAACTGTAGACTGTAGTAGTAGTAGTAGTCTGCGCTGAATGTATTTATACGTACAGTGATTTTCAGACCCGCCCACTAAATCCTGAACAAAGAAATGTTGAAACACAGTTTGTGAAGCCTAGCTCCACAATTCAAATCTAAATGGTTGAAATGCTTTTTACACCTTTTATAGAAATACATTTATGACCTATTTAATGTGTTTAGAAGAAAATGTCTGAATTCACTTTACATGGTCTTTAATAACGATTAAAACAACAATCCAGACAAAGAACTTCCAAGCCTAATAGTGTCAACATCCACTTGTTTAATTTGATCCTTACACATGGCTCTCTTGCATTAAGAGAACTGCTGGCTCTTCAAATATTGTATTGAACTTTGCTGACAGACATCATGTGAAGCTGATCCCTCAGGCACACTCACTACATCTGGACCCTGTGGGCACAGTTGGGATCCTCATTTTCACAGACTTCAGATGCTTGACAATCCGCCACCCTTCGTCATTTTGGACTTTTTCGACAATGCCGGCCCTGTCGCTTTTTTACATTTTTGCCCCTTTTGGAAAATCCTTCACAATTTTCACACAATGCCCCCACTGTGCTTAATTGTGCTCATTTTTCATTCAGCCCCCCCCCCCTGGCCCCTTTTTGCAAGTTTTGGGCCAATCTGCCACCCTTAGTCGTTTTGCCCCTTTTTCGTCAATGCCGACCCTGACGCTTTTTACCCATTTTGGGGCTTTCTGCCCAATTTTCAGATAACACTCCGAAGGAGCTTAATTTTGTCAGCCCTGTCGCGTTTTACCCGTTTTTGGGCCTTGTACAAATTTTCAGATAACACCCCCACAGTTCTTAATTTTGCTCACAGCACTGTATCATATAAATAGAAATTACTATAGAAATGAATCATATATTAAGTAGTAAAATTCCGAACATGCACAAATATGATGATCATTTGCTCAGGTCACATGAAATACTTCTGTTGACTGTTGACTTCAAATACATTCAGTTGTTTCTTTTATTTCAAAACTGATCACATAGACAACCACAAACTGCAGACATATGTTATGATACAACACCCATGCTCCAAATGGGACAATCTGTTCTCGAACACTTGATCAGAAGACACTATCATAAGATGCACTACATAGGAGATCCCTAGGGTTTCCTTGGGCTAATATATGCAACTAAAATGCTCATGACTCGTATACTCTGCTGTGTTTCACGCCTGTGTTCTTTAACCTTGATAAAAACAGTAGATCTATTGGGACTCAGAGACTATAGCTGCTGAGAGGAGTATAGTCACATGAAAGAGCAGCTGGATGAAAAGAACGTTCCCTCAAGGCCTGGCTGCTGCTTCTGATACTCCTACAGACGCACCACAGGGAGAAGGCTGAATAAGCATTATAGCATGGTGAAAAACATGAACTCAAGGTCAAGCTCATCTGCAGCAGTGACCCCACCCAACCACAAGCCTCATCACTGTGTGTGTGTGTGTGTGTGTGTGTGTGTGTGTGTGTGTGTGTGTGTGTGTGTGTGTGTGTGTGCGTGTGCGTGTGTGTGTGCTAACTCTAAACCATTGCCTTTTGGTCTCCTTCGATCCCCGTGTTTTCTTTTTCTCTCATGACATGTAAGCATGTACTTTTTTTTACAGTCCATTTATAAGATAATCCACCTTGAGTATTTCCCAGTGATAGTATCACTTGCTCTCAATCTGAGAGCGTACAACTGTTTTTCGTCACAAAAGATATAAGCTTCCTGTTCAGATAGGATACTGATCAGCAGAAAGTTTGCATACTGCATCAAAAACTGCTGTAGCGTTGCATGTGTGTGTGTGTGTGTGTGTGTGTGTGTGTGTGTGTGTGTGTGTGTGTGTGTGTGTGTGTGTGTGTGTACTACAGAGCTGTTCACAAGTCATTTTTTACAAGTCCAAGTCAAGTCTCAAGTCTTTGAGCTAGAGTCCAAGTCAAGTCTCAAGTCTTTGAGGGTCAAGTCCAAGTCAAGTCTCAAGTCTCTAGTCAAGAGTCCGAGTCAAGTCTCAAGTCTCTCGCCAACACTAATTCAAATTCAAATTCTGACCTTAGAGCTGTACAATCTTTCATCCTGATCAGTTAGCCTTGCGAGCACCTGCCCATGTCTGTTTTTGTGGTGTGCTGTCACTGAAGTTTGTATGTAAGTATCTGTTTGTATGTTGAGATGCCCTCTCCTGAAACTGTTACCAAATTTACCTTCGACTATTACCTTGACCTAGACCTTGATATAGGACAGTATGAAAATGTACCAATTGTAGGTTCACTATAGAGAATCTACTGCAATGTGATGTGAAGAAACATACACTAAGAATTATTTCAATTCCATAACTGTATTTTCTTCAACAAAAAAATAATTATTTTAACAATGTTGTAAAATATAACAAAATGAACAAAACATGAACATCACAGAAACACTGCACTGCAGTTTAACACTGTGGTACAAACACATGTTCATTATTTTTTTCTCCAAGCTGCCTTTTATCTGCTGCTTAACACAACACACAGCAGGGAATGTGTGGGGATATTATAAAATATATATATAAAATGACCATAGTTAACGCAACGTTGTGTTTTTTAATAATTAGTAGCGGAGCCACTAAGTTAGTGGCACTAAGCATAATAAGAGTTGCGGTGGTTTCCTGTCTGAGCTTTCAAAATAAAACCTTTGCTATTGTGCGCTTCTTATTATTATTAACAAACAAATTTGGGGCTTGTCAATTACGGGAGAAATGACGGGAGGGCGGCGGGAGATGGTTTCGAAATATGGGAGAACCAGGGAAAAACGGGAGTGTGAAGGCATTGTATCCAAACGTAATGATCTGAGGCACTCCTGCTGAACTTATCGCACTCGCCATTGTCAATGTCTGATACTGAAGATGCGCGCTTCACACATGGCGCATGCGCGTGGCATGACGTTGGTGTTTACATCTAGCTCAGAGCCAGAGATCATACAAAAAGATGAATGACAGATAAATAATGAGAATAATAATAATAACATGAAATAAAGGTTGTTCGCGAGTCTCGAGCCTCGAGTCGAAGTCAAGTCAGAAGTCTTTTGAGGTCGAGTCCAAGTCGAGTCTGAAGTCACAGTTTAGTGAGACTTAAGTGCAACTCGAGTCCGAGTCGCGAGTCCGAGTCCCCAGCTCTGGTGTACTATAAGGAAATGTGAGCCTCAATTTTGACATAAATCCACCATGACGTAAAAAAACCCTTGACTTCCTTCTCGTCACAGGAAAACAATTTTTAACGAGAAACTTTTCTTGGTATAACAACTTATCATCTTTTACATACAGAAACTGTAACAAAATACATTGGGTTGTTGTAACAAGGAACTTCAATTTGTTGTTAAACAAGTAAAATATCTAGTTAATGCCGAAAGAAACAGCTTTGATCAATCATATAACTTGATTAATATAGACGTGGCAAAATAATTATTATATTATTAGTGTGTGTTGAATCAGTTTTATTCGTATATGAAAATCATTTTAAAACAGGATACTTTTTTACATTTCATTATAACATGAAGAGTATCTAATAATGTGACTTTAAAATAAATCATCATTAAAACAAGAACCTTTTCTCGCCATGACTAGAAACTAAGGACTTTTTTTCCCCAATGGTGGATAGCATACGCTAGGACTATTGAGACATGAAACTGCATGTATACGCTTATATGTGACAAGCCTGACAACGCAAACATTTCTTTCCTCTTTGCAGTTTCCTGTTTGAAACATCTGTTAAAGTACTTCCTGTGTGACTTCCTGGTTGAATGGAAAGACATGGTCAAGGGTTTCAAATCTGCCCTGACTCAAAGCCCTAAATGTGGGGGGATGGCGGGGTGACAGCAAGGGAATATAAAGTGGCAAATGACCAGGGGTGGCCGAGTTGTGATTTATGGCCGAGTAAAACGACCAAGTGCCAGAGGTCTGAATGGGTAGTGGAGTGATGGGTAAGAGGAGCCGGGGTGGAGCAAAGTCAAAAGGAGACGAGGAGAAAGGGAGAGCAGGCAGTGTCCTAAAGGAAAATGCAACAAAAGGGTTGTCTCTGTGTGTGTGTGTGTGTGTGTGTGTGTGTGTGTGTGTGTGTGTGTGTGTGTGTGTGTGTGTGTGTGTGTGTGTGTGTGTGTGTGTGTGTGTGTGTGTGTGTGCGTGTGTGTGTGTGTGTGTGAAGCGGAGGGGGGTATACTTGTTGGCAGTTGGGTTATAACTCACTCTCCTTTTTTGATATAAGAAAACCAGCATATGGTTTTCCAAATCATGCATTTAAGTGCTGAAAAATGATTTGTCAGTCAAGAATTTGAGTAATTGTTTAAGTTGTCAATCAATCAAAAATGTGAAACACTCATTGGTGCCAGCCTCTCAAATCTGAGAATGTTCTGCTTTTCTCTCTCTTTTGTATCATTGCAAATCAAATAACTGGGTTTCGGGCTGTTGGATGGACAAAACAAGCAATTTAAAGACATTATTTGGCATTTTTAGCTACTTTAAGAATTATTCTATGAATATTTTTGGTCCATCACTGAGTTATCTCCAATTATTGGATGGATTTCCATGACATTTGGTACAAATATGCATCATTCCCAGGGGATGAAGCCCACTGTTTTATGTGATCCCTTGAATTTTTATTTAGCACCACCAACAGGTTAAAGTTTCCACTTATATTTCACAAAATATCTCAACATCTACAAGATGGACACATTTTTGTTTTGCATCGACATTCATGATTCCAAGATGAGGTAGGCTATTAAATTTTATAATCCCCTGATTTTTCCTGTAGCTCCACCATGAGATTGGCATTTGTTGTTTTTAGTGAAATCAAATTGCAATTTCACCTAAAACAACAAATGGATGGAGTGAATGGATTGTCCTGATATTGTACAGACTAAAGCATTGACTGATCATTCAAAAGAATAATTGACAAATGGATCAAATATGGAAATAGCCTTGAGCTCTGGGAGGACAAGTGCATTTATCCATTAACATTTAGTGTCCAGCCATGCTTGATGAACAAGAAAACAACACTGAATACACTGATAATGACAAAACAGAGAGACTGTAGAAAGAGCTCACACTGAAGTGTAGAGGAAAAGTGTCTCAACAGATATATGTGGAGTCAGACGTAGGCAGTGACAATGAATGATAAAGGCAGCGAGATGGATATGCCAGATGCAGAGAAGAGAAAAAGGAGTGTTTGATAACTTATACCCATCCACAATGAAAGGCTGATTAATGCCTTCCGTTTACAGTGAAAGCAAGACTTCCCTTTGAAAGCCTTCCCTGAGGGTCTAACCCTCAGTGGCCTTCTGTCTCCCCATGATCTCAAGCCATCCCTCTGTCAATCCTTTTCATTCTGTTTCTGGCTTTTTCCCCAATGTATTAAAGGACAATACCAGTCATTTTATTTAACCCAGTATGTACAAATCTTGTATACTTTGCATTACTGGCAAGCGTTTTCCATAACAGATATATCCTTGTTTTTTATTCATTTGAGTATGCTATGAAAATAATATTGCTTTAAGCATGTTTAATGCTGTCTTTACTTCCTTGTCAGTAATGCTAAACATGCTAGTAATGTAACTGCGAGCAAAGACTGTTTTGAAAAATATTTTCTTAACATTAGAGATATGAGAGTTGGTTGATTTATGCGTTTTTAAAGGAATGGTTTAACATTTTGGGAAATACCCTTATTCGTTTTGTTGCCCAAAGCTTACGAGCTGACTTCCTGGAGTCTTGTTGTTATTGTGAGATTGCCAGGCAACCAGCAAAGACTCCAGGAAGTCAATGCACCCAGCCAAAAACTAGGCGCGCACATCACCCTTCTGTAAAACCACAAATTGTGTTTTTTGTAAAGATTTAACAAATGAGATACAATGCGTTGATTTGTGAGCTCTAGATGTGTTGGTTGGCAGACAACCAGCACATCTTAATACTTACAGACAAAGCCAGCTGTTTCTCTAAGTTTCCAGTCTTTATGCTAAGCTAACCATCTGCTGGTTGTAGTTTCATACTGAATGGACAAATAGTAGAGTTCAGTAGCATTGATCTTCTCATCTACCTCTCAGGAAGAGATTTAAAAATTAAGCCTATATCCCAAAATGTCAAACTATTCCTTGAACATTTTATCACCAAAGTTACATGACAATGTCAGACATTGTGATCATTCTTTAAAAAGAACTTTCCCTGTCATAAAATGTATCCATACCAGTAAGTTACAAAGCAGAGCATACAACTGAAATCTTAAAATATATTCTTCCAACAAACCAGTCTAGCAGTCCAAGATTAAGAAATCCTTAAAAACTAGACGTCCAAATTTATTGTAGAGTTTAAATAACCAGAAATGGTCTGTTTGTCTTAAATTAAGGGGTTCACCCCTCAAATAGTAAGTGGTTTGTTAAAGGGTAAAACAGATGAAGGTTTCTTTCACAACACTCATGTTCCATTCTTAACCATGGCTAATGTTGGGCTGGCAATCTTGGTTGCTCAGTCCCCTATTTTGGTCCAGACTAGAAATATCTTAACAACTATTAGATGGATTGTCACTTATGTTTGCCTGACGTAGCCCCTAGCGCTACAATTTATGATTTTGATAATGTCTCAATACCTATCACACTCCAGATGAATATTCTGATTTTTTAACCAGCACCATCATAGATACTTTGGTTTACAACCAAAACCAATTAATTGTCCTTTGTGCTGTTTAGCAAATGTTTGCATGCTAACATGCAATTGATCATTTGATCATACTAAACATCAACATGTTACCATTGTCATTGTTAGCATCATTGTTAGCATATTTTTCTCAAAGCACCACTGTGTCTATAGCATAGCTGCAGTCTCTTATTCTTGTTGATTTTTCAACAGCATCATTTTTCAGAAATCTCAAACTCTTTTGATTTCCATCTCTTTCGGCCTGTTTCACTCTAATACAGTGTGCAGAGTGCACCTGCACACCGAGACACAATAGAAGCTTTATTACCTTGAGACACACAGTACAGCTTGCACTAGCCCCACTGCATCATTTTCTGCTATATCTCTGTAATATATTCACTCCCACATTGTTATTGGTTGTGGTGGTTTTTAAAATGAAATGTGCAGTCCGTCAGAAGCTTGCAGATTGTGCTCCATGCAACTGATAACATCAAACATGCAGTGAGTCAGTGCCATATTCATCCTGTTTTTTCTTCTTGGATGAATTGCAGGTACAGTGAAGGAGAGGGGAAGAATGTAATTCTTCTGGGCAAACAATAATTTTCTTGCTCACCTACCCTCATGTAACACTGTCTGTAGACATAACACACAGATCTGATATTGTCCTTGGTTCGATGCATTTCTTCATGCAATGCAGAGGCATCATAAGCCTGTAAGTGAAATCAGCAAAAGGTGCAGGAAAGACAGGGGAAGAGAGGCACCAAATCTCACTGATATTCTTTAAGATGGTGCAAAATGTTCTGCTAAAGGGCTCGCTATCAATTCTTAACCCATATTATGTTATGAAAGGGGGTTTATGTTTTTCAACAATTCACAATAAGCTAAAAATAATACCAAAATCCTTAAATATCCCCAAAAAAACATACTTTACTCACACAAAAAGTCTGTTGTCAGAACATAGATAGATACGTCTCATGTGATGTTCTGTATAGTCAAGTAAAAATCATTGGTTGAAAAAAAAAAAATTGAATCACATACATTATGATGTTTCTGCTGTTATTATTTACAACAAGATATGACTTTGTTAAATGTTTCAATATCTCTGGCTCTTTTATTCTGCCAAGGTCAACTCCAGCTGATGGAGAGAGACAGCACCAGGAAGACAAGTGGTTGTAATCAGAGAGAGCAAAGCTATAATCTAACATAGACCTTCTGTTGAAAACAGACAGTCACAAAAGAAATGGAAAAAAACATAATCATAGGGAGAGATTGAAAAATTGATAAAAATACATCGTTAACTATCCAAGGAGAAGAGAACAAAGGAAAGCTATATGGATAAGAGAGGAGGAAAGCAGTGTACAGACAAAGTGGTTAGGTGGACAGAAAGAGGAGACAGAAGGCAGGCTGGAGTAACTAATCAGGGCTAGTGCATCAAACATGGCCCGTTGTGAAAACACCCTCTCAGTTAATCAGAGAAGAAATACAGAGAAATGTTAGTAGATGCCAAAACAATACTGGGGAAATCCAGACTCAAATATGTTGCATGAAGAAAAGGATTTGGTTTGTACAGCATACGGAAATGAGGACCGAATTGAATTCCCCCCCTAAATCTAAAATCTAAATCTTCTCTGCATGAGAGACTCTTCCTGTAGAGTTGGGGGTTTAATAAGGTGTGTGGGGGGGGGGGGGGGGGGGGGGGGGGGGCCTTTCTCAGCCCAGCTCACTGGGCTGAGAAGGGCTGAGCCAGAAAAGAGGGAGGAGATGAGTTGTGTCTGAAAGCAGGGGCAGGATGGCTTTGAAGAGGATGAAGTCAGACTGTCTCCCTCATGTTTGCTTGCATTTTGGGAACATTCTGCTCCTCTTCACCTAATAATCTTGGTGACTGGGACTGTTGTGACCATTTTAATGAATCCTAGGAGATTAGCAGAGACAATTATTGTAATCCTGGGGACACTCAACTAAACCTGCTCTTTTTATTCACCAATTAGCTGCAGCATATGGTAAAAGTGTCCTACCAGGGAATGTACAAACAACTCCTGTTGTACAGTATAATGTGTACTGGCCCCTACAGGGTCACCAGGTGGAGTTCAACTTCTTCAACGGAAATTAATTACAGGCAGGCATAAGCTGTGCGTATTGATAGTAGTTTCTGAAATAAAATACAAACAAATGCTACATGAATATCACATATATTAACCCTTTCATGCATGAATTATGATAACCTCAGTCAGGATTTTTTTCCTAATTTTTAAAATCTCTCTTTAGGCATGAAAAAAATATTTAAACTTAATTTTCTCTTTCACCAAATGGTATAACATTACATTATAATAACATACATCAACTGATCTACAACCAAAATCATTACTGCAGGTTTAGTGGTGGTGTATGGGATGACACACTAGTGTCCACTGTGGTGGCTGAAGTGTAACTATGCCATCAAAATCCTTTCATACATAAGAAAAAACATTTTTTATTAGCTGTCCACTGCAGTGACCACTATGCGTGAAAGGGTGAAATATCTACCTCTAGTCAAGGAGTAAGTTGTTAAACAGTAATTATCAATTATTGAAATAAAATGTACATTTCTCATACTGTGCAAATAAAATAAGGTTGGCCTCACACTTAATAGTTCGAGGGACTTAATGAGATTTGGGAGTAAAGTTGCAACATTGTTGCATTTTCGTTTGGTTTTGTTCACTTTCACACTGCACTTTGTGAAGTGCAGCGCTGTACCTACTATTTTCTCTTATTCCAATGGCAAAGAAGAGCAGCCAGAACCACATCATTGGCCCAGGTGGGGCTGTGTGCGTGTGTGTGTGTGTGTGTGTGTGTGTGTGTGTGTGTGTGTGTGTGTGTGTGTGTGTGTGTGTGTGTGTGTGTGTGTGTGTGTGTGTGTGTGTGTGTGGACAGGTACTGATGAATTAGCAGCTTCACTTTAAAGTTGAGTAATAATGTCCATCGCCAAAAGAACAGTAGGTAAGAACACTTAGCATTCAGTAATAGCTCAAGAAGACCTTAATCAGCTGTAAAGTTCAAATTTACATAATCTCTGACTTCTTTAAAGGCAACCAAAGTTTAAAAAAAAAAACAACAACACAAGATGCTCCAAGAATGTCTTGGGAATTTATAACACGTAATTTACATACGTATTTGATATATTCTGCACAGTCTCTGTAATGTGAGGAATTCACAACACGAAAGCTTCTTGTTACAAGTAATGTTTTCAAAACGTGGCCAGGAGAGTTTTGGCCCTGACCTGTTTTTTTATGACAAATAAATAGTTTCCTGTGCCTTTTTATGGCTTCGATAAGTATGCATCTTGCTGATGCCTTCGTCCTGCTGCAGTGCAGTGTGTTACAGAGCTAAGCTGTAAGGGATATTGATGAGCTGTGTGTCTGAGGATGCTCAAATCACAGAGCAATCAGGCCTCATCATGGCTCTTGTGGCCGGATGATCAGTGCAGACGGGTACAGCTTGCCTCCTTTCATTGGCAGTGCATGATTTTACCCCACTAAATGGCTTGGTAATGACATGCTCAAAGTAGTTTTATGTGTGTTTCTCATGCTGATGGGACGCATTCAGATGTTTTCTAAGCCCTGCTCAAGGGATGCAAAGTAATCCAACACAGAGGCGTTCGGTAGCATCCAGAGAGTGGCAGGTGTAATATAGTGTCTCATGGAAAGCTATCTGGCTTCTCTCTGTGTGTAATCGCAAAATGTGCGTCTGTTAGAACGCAGTCCTCAAGGTTCCCCCAAGACAAGGATGAAACGGTTAATCCTTTTATGGCGCTTTAATTGAACAGTAAGTGACCATTACAGGTTGTGCAGGTGATTGTATGTGTGTGTGTGGTTCTGGAATAAACTGAAATAATAATAACCATTAATAACAAAATACACAATCACCAGAATTATGTATATCACATATAAATAAGAAAGAAAAGAGACGGTCAGTGCCGCAAATATAAAATAAATGACCGTTCGTATCATTACCATTGATAATGAGCACCTCTAATCATTAGCAACACACTCTTATTAACACAAGATATAAACCTGACTCTAACAGGTAACAGCCCAAAAATTAAATGCATTTGAAGTCAACATAACTTAAACTTACATCTCTCTGGACGCACATCTAAATACAACCAGCGGATCAACTGATTCAAGACAATAATCTTGTCCACTTTATATAGAAAATATAACACTGCTGACGATCTCCACTTCTTTCCTCAAACCAGTAGTACACTGCTTGACCGGGTGCGACAGCGCCCCTAGTGGTCGGGCTCTGCTCATCACCTGTCCTGCCATACAGTCTTCAGAACAGCCGCCCCCAAATTTGCTTCAGCAAATTTGCAGTCTTTGGTACATCACTGCTCATCCTCTTCTGGTACAGCAGGGAGTCTGATGAGACGGCTCACCGGTCGAACATAGGTGCGGTCCCTGACTTTGACCTCCGCTGTGCGAATCAGACCATCGGCACCAGGGAACACTTTGGTAATTTTTCCCACAGGCCACAATGCTCTGGGCAGTTGAGGGTCGACAATCATCACGACAGTGTCCAGCTGAAGAGGGGGTGTGTCTGCCTGCCACCTGGACCGGGTTTGTAGTGTAGGCAAATAGTGACGCAGGAACCGTGCCCAGAAGCGATCGGACAACACTTGACAGGCCCTCCATTGGCGACGACTGAGCAGCTCTGAGTCGTGGTACACTGCCTGAGGTAGTGAGGGGTCTGGCCGCCCCATCAACAACAAATTGGGGGTGACCGGGTCTGGGTCTGCTACATCGGATGATATGTAGCCGAGGGGCTTGGAATTGAGAATGCCCTCAATCTCTATCAGGACGGTGGTCAGCACTTCTCCGCTGACGACTTGGGAGCCCAGGGTAGCAGTCAGGGCAGCTTTAATCGACCTGATTTCCCGCTCCCAGGAACCTCCGAAGTGGGGCGCACTAGGTGGGTTGAAGCAGAACTTGATCTGGTACTCTGCCAGTTGGGCTTGGAGAGAAGGATGGAGGGCTTGGAAAGCTTCTTGTAGTTCCCTATCTCCACCCCGGAAATTGGTGCCCTGGTCCGAGCGCAACTCCGAAGGTTTCCCACGACGGGATATGAACCTCCTCAAGGCCATCAGGAAGGAGTCTGTGTTGATGCTTGACAGCACTTCAATATGGACTGCTCTCGTTGTGAGACATTTGAAGAGCAAGCCCCAGCGTTTCTCATTCCGACGGCCAACTTTAATCTGCATCGGACCGAAACAGTCAATCCCTGTTGAGAAGAAGGCTGGTTGATGTAGCCTGAGTCGTGCAGGGGGCAAGTCTGCCATCTTGGGGTTGACAGGTTGGGCTCTCCACCTCTGACACTCGGGACATGAGCGCTGCTCTTTTCTTATAGCCTCACGGCCACGGAGAATCCAAAACTTCCTCCTCAGCTCTGCGAATAGCCGCTCTGCCCCAGGATGTTTCAGATCATGATCGACCTGTCGTATGAGCATCTTGGTTACAGTATGTCTCGGGTCAAGGAGTACAGGGTGGATCACATCATCCTCCAGATCCTGACAGCGCCGCAATCGACCGCCTACTCGAATCAGCTGGAAAGATGCATCATATTCTGGAGCTAATGTGTTTAAGCAGCTGGAGGAAGGGCCTTGTCTCCCAGCTGCCAAGCACTGGACTTCTTCAGGGAAGCTGTCTCGCTGAGTGGACCGCAGAATGCTGAGTTCCGCCTCCTTAAACTCCTCTGCTGTAGGAGTCCCACTAGTGTCAGGAGCCGCTTCGTGAAGGTACTTTGCAGTTGCTTTCACCAGTTCACTGAAGGTGCTAAACTGCTGAGCGTCAGGTAAGGAATGGTCGGTGCCTATTACCATAGCAACCAGGCACATTGTAGGCTTTCGTAGCTCCTCCGCGATGTCCTCACTGTTAGTGATTGGGTGCACTGGCCACTGGTTGGGTGGCAGCCACAGGAACGGGGGTCCCCGGATCCAACGATTCTCACCAGTGAGATCTTCCAGTGATTTCCCTCGTGTGAGGTCATCTGCGGGGTTCTCTGACGTCTCCACGTAGCGCCAGGCCTGGCTATCAGTTAACTCCTGAATTTCTGCTATGCGGGTTCCTGCAAACACCTTATAGCGGCAGGAGTCTCACTGGATCCAGGCAAGCACTGTTGTGGAGTCTGACCACATGACCACTCTGGATATCTTCAGGGTGAGTTCTCTGGTTAGCAGGTTTGCGAGCTGAGCGCCAGTGAGTGCAGCGCACAGCTCCAACCGTGGCATGGAAAGCTGACGCTTGGGGGCCACTCTGGACCGGGCTGTCAGGAATGCCACCTCTACATGCCCCTCTGCATCTTCTGTGCGAAGATATCCCACACTACCATACGCACGTTGAGATGCGTCGCAGAAGATGTGGACCTCTCGCTTACTGGCCGCATGGTCCATGGCTGAGCTTACATAGCAGCGAGGGAGTCTGATGTTGTCCAAGTACTGTAACTCATTCTCCCAGTCTTGCCATGCTGTAAGCAACTCACCAGGCAGCAGGGGGTCATCCCACTCCCGCTTCTTGTCCCATAACTGTTGAACAAGCACTTTAGCCCTCGTAGTGTATGGCGTGAGGAACCCTATGGGGTCATATTGGCTGGCCAATACTCTATAAATGTTCCTCATGGTGGGAGGGGAGCTCTCCAGCAGGCGTGACTTATAGCACAGCGTGTCCGAGTGGCATAACCAGCGCAGCCCCAGGGCAGGTTCTTGTGGGTCCATGTCGGTGTGATTCAGCAACTGCTCACTACTGTCTGCCCTGATCTCCTTGGGCAGGTGGCTGATGACATCTGGTGTGTTACTGGCCCACTGTCGCAGTTCGAAGCCCCCTTCCATTAACAGCCCCCTCAGCTTGTCTGTGACATATTTGGCCATATCTGGAGAAGGGAAACTCTCTTGACCTAGCTCCCCTGCAGTGAAGGCCCTCTCGATCCTAAATGTCTTTGTTGGCTGGCTAGCTGGGGAGATCTTGAATGCCACTGATGAACCATGTAGAGTCCTCAGATCTTGTCGAACTGTTCTCAGGGTGAGGCTCTCAGGAGTTCCATGAAGTTGCAGCCTCTGAGCGGCCTCCTGGAGAAGGATTGTCCTCTCTGAGCCATCGTCTAATATGGCATATGTCTCCAGAGTGTGGTTGCCGTTACGTAGTATCACCTTACTGACCTTCAGAAGGACCTGATTGCAGCCAGCACGCCGATCCAGGTACAGAACATCTGTTGCTGGCTTCATCTCTGCACTGGTGCCATTCCCTGCAGCGCGCTCATTCCTGCCAGGCCGGAGATTGACATCATGCAAGGCCTCGAGGTGTTTCCCTTTGCACATCTTGCACAGAACTCTCAACCGACACTGGGCAGCCTGGTGGTGCCGTCCACAGCGCCAGCAGCGATTATTCGACTTCACCCAGGTCGTCTTCTGCTCCCTGGTTAATTGCTTGAAGTTCAAGCACTGGTCCAGGAAGTGTAGTGTATTGCTGCAGTAAGGGCAGTAGTGTTTGGGCGTATCTGGGGCCTCTTGTTGATCTGAAGCTTCGGTTGGACATCCCTGGGGTGCTGTGTCATGTGCAGTACCGTGCAGCACGTTCATGGTCTTCCTAGCGGCTCTCTTATCTTTGTCGCCTTCCCTCTTTGGCCAGCTTCTCCCTCTCTGGACATCCTCAATTTTATCAAGCCTGTCTCCGCCCTCCTGGATTTCTAACTCATACTCCAGCCACTCTGCGAAGTCCATCAGTGACGGGATTCCCGCCTTCCTGGCATGGAGGTGGCGGCAGAAGGTGGCACGGAGATCTTGGGGGAGCTTCTTCATTAATCTGGCCACATGAGACCCACACTTTAACTCGATGTGCCCTTCTTCACCCAGTTGCTCCAGCATCCCGACTAGAGCTCGGACTCTCAGGGCAAACCTCCTGAATGCCACTGTGTCACCCCCCCGGACAGCGGGCTCCTCCATGAGCTCTGCAATCCGCTGTAGAGACAACTGGTGGGGCTGACCGTAATGTTTGGTCAACGAGGTCATGGTGTCGGAGTAGGGGAATAATGAGTTGGCGTATGAATCAGCTATTAGGAGGGCCTCTTCAAACTTGAGGTGGTCACAGAGCACTTGGTACTTGAACATCTCCGTCGCGTCAGCAGGAAGGATATTGACAAGTGCAAGCTTCAATCTGGCGAACTCTCTTGGGTCGTCGCGTGTGAACTTAGGGATCGAAGGCGTCGGGCCCCTGTAAGTCCTCTCATCCCTGTTCAGCTGTGAGGCTACCCGTTGTGGGGGTTGTTGGGGTTGTGGGGGTGCAACTGACTGTAGCACACTATCATATTGATCAACGTCTGATAGCATGGATGGAGCTGGTGACAGGCGTGCTTCCAGCTGCTGCAGACGTTCTCTAAGGTCCTCCACAAGACTAGTGGCCTGCACGGAGGATGTGTGCTGAACCCTTGGGGGTTCATCAGCATCACTGGGTAATGTTACTGGTGGGGGGGGCAACGGCCAGTCGTCATCTGGTGTAGTTTCCTGGACTACAGGTAGGCGGTGCAGCACCCTTGGTAGATGAGGTGGTGCAGCCTGTGAGGGGGATGGCAGTGGTGGCATTGGCCAGCTATCTCGTACTGCTGGCTGTGGTTGACTGTCTTGTGGATAATGCGGCAGTGCCGACTGTAAGCTGGGTGGTGCTGCATTACTCCTGTCCATCTGGCGTTTCATGTCTCTCACCATCGGCTGCAACCTCCTATTATCTTCTTGTACGCGCTGCAGCACATCCATCATTGCAGGTGGGCCATGATATAGCTGTGGTGTGCTCACATACACAGGTGGTGCGGTTCCTATGTGACTGGGAGGTGTCACCATGTAATCAGTAGGGAGCTGGGTGAGGGGTGTCATCTCGGCAAGTCCCTCTCTCTCTCTGCTCCAGTTAGTCTCCTCTCTCGCAGCAGACGCATGTCCTGTGTAGCTAGCAACCTGCGGCAGGGCGTACCCTTCATATTCTTCCATCCATCCGGGTTGGCGCACTCTGCGGCGTGGACGAACATCTTCACTTGGGGGAACATAAGCCATTTTCACTTCGTAATTACCTTATCCGGCTCGAAGGACCATATGTAATATAGTGTCTCATGGAAAGCTATCTGGCTTCTCTCTGTGTGTAATCGCAAAATGTGCGTCTGTTAGAACGCAGTCCTCAAGGTTCCCCCAAGACAAGGATGAAACGGTTAATCCTTTTATGGCGCTTTAATTGAACAGTAAGTGACCATTACAGGTTGTGCAGGTGATTGTATGTGTGTGTGTGGTTCTGGAATAAACTGAAATAATAATAACCATTAATAACAAAATACACAATCACCAGAATTATGTATATCACATATAAATAAGAAAGAAAAGAGACGGTCAGTGCCGCAAATATAAAATAAATGACCGTTCGTATCATTACCATTGATAATGAGCACCTCTAATCATTAGCAACACACTCTTATTAACACAAGATATAAACCTGACTCTAACAGGTAACAGCCCAAAAATTAAATGCATTTGAAGTCAACATAACTTAAACTTACATCTCTCTGGACGCACATCTAAATGCAACCAGCGGATCAACTGATTCAAGACAATAATCTTGTCCACTTTATATAGAAAATATAACACTGCTGACGATCTCCACTTCTTTCCTCAAACCAGTAGTACACTGCTTGACCGGGTGCGGCAGCGCCCCTAGTGGTCGGGCTCTGCTCATCACCTGTCCTGCCATACAGTCTTCAGAACAGCAGGACAGTGCAGCGGCTTGTATGCAGTAACACACTTCCAGCCACTGAAATCAGATGGGAGTGGGATTGTGCAAGCCTTTAAATGTGTCTTGGGGGCTGGATAGTTGAGGTTATTATCCAAAGAATCATGACAGGTTTTCAATAATGGGCTTTTGTCCTGTGAAATTATACTCTTCCCATAAGGATCCTTCTGTTTCTGCCTCCCTTCTCTCTCTATCCCTCTGCTCCTATGGGGGGAATGAGTTAAAAGCATAATACTGGGAGTACTTGAGTGCTGAGGATTCCTCTTGAATGCTAAACAGTTTGATCAAATAGCACACTGCAGCACAGGACTGTACGTACTGATGGGCAGTGAGAAGCTGAACAGATAGCTGACAGGTATGCATACTTTATGGTGCACATGATCCATGTAAACACAAGCTACAGAAGACTAACATTTTCAGTAGAAAATTTTGTCTGTTTTCTGTGTTTGAGCCCACAGTGCAAACAATAGATATTTGTTGGTAAATTCTTATTTCTTGTCAATATAAACCTGCATCATTAACACTCAATGAAGCAACTGTGTAATGAGAAAAGTGTACTCATTAGCTTAACTCACTGACAATCTGCAGCTCCACGCAGCTTTTAGCAGCTCTAAACAAGTTTACAGAGCAACCAAGTGTAAGCCTATCATGAAATAGCAGAAAGTGAACAAGTAAAAAACAGAGAATCTAGCAAGAAAAAGATCCAGATATTATCTCTCAGACTCTCTGATAATCAGACTAAACTGACATTTCACTTAATTTAATTCATTATGTTTGAATCACCGAACGGATCGCAGATATGAGCAGATCAACTCTGTCTGGAACCAGGTCAGTACTTGCAGACTAACTGTTTGTTTTAAAGTCAGGTTTTAAAATGGCCTTACACAGTCTTGAATAAATGATAAGTGACATTTGTGTAAAGAACAATTATTTGAAATACAATTGACCATATTCATATACAATGTCTATGGCTTAAAAGATAATCTGGTTTGTCACTTAGTGTCAGTTTTAGTCATAATTTAGTGTTCTACATTGTTGTGGTTTATTTGACTAAATTTAATAAGATTATAATCAAATAAATCTATAATAGATTGATTAAGTCAAGTCAAGTTTGCCTTGAATTGAAGTCATTATTAGTAGTAGATTAAATGAATCCTTCTAAAACTTCTAAATCACTTCAAAAATAAAATCAATTTCTATAACAGACACAAACATGCTCCAAAAACGGTTCTAAATTTACTCCACAAAGAGAGAGAGAGAGATATTAGCCCACCAGCAGCGCCAATCTGGTCCAGAGAAAAAAAACTACCACTCACCGATGACTTGTAGATGAAATCCATCCTGCGATCCTTCATGATGAAAAAGGCACCCGAAGCAGGTCCGCAATCATATCTTTATCTACCGATCTTGCTGTTAAATCAACTGCCATCACCTTTCCAGAATAACAGACAGTGCGTCATCACGCACCTGCCCATGGGCCAATCAACCAAGCTCATTTGAATGATGACGCCCAGACCAGCACTAGAAACTCTGCTAGGCTTAGGGCGTTCTGTCAATAACACATCAAAATTTGATTGGCTGATGATACGGTCAGTCAACGTTACACATCCAATAGCAGCGTCCAGCTCGATCAGATGCTAGCAATGCAACTACTCCTGGCCCCAGCAGAGGACAGGAGCTGCGTTGCGTTTATAGGACATGGGAGATTTGAGCTCCACAAAATATAACCATTCGTTTTCTGGATAAAGTTGCATACTGAACAAGTAATTGACTCCAGATGCATTTCAGATTGACCTTTTAATTATGGAAAAAACTGAAAAAATACATTTTTGACAGGGCTAGCCCTGCCCCTGACTGCACACCACTGAATGATAGTAAGGTTTGGATGTGCAATACACACAGACACCGATTTCACTCGTTATTTGAAACACAAACATATCATTATTAACATTTATTTGCAGATGACACTCATATATTTTTTGCTCTGGGGGGGATTTACATGAACTACTGGGGAGGATCACTACTGAAATGTGCAAACTGAAAATTTGGTTTGACAGAAATAAATGATCATTGAACTTAAGTAAAACCAAATTCATGTTATTCAGCAATTGCAATAAAAATACACAAGTACAGATACAGGTAGCTGGAGTGGACATCGAAAGAGTACACGAAAACAAGTTTCTTGGGGTTATAATTGATGATAAAATAAACTGGAAATCTCATATAAAACATATACAAAGCAAATTGTCAAGAAGAATTTCAGTTCTGAGTAAAGCAAAACACATTCTGGACCACAAATCACTCCACATTCTCTACTGTTCACTGATCTTACCATATTTACATTACTGTGCAGAGGTTTGGGGCAATACTTACAAATGTACAATACAACCACTATCCATACTGCAGAAAAGAGCCATAAGAATAATTCATAATACCGGTTATAGAGATCACACAAACTCACTATTCTTAAAATCAAAAACATTAAAACTCACAGACCTGGTTCATTTTCAAACAGCATAAATCATGTACAAAGCAATAAACAATATACTTCCTCGAAATATTCAAAAATTGTTTTTTAACAGAGTTGGGGTTTATAATCTGAGGGGGGAGTTCAATTTAAAACATCAGCGGGCACGCACAACATGAAAAAGTTTTTGTGTTTCTGTTTGTGGAGTGAGGTTGTGGAACAGATTGGGTGGGAAGCTCAAGCAATGTCCAAGCATGACCCAGTTTAAAAAGCGGTACAAACACATGGTTTTCACCAGGTACAGGGAGGAAGAAGGGCCTTAACAATCAGCTGTTTTCATGAATAATTTGTGTATTTGTTCACTTATTTTTTATTTATTTATTTTTCTATGTTTTTTTAAATATGTAAATATGTATGGGAAGACTGACTGTTAATTGAGTAGTGGGGGAGGGGGAGGTTTAAATAAGCATATGCTTCATCCTACTCCTTTTCGGACATGTCGGGTTCACATTATTATTGTTGTTGTCTTGTTTTGACTGTTCTCATTGGTTTTGTTTGTTTGCTTGTTTCTTAGATTACTTTTTTTGTGTTACTCATACATGTTCAAAATAAATCAAATCAAATCAAATCAAACCTGGCTTGACCAGCAAATGTTGCTTCAAGTTTGTTGTGTTTACAAAAGCATCTTGTTTTCCTTGACATCAAATGTGAAATGTGTCCATATGTCTGCTCTTCTCTTTCTCCCAGGCGTTGACATTTTGTTGCGTTTTCATGAGAAACACAGTGCACGGCTGACAGTGCTAGTTGCACTGTCTTCCCGGGGGTAGATCAAATGTGTGGTTGCTTTACTAATTGCTTTACTGTGAAAGCAATTAGTTCTGATTGGATCTCTTCCCAAGTCGTCCCACCTCTTCCTAACTCGTTTCTACCCTCTGATTGGATCTTGTCTCTGGCAAACATTTTCATCTCATTTTTATTCGTTGACAAAAGTGTCAATATATTTCATCATATTTTCTGTCCTCATGCATTCGTTTTTAATTGAGTTATCTTCTCATTTTTGGCAGAAGAAAAAGGTTGTTGAAGAAAACTATGACGAAAATTATTCGTCAACAAAATGAACACTTGTCTTGTACACTACTAGTCTCTCAAACATCAGTTCCTCTATTTAGATTTTTAATTTACACATGTGAAAACCACTGGTCTCATCTTCAGCAATGTGTTGCATTTTAAAAGCTTATTACATCGTGTCAAATCTTCATCTGAAAAATAACTAAAGCTGTAAAATAAAATTAAAAGTGTAGAAAGTACAAAAGTACAATATCTCCCTCCGAAATTTAGTAGGATCACATGGAAATACTCAGGTTAAGTGCAAGTATCTTAACCTTGTACTTAAATACAGTGCTTGAGCAAATGTACTTACTTAGTTACTTTCCACTGGTAGGAACTGAAAGAAAGAGTGCATGGGTGCAGATAGCCTCATTATGTACTGCTGAAATATCTACTCTAAACCTCCACATTCAAAACTTTTAACAAACTTGTTAACCAATTTGTTAATTATACAGTGTATTATGAATACATCTTCTATTAACAAACCTACTTGGCATTCAGGACACAGATATCGTGTAATGCTTTCAAATTACAGACTCTCACGCTGAGCGCATTCACACACACAAACAAAACGTTTCATCTGTACAACACTCTGCCTACACTGTTCCTATTTGAGCTCAAATAAGAAACACAGTGCTACTGTGGGAGTTAAAGTCCTGACTGTTCGCTTGTGCAAGAGGACAGGATGCTATGTGTGTGTGCGCAGTGGCAAAAGCATTTCCATCCTTCATTTCTGCTGTAATTACGCACAACAGTCTTGTCTGTGAATGACGCTAATTAACAGCAGATAAGAGACAGTACAAGTACAACTAGCAAACTTTCTCTCTGCTCCCCCTCACATACACATGCACACAACACACACACACACACACAGCAGGACGCTTGGCATTGTAAAAGAACCTCAGTATAAAGATTTAATGGGACTGTAGGGGATGTCGTCTGGAAGGGTTTAAATGTTTAAATGTTGCTATTTCTTCCTGCTGCAGCGGGAAGAGAGAGTTTCCTGTGGTAATCCCTGGCTGCATCAGTGGTCTTCTTCCTGCTACCTTTAACACAACAATTTTCCTGAGGCATAAATGCATCAATGTCTATATGATGTAAGCTTTGCATAACCCCAGAGCCACTAATGTGGAGAGCTGTAAATGCACTACAAACTGGGAAGCAGAAAGCAATGTAGGAACTAAGAGCCAGAAACAAAGAAACAAAACCTGCAAATAAGCACAGGCAGAAACAGATTTTTTTTAAACGGAAACGTGTAGTCAAAAATGAAAGGAAAAAAAACCCACTAAATCCCTCAGGTTGCTGTGGCTTGTGCTTTGAGCATTGTGCCACCTGTTCATAGATAAATAGTGCTCCAGGAGGTTTTCAGGTGAGCTCAACTCACAAGGAGCATTGTGGGTAAGGCTCCGGTGCAGCCAATTTGGTGCCAGGCAGCAGAGGGAGGAGATGTCTTGGAGGAAACCTGGGCTTGAGGCTTAATTTAACATCTAAGAAAACAGTGATACTGACATAGATTTCATTTGACAGCCACCGCCCACTCTCACACTCTCTCTCTTTCTCTCTCACTTATTTTCACACTCTCTCTACTCTGTCCCTATTTGACAGATACACACACATTTACAAAATGTGATGTAACAGCCCCCTTGAGCTGTAATCCAGGGTGAGCATCTATAGAGAAAACTTGTTAAGATGTTCAAAGGAAACCGCAAAAATAAATGAATGTAGCGGGCAGTGGAGCGGTGCCATTAACTAGCCACCAGATCTGTTTTATACTGTGTGTGTGTGTGTGTGTGTGTGTGTGTGTGTGTGTGTGTGTGTGTGTGTGTGTGTGTGTGTGTGTGTGTGTGTGTGTGTGTGTGTGTGTGTGTGTGTGTGTGTGCGTGCGTGCGTGCGTGTGTGTGTGCAAGAACTATAGGTGATCAATAGATCAATGTATGTCTATATGCTCAATAAGCAGTTGCAATGAAAATCAGTTGGGTGATCTGCATGTGTGATTAATTTGTGTTCGCTGTAAAATGTAGTCCACTAATGTGTTCCAGGGTTGGCTCCAGAACAACATACACAAGGAAACACTAGGTTTCCACAATACAAACAAAAGAAACATGGCCCACAATATTTTTGGTTTACTGCAGGTACACGTGAGCTTAACATTGATCCATTATGCTGAATTGATTTAACAGATCGGATATCCTTCGATCAGTGCGTCCTTGAAGACTGTGTAAAGGGAATTCAGACATTTTCTTCTAAACACATTAAATAGGTCATAAATGTATTTCCAAAAAAAAAAGGTGTAAAAAGCATTTCAACCATTTAGATTTGAATTGTGGCGCTAGGCTTCACAAACAAGCTATGCTGTCGTTCCGACGCAGAAGCCTAAATCAGGCTTTAGCAGCAGAAAGTAGCATCCATGTTTCTGGTAGAGGTGGTGACTTTGATTGACAGGTGACACTTGGTAGGGGGCGGGGTTTCAGCGAACTCGGCGGGCACGCCCACAGCGTTTGGGAGCAGAGAAAGAGGCTGGTTTTTACACAACTTTGAAGCCTAATTTCATATATTTGGCGATTTTTTTTATCATTCAAATTTGGCAGGGTGGTTAACAACACACTTTTCTGTGGTATGTCAAACTCAGAACACATATATTCTTACTTTGCTCGGAAGACAAGAGCAAACAGGGTGTTGGGGAAGTAAAAATAAACAAAACCAGATTCCTAACTTCAGGCCTACCAGGTTCACTGCACAAGGATAATGATACATGTATTCAGAGAAAAGTACAGACAAAACAGATATAAGAAAATAATCCTTAAAGTCTTAAATATTTCCTCCAGGCATGTTTTATGACTTATGTAAATATTCTGCTCAAAACAATAATGTGCCTGACATTTTTTTCCTCAAAAAGAAATATAGTTATCTTGTTAAAATTCTTAAAATTAAATCTCATCCTTTTCCCTCAATAAAAAAGCCCAGAATCTATAAATATTCAAGCAGTGTTTATTTTTTAAGTTTTACTGCTGGACACGAGATGCCTCCTACTTTACTGTAAAGTCTATTCTCAGTGTGTTACGACCCAGTTTGTGACAAGTGTTCATGCAGTAGACACTCCAAGTTTCCACGTCACACTTGTGTAAGTTGAATATTGGACCAAAATTGGCTTCCAAACTATTTGTGATGTTCCAAATCATGCTCATTAGGACTGCTCCTAAAAGATTTTTGGTGAGCACAGAGAAACAAAAAAATAGTTGAATGTGAAAACTTCTAGTGTCAGACTCTGTACATGCATCATTCTGCACAATGAAGCTCAAACATTCAGCTGAGGGAACAAGAAGCAAAAAATGTGGATGGGGGAATTAAACATATTTCTCATAATCAATGGAAGGATGTTGTTCAAATATCCAGTGAGAATTATTATGCTCTATGGTGGATTCAAATATCCCATAATGGGTCATAAAATGTAGTGTTTAATTAATGCCCACTAACTGAGAACCAGCTGCAATAATGAGCTGTGCACATGCAGGGAGAAAAACTGCACAATGCTTACTGAATGAAAGAAGTGACCCGAGCAGGGTCCAAAACTATTTTTAGTTTTTTAGTTTTTTAATTATTTAATCTACATAAAAGTCAATATATAATGAGTAGTGGATTAAGTTGAGTGAGTTAATGTTTTTAAATCCAGACTTCTTGGACTTAAAAAAAACAACAACACGGAAATTCAAATAGCATTGTCATTAACCTTGAAGCAAAATAGTTCCCATTGAGGTAACAGTTTCACACACCCTTGACAGACTGAGGAACAACATTTGCATATTTTAGACCTTGGCTGATGTCCTTTCTTTGCAGCCAGAGTTGGCTGGTGTGGAGGATTTGAACTACCAAACAGCCATATTAGCAGATCAATAGGATCTACTTAATGCAATCATTACAGAAGAGCATGAGAATGTAAGAGAACAGATCTCTGTTACTGGGTCCTGACACAGTCTGCATGACAGCAGCTAAATGCTACAGAACACACAGTCCACATGCAAAGAAACCGAAAATTTGCATGTGCAAAAATGGACAAGATCCAAATCTATGCACAGATACATGAACACACAATGCACCTTCTTCAAAACCACATGGAAGTAAACCTGAAAGAAATATGTGCATTTCTTTTAATTTATGGGCAACACAATAAGGACAACAAGAAGTACAAACAGAGGAAAACAATAGTTCTATTGTTCATAGGCAAATAATGGATAAAGGCTGACATGGTGTAGTTGTGGGCCTATAGTCTGTGTTGGTGTGGACAGATACAGTCAGTGCTGGTGTGCCATCTAGTGGCTAAAGAAACATATTCACCACAGCCAACTAAACTGTTGTCTGGTGAGGAGAACAAGCCGCCTGTCTTACATACAAAATATTGATACAATAAAGGAGAGACTTCAATATAAAGTCTGGTATTCATTCTTGCCTGTTTGTTGTTTTTACTGGCAAGCTGCTCTTAAGTCAGACAGTTTGACAGCAGCTGATCAGTTACGCCATCGTCATGATCTTATTAAGTGTCTCTTCTCCAGCCAGTGGTCAGTTGTAACCACTGCAAACAGTCTAAAGAAAACACACACCTTATCAAGTGGTGAAGCTGGTAAAATATACATTTGGAAAGGCAGGATAATACTGTTCCACCGTGGGACCATTTACAGCATATCTACTGTAAACACATAGCAACCACTGTTTGGGACAACAGTTTGCTCTTTTCCAACATGAGGAAAAAAAGATGTCAATGTACATTCATATGTGTTAAACCAACTAAAGTTGCTGCACAAAATTAAGAATATAATAAGAATACAATGAATGATAAATAAGACTAGAGATACACCCACATTCAGGGCAGTTTTGAGCTAAGCTTGTGAACATTTGATAATTAGCACAAGTACAGCTAAGGCTGTTGGGAATTAGTTGATAATTGGTCTTAAACCAAAGGACATTTATTTTATTCTATTTAATGTAATAGTGGCACTAGAGGAAAAGTTAAGGATCACTACCCTAAAAAATTCACCCTCAGGGAAAAATGTTTGTACAGAATTTCATGGCAACCAATTTAATAGTTGATGATATTTCTTTCTTTATTTGAATATGTGCACATACTGTAAATCAAATAATAATGTATTCTCCATTTCAGGGATGGTTACATATGGATGCTTTTAACACATCACTGATCTGTTATATCTTCTGTTAGCTCCCCAGCTGTGTGCCAATAAGCAAATAAACTACGCAGCTTGAATTCCAATGTGCTGATTATCTTTCTTTATTGATCAAGAAGAGATAAATTCATGAAAACACTTGAGATAAAAAATACTTGAAATTAACAGCTTCCAAAGCACATTTCAGTGTGTGTAGACACCTGTTCATTTATCGCTGAGTTCACATTATTTGACTTTATACAACCACATAAACATAGAACAATTATAACATGATATTAACACACAAACAGGCTTATAAAAATACATTAAAAGATTGTAAAGAGAAAAAAGAAGCTTATATAAAACAACATCTGTATCTAAATATAAATGAAAGGCAATAAGAGGGATACAATCTATACAGTCTTTGCCTAAATCAGTGTGGATGGTAACAGTTACTGGCCTATAGGTGGCATGTGAGAACTAAGGGATAACTTCAGTGCGGATTATTGGCCAACAACAGTTGAGGAATATTCCAGTGTGTTGAACAATGAGTGTAGATTTTTTTCATTCTGGATGATTTGATCGGAGCAGAGTGGCAGTGGTTTGCCCTCAGATCATGAACGACTGAGTTTGTTTGTACTTCTTGAGCTGTGGAGAGCGGAGAGACATACAATGAATCATTTCCTTAAATTAGCCACAGACCTGTGTTATCAGCAGATTCATAGCGGCAAGCAAAACAAGCCCTGGCATGATAACAAACTGCTTTGATCACTCACATTGCGGGTGGGAGGAGGAGGAGGGTTGTAGGACTTTGTGCTGAAAGACAAAGCATACCAGTTGAGTCTGAGATAATTCCCAGTCAATAACATATGACTGCAGGCTATAAAACAAACACTCACCTTTTTGTTTTCTTTCCCTCTAGTGGAAGACACAGCAAAGGGGAAAAAGGTCAAGAACAACAAGTTAGCATTTTTCATTTATCACAATCATGCCAAGCAGTGATGGATACATAATTACTACTAAAGTTCTCAATTTAGTACAGACCCATTTCTCAAATAGAAGACATGAGCATAATAATTCCCTGGAGTGTGAATGAGGCTTGAAATGTGTTAAAATGATTGTCACAAGTGTTAGGAGCAAAGGGCTGTTTTTTACTGCACTTCATCCATATACGTATTCTGATTCATACGAGGAAGTTACACCGTCAGTTCCAGGACAATTACACGGTACCCTGTGAAGTTTTCTAGTAAACTAACAAATGCTACGTTTACATTCTGTGTTAATAACCAGAAATACAATGGGCCTCATGCAAGATACACTCATGTGAACAGATTTGTTTTCAAGAGGCACGTACGAGGGATTTAAGAACATTTTTGGCATTCATCATGTTTGTTGTACACATTTTCTCTGTCGTGCGAGCCCTGAACAGATAGTCTCTGCTTTTCTTCACAAGTGGAGAAACACTTGTTTGACATAGAATTATAATGTCTTGATCTGAATGAATTTGAAATTGAAATATGATCCCAAAGTCGACTAAAATAAAACATGTAACAAAATCAAAATGAATGCAAAAATGTATGTTTTATCCACCACATTATCTTCAACATGGCTGAAAATTTACTGAGAGGGGATTTTAGACTTTATTAATTTAATTGGTATATTTTGGAATATATTCTTGGAAACTTCTCTCACTCCAACAGCTGCCTCAGTGTCTCTACAGCTCTGTGTCAAGTATCATCTGCTGTTACAGCTGACAGTGTAACATCACTGACTGTCTTATATCTCTGTGACTGTCACATGAAAGCTTCTCATATTAGTCATAGAACGCTTTGCTTTAGAAAACTTCACATCAAAACATTCCCTCTATGTCATTGTATTAATATTTTCTAATGGTTTTGTTTTACTACTAAAACTTAACTTGAAGCTCTGCACTGTGAAATTCTTGTTTTCACTCTTTGCTTATATTTTTGTGAATGAAACTCGCCAACAAATGGAGTAGAACAAGGAGCCCTATATGGCAATTTTAGGGGCATTGATTATATTAATAAGCAGATCTCACTAACGCACACCTCCTCATGAACAGGTGAAATTCATCAGACTGAAATGAGTGTTTTACAAGTTCAGGAAGTTAAGAGACTGTTGAATTTAACTTGGAACACGAGCAAACTTCCCAGAGTAACTAGCAGTTTTAGGGGATGAATCTGAAAATGTTCTTTCCTGGGGTTAATTGTGTGTATGCTGATGGCCTGAGAAACATATTGGATGGATTTCCTTCCTCATAATTCATCATTTTTTTGTGCCTCTCACTTAATCATAGATCTATATTTGCGACTGTTGCATGAATGTCTACAGCCAAGTAAAAACCAGAAGTCAATGCTTTCATCTAAAATCATAACAGGTGTAAAACGCAACAATTTTTTCTAAGAGACATTATTACATTTTTAAGAATCTTAATTCTCAACACCAATTCTATCTTGTGTTTTTTTTTTGATGTTTTAAATTTGTAAAATGCATTTGAATTTCAACTTGTTTCACAAGATGCCTTATCAATCAACAAAGAAATCACAACTGCTTACACATCTGGTTGTCATATTCATCACGGTCACATAATAGAAACACACATTGAAAAAGAGCTCAAAACTGCAATTCAGGGAATGTTTTTTTGATTCAGCAGGGTAAATAAAGAGAGAGGGTGAAATTTGTGGATACACCTTAACAAACTACTCACTCTTGCAGCAACCCCGACGTCGGCAGACGCACACACAGATGCAGCAGAAGAAGATGAGCAACAGAAAACCTACAGCACCTGCTATCAGAATCGTCATATTCAAAGGATCTGGAGGAGGGGTGAGAGAGTTTTTGTTTAGTGTTTTATGAGTAGGACGTGACACGTAATTGTCAGTAAGCTTTTTTTTAATTACCAAAACCACTTACAATCAATGACTTTAAGTTGTTGTGCCACACAGCTCTTGGGTGCCCCAACACTGTTGGAGGACTCGCAGCGGTACATCCCTGAATCCATTTTGGACACACTTTTAAACTTCTGCTCCAGACAAAAACAAAGTGTGAGGGGAAGTGTGTGGAGCAACAGCTGTGTTTCTGCACGTGATAATTACTGTGTCCATATATGGGTTGGTGTGTCTTCTTGTGTGTGCACCTGTTGTACACGAGTATTTACAGTATTTTACATTCATGGACGTATTAGCGTGTACTCACCAGTGTGCCTTTGTGTGTGTCGATGCTGAATGGAGTATCTGCTGTGGCCGTCAGGGCCTTGTTGTCTTTGTACCATCGGTAGGTAGCAGGCGGCACACTGAGCTTGTCTTTACAGAGAAGGTCCAAGTCCGCGCTGACAAACACGGAGCTCGGCACTTCGCAGGACGGGACATGAGGAGGCACTACCATGGCAGAGAAGAAAGAAATATAAGAATACTGCATTTTTTCTAAATATGTTTTGGCAAATTCCCCAAAAACACTGAAAACCGACGTGTGTACTGATGTGTTTGGTAGTTGTGGAGGACCAATATACAGCAATGACAGGCCCAACTCTACTGCGTAGACTCTGGCTCCAAATGACGTCACACAGTCAAGATGGCAGCTCCCAAAAAGGAGATATTTTGGCTTCACTTTTGCACTTTTGTGCGAAGACGTGTTCTAAGTGTAGACGTGTTGTCCAGGACTGTTTTATATACAGTCAATGATTCAAATACAGGAACGCTTTGCTGTGAGGAAACAGTGCTGAACACTGAGCTAACATCAGATACCTTTCTACTAATAACCTTTATTATTTATTTCTTCCCTCAGTCCTAAGCATGACAATTAAAAGCAGAAAACTCAATTACCAGTTTTGAAAAGGCAACAAGGTAACATGCATTTTTGTTGTCAGTTGCCTAGCAACAGGAATTTCACCAGTGAAAGCACTTAGATTCAGTGCATGTCTCACAAAGACACACTCGCACACACACACACGTACTCATATGCATATTTGCACAAACACACCGAGCACATTGAGGATTACAGTCGCCTCTCCGAAGGTGACGTGGTCCTCGCTGGCCGTCACCTCACAGCGATACTCCCCTGAGTCTTTCTGCGTGACAGAGTGTATCGTCAGTGTTGCTCCCTCTATCGTGGCCCGTTGCTTATAAGACCCTACAGTGGAGGGAACAAGGTCATGAAAAGACAATGATGGATGGTGGGTGCTTAACCGAGGGCTATAAAGGAAACAATTGAAGGTAGTAAGAATGAAAGAACGATGTCAAGAAAGGCGGCAAAATAGCATCCTCTTTAGTTTAGAGAAGCCAAAGGATTGCGTGCAGTACAAGTCTGTCACTCACCAGTAAATTTATGATCAAAGTAAACGAATGTCACCCCCTTCCCTTTCTTCTTCCACTCGATTCGAGGGTTCTGATCTTTCTCTGTCCTGAACTCACAGGCAAGCACAGCGTCTGGAGGACAGAAAAGAGGGCAGCAGAGTAGCTTTTCTTAAGAAAGGTAAAACATTACAACAAGATATCAATCAACAGAATACTTTTAAACATTGCAGCTACTCTGTCCCATTTGTTGCTAAATGTGCTGTACTTTGTCACAAGCTTGTTCTGCTGAAACTGATAAGCACAAAGTAATGTCATGATATACTAGTTTAAAGCATCAGTCTGCTATAGTGTGACTGCTGTTTTTCTGTATTGACTTTTATGTTTGCTGCTGTTCTTCCTTTGTCTTTGTTTTTTCAAGAAAATATTAAGAGATAAACACCATTTAACCTGTAATTACATATGCATGTTTAATATCTATGTGCATTTTTTCAAAGAATAATTTTGTGTTTTTTAAGCTTGATTTTGGACAGAAATAAACAGAAACAGAGGAACAGATATCAAATATAAGATCCTATTTCTTGTCTCATATTGGCTGTAAAGATGATCCTGAATGTGCATATTAATCTCATTTATATTAGTAATAATGACTGGGATTTTGCACCAAATATATACAGCATGTCTGTCTGCTGTTTTTCTTCTCTATTTTTTATTTTATTTTATAGTGATGTATTACCCAACAATATTTAAGCAGAATTTTTCTTATTTTTGTGTCATAACTGGATCACAAAATTCATTTGAAATACATTGAATCAGGGGGAGTTTTTGGAACACTGAAAGTAGGAAAAATGTTATAAAAAGAGCAAGAACTTCAATCACAACATGCTGCTCTCTAAAAAGATGTCATTTTAAAGAAAGGTGAATACTGAAAAGGTGAAAAATATGACAGGTATGTACAGAATATAACAACTTCCAGCAGTCTCACCTGTGTGTTCATGGACCTCCACTCTGGGTTTACTACTACTCACTGTCACTGACAGACAGGCAGGACCTGCAGGGATCAGACAATTCATCAACTGTTATAAATTGTTGGAAGGTTTTTGCTGTGAGGGCATCAAGTACAGTGATCTTAAAATGTTTTCCTGCTCATATATATATGTACATATCTATAATTTTCAAAGAGAAGAAAGCTGTGAATGTTCAGATTAAGAGCATGCAGGGCCTTTTTGTTTTGACTACAGAGCAATCAGAGAGACCGGAAGCACAACAGACATAAAAACAGACTAAAGTGCACAAGAATGATCACAGCCTCCACATACAATTCATGGATTCACAACACATTACACACACACCCTCACTGTGGAAGTCAGTTTTCCACAACATAATACACTGGCTACCACTGCATTTTTACTTTCCTTTTTTTGTAGATGCAGACACACACACACACACACACACACACACACACACACACACACACACACACACACACAATATACAGAGTGTGTAGCTACATCCTGGTGGTGCCAGGAGCGGTGGTGCGAAGGAATGCAGGTGATGGATGACTTTTAGACAAGCTGCTTTATCCCAACCTGATAACCTCCTCCTCTAGTTATGTGTCCCTTCAGCAAGCGCGCGCACACACACACACACACACACACACACACACACAGAGATTCAGAGCAGACACTGTCACAAAGACACATCTAAACCTACATTCCTTTACAAAAATGCACATAAGTAGCATAGAAGTATATGTGAATGTTATATTTTAAAAATAAAAAAAAAAACATTAATAGTGAAAATCTTTTGAGTATCAAAACGAGGTTAAATGTTTTCTTTTTCATCGTTTTCTTGTCATTTGTAAGTAAGTTTTTCAAAGCAGTTTAAATCAACCAAAATATGGTTTAATACCCTACTTTAAGCAAAGGAAGTTTCAAAGAGGGTGAAAATGCAACATGTGGCTTTGACTTCACACAGATGGACCATGATATGGATCATGTTGCTGGAGTGAATTAGACAGGTTTTATTGATGTTTCGCAACTTTTTTCTGCTGTAAAGACATGAAACTGCCATAAATCCATAAATCCACTGTCACTGTCTCTTATTCAAGCTGACCACAGTTGTTGGTGTGTGTCGTGTAATGGCGTCTGTGTGTGTGTGTGTGTGTGGGGGGGGGGGGGGGGGGGGGGGGGGGGGGGGGGGGGGGGGGCGGGGGCGCACACATGCATGGAAAGCATGAGTTTCTTATGCAGACAAAGGTGCTCTTTATGACAGTAACCTTACCCCTCTCAGCTGGCACAACACACACACACACACACACACACACACACACACACACACACACACACACACACATAAAGACTTATATTACACACTTGTGAGGATCTACACTGATTGAACCTTTAACCCCCAAACCCTCTGCACAGTATGCTTTACATTGACCCTCAACCCTAACCTAAACCTGATTCTGACTTTAACACTTTAATTCTTGCCATGAACTAATATTAACTTATGTAAACATGAAATATATCTGACTATATCTAATGTATTTCAACATAAATTTTAAACAAAATGGCTAATTCGTGTGTGATATCTGATATTATCCATAAGATATGTCATTTATCTCATAAATGATTTTCACAATTTATGTTTAAGTGTTTTTAAATATTTCTATGTATTTTTGGGATGCATTTTTCCCAAAGTATTCCAAACACATAACTACTACGAGTTTTGTGCTTCTGAGGGTGAGGATTTAAATCTTTTCATCTCTGTGAGGACATTTGGTCCTCATTGGTAATTAAAAGAAAGATCAAAAGACACACACACACACACACACACACACACGCAAACAGGATCATGCACATAAAGCATGTTGTTTAGAGACTGCCCCTTTAAAATTCCCACAGCAACTTCAAATGCATTTTCCCAGATAGCAAGTTTTGGTTTTCATCTCAGTCCAATTAACAGCGGGGTCAGTATGGGGCTATCTTCAAACTGACTGCTCCGTGATGTGTCTCATCTGTCAGTGGATCTCGGGTTCAAACAGCACCAGATCTGGTCAAAATGTAAACATAAAGCCCAACCACTCCCTGCACAATCTCAGCCCCTGCAGACCCTGAACACATCACACCTCCTCCCCTGCGCGCGAGCGTGCCTTGCACGAGCTAACGATCAATTAAACTTTATCTAACAACTTCATAGATCCGCTTCATAATGAAAGAATAAGTAGTAAAATCGAATAAAATCGTTTAAAACATAAACCTCTGTTATCTAGAAACAATTAACTAAAAACCATGACTTATCCTGCATTTCTACTCATCTCCTTTGTCTGTTTCTACTCACCCAAAATTTCCCACTTTTCTGAAATGCAAATACTCATATAGCTAAGCAAAACAGAATCAAATTTGAACAATCGTGACAACAGAATCTCTTGTGAAAAAGTTGTTTTTAAATCCTAATAAAAACACCACACAACACATTTCAAATATAGGCTCCTGTATCTGCATATGTAACAAAACTAGTGGGGTCCAAAGTCTGAGACCACTTTCCCTTTCAGTACAAATCATAAATTGGCATACAGGCCCATAAGCTGTTGAATATCATGTAACTTACATCTGAAAACCTTTAGTATGTGTCATATTACAGTGTGTAGCACTAGAATCTCAATTGTGTCATTAAAAACGTCAGCTTCATAAAGTCTCTTAAAGCGGGAAAACAAACTCACTGTGCAGTAAGGTGATGAGAAGAAGCAGCGCCAGCATCGTCATGGTCTTCGTGTCCTCTTACGGTGAGTTCAGATCCGTCCTGTGGGTGTCCGCTGAGTCTGGATGAAATCAGTTTTACTCATTAAAAAAACTGCAGCCCCTTCAAGTTTTCATCTACAGCACGTGCGCGTTCTCGCGGACAAATGACGGGGAGCGCGTGAAGGAGGCGTTAAAAGGCTTGAGACCCCTGTCTTCTCAGCAGGCAGAGCAAGCTGGGAAATATGAGCTCCTATGTAGACATGGTTGTGTTCTTTGATCTGCCCTGTTTGTATACTGATAGTGAGCCTGTCTCATATGATGTCAGTATGGTCAAACTTTTTAATTCAGTTTCTCTGATATCGTGAGAGAGAGAGGACACTGAAACTAAAATATGTCAAAGATGACACAGAAGATGTCATCCTTTTCCATTGTGGTGCTTGGTGCAAAGAGAGAAAAGATGGAAGAGTCCAGCAGTAAAGGCAGCTTCATACTACCATCAAACCCGTGGTGAAACCAAACTAAACTTTAATCATATACTTGTGTTATTACTCCACACATGTATAATTATGCATTTTAAAAATGTTGCTTGGAATGATGATGTATTTCAAATATTTTTTCACAAACAAAGCCCAAGTACCTCATTAGAATCCTTCAAATGACATCTCGTCCTTCTCCCTCATTGAAAAATCCAGAATCTAGATATTTGCAAATATATTTCAAAATGTTTCTTACTTCACTGCAAAGTCTATTCTCAGTATTTGTGCAGGGGAGGCTTCAAGTTTCCACATCACACTTGTGTAAAATGCTTACTGGACTAGGATTAACTTCTAAAACTAGTTGTGATGTCACAAATCATGTGCATAGGCCCACGCCTTAAAATGTAATTTTCAATAAGCACAGAAACTTTATAATTAAACTCTGCTACATTTCAGAGGCAAATCATTTTGCAGATTAAAAATTTACCAACAGAAATATGACATGCTTATAATGAAATATGACACCCTCTTCTCAAAATTCTAATATTAGAAGTAGAATATATAAACCAGATAAAATAAGCTCTTTCTTGACTAGCTTCAATGTTAAAATGCTAAAATACGAATGCATTTGTAAAAAATAATGTGACAGTATGATATATGTAATAATATATTGAAGAAACGGTTGCTCTGTATACAAATTATTTTAGTTTTTATATTTATATTATAGTACATTTTGCTATTAATGCTAGAGTGAATGCAGGACTTTCACTTGTAGAGAATTTTTTACAGTGTACATTAACTTCAGTAAAGAATCTGAATATTTCTTTCAACACTAAGAAAATCAACACAAATGCCTACAACACAATCAATATAATCATAGTATACACAGTATATTCAAAATCAAATAAAAATGTACATACAAATTACATCTGGTTGGTAAGATTATACCTCAAAGTTTCCCATAAGTTTGACCTTGTTCTTAAAATTACAATGGTCACTTTTTTTTATGTCAATAACAGGCACCACAGAACATAAATGTACAAATAGTTATATTAGGAGGATAAGAACATTTAACAGCTTTGTAACATTAACTCTAAAACTGTGCTGAAGGTCTAACTGTACAACCTTCAGCAGCAGCTTTACACTACAGACCTCCTCCAGCACATCTGTGAAGAAAACTGAGTCAGCTTTTTAGAAACAAATAAGTCTCAGATTAATATTAGCTGGCTCACACTTTTGCATATTTTCAAGGATTTCTGAGATTACTTCATGAAAAGCATGTAATCCCCCATCTGAATATAAAAGATGAGACAGAGCTTAGCATTTGTTTGGTTTCCACATGTCGATGGTGATGTGTTGTAATCGGAGGTGCCGAGATGAGACAGCTGCTGGCTGAGCTACTGTGTCCTTGGATATTAAGTTTCTCACCGCCAGAGCCCACACAACAGCACATTGTCACTCAGTCTAGTTAATGTGCACACATGCTTACATTTGTGACCATATGTACACACAAAGACACACACAGAGGCCATACATACAGGCACGTGTGCATAAGCACACACCGGGAGAAACTCACAAAGTCTTTGCTGCAGCAGCACCTGTTCACAATCAACAACCTGCAGCTGCTCTACTGTGAGCACGACCCACTGATGTCATGTAACAGGCACACACATGCACACACACACGCACACACACATACACACCGATAACACAATTTTAGTGCTCACTTTACATAAACATTTTCATACTATCTTCCGCAGATAATTAGTCCTTTATGAATAAAATATAGAGGAAGAGCCAACTTTAAGTGCTTTGTGATCTTCAGGGACAGCATGCCAGTATAAACAGCTGTCCTCCTGTTAACCTCACCATAACCAAAAAGCTGCGGTTGCAATATCAAATTATTAGATTAAATGTGTCACTTGTAGTGATACAGAGTGCTCATCCTCAGACAGCTGTTTTTGGCCATAGAGCTCCAAAAAACCCGCTGTACACTTCCTGCCCTACACCAGACAGCAAACGGTCAAAGTTAACAACTAGCTGATTGAAGTGCCAACACTACTAACAAGGGCAGATGATTTTGTTTGGTACTGCAAAACTTTAAAGAGGTTTGTGCAAGAAATATTGCTGAAATGAAATGAAAAAAATAACCCTGGGAAATTAAAAAAATAACTTACACTGAAGAAAAAAACAAATAAAATCTGCAGCCTCCAATACCACTGCTGCTACTACTACTGTTCAGGTTACCACAGTGTGAGCTAGACTGACACAAAGCTTTCAAAGCAGATGTTGAATTTTCTCTTTTACTGCTGACAGTCACAAGCTTCTATGGTCACACACACAGCCATGAGTGCACCAATTTACAAAGAAAGTCATCGACTACGGAACAGTTTTATCCCTCCTGCTTCAGCTTGATAGAGATTCCATGACTACTGAATCACTGAGGCTGTTTACACTTGGTTTTAAAATATGTTTCAGTGATAAGAACAGAAGTGGACACATTGTCATTCACACCTGTGTCTGTTTTGCATCTCCAAGGTGTCCAGCTGACCACATGTGTTCAGATTTCGTTACTGTTTATGTCAATTCTGCTAAACGGTCCAGCTGCCCTGCACACAGTTATTAAATCAGTGTGTTGCCAGACAAGTGCCACATGTGTCTTGTATGGGCTAGCTTAGAATACAATGTTTCAAGAACCAATATGCATACGGGCTATTCCAACTGTTGAGAATAGCAGGACAAAGTCATTTGGTGTTGGCACACTGTCACCAAAACAACCACCAAGTGTAAACAAGGTCACTGTTTAGTGCAGCTAATGATTCACAATTGTTGTCTTGATCACTGATTAAGCAGATGACCTAAACTACAATCATAAAAAACTCTCAAAGAAGAAACACATCAGCAGACTGGAAGCTATTTAACAAAATATAACATTGTAAAACACAAACTCCTCAACTTAAACCCATATTTTAATATTTGTGTAACATGACTGATATATTAACAGATTAACAGAAACATTGCATTGAAATTAGTGATTTAACACACAAAAACACTAGTAATGTTGGGAACCTGGACCTCATTAATAGGAAGGTGGCAACATTGTCACTGGTGAACATACAGATACAGGTATTTCTCAGCAGTTGGCAGAAATCAAAACAGAGTTGAGAGGAGACAGTTGACACCAAATCCCACAGACTGGCAGTATCTCTGTGGTATTAGATTTTTTAATAACCGCAACATCCCCGGTTGAAATCTTGCAGAGGACATTTGTTACTTGTCGTCCCTTCTCTGTTCCCACATTTTAAATAAAGGCAAAAATAATCTTTAAAAATTCCCTAGTTCTTTCTAGTTCTAGTTTGTTGTTTATGCCCAAGGAAGCAAGAGTCCAGCAGGCGAACTTTGAGACGAGGCTAGAGATTTGGTAGCACCAAGAGGTGTGGCACATATGGCAAATCACAGCTCAAAACAACACGATTTGCAGAGGGACGAAAAATCAACAAAAAAGCTCATTTAAAGGTGAGTGGACAACAGAGGATACCACAGGATCAAACCTCATTATGTGAACCCTCATTTCTGTTTGGACATGTTGCTGTGAGGAAATACCTCGATACACACTAAAACCCTTGAAACTGATACTCGTGGTTTGACAGTCACACTAAACCTACTTTTTTGCTGAGCAGGTGCAACACAGTCGGCCTCTGTCCCTTTTTTTAAATTTACACATACATTTTGTGTCATTCAAGAGACGCACCAGAAAATATAAACCAATTTCAGGAGTTCACTAGTCTGACCCCTAGGCTGAATCCATCAATACACTGCAAAATCGTTAACAACTGGGACGTTTCTGTGAAAATTACTTGACAATTTGACCTTTGTCCATTTCTATTCAAGAATTACTAAATATCATCTCAGTATTTTACAAGTCTAGCATCCAAAACAGCTAAACATTAAAACAGTATACTGATTAACTTCTATGCCCATTCATATAGTGAGAGTGTATAATAGGTTATTGTTCTGGAGGAATTGAAGGTCATACATTTCTGTTTCAGTGCGTACTTCTATGGAAAGGCCTTGATAATATGAACTTTCTACCCACTTAATTACTGCAGATGCATGCCAAGAGGAAGCAAGAGAGAAAAAATATGGACATTTGACAAGATAAGGTAGAAGGAAGGCTCATGCTTTATGACTTACTGAAAAAGAACAGAAATGCAATGGGAGGGACTAATGCTGTTCATAAAGATTAAAAGAACCATAAGCAAACACAGATAAACAACAGGCACAGAGAGAAGAGGGACGCACACAAACAGGCGATATTAATTCAGCGGTACAGGAAACATTTGACAGTAAATCACAGCCTGCAGTTTCTGGCTGCTTTAAGTGACCATCCATTTTGATAAATTACCTCTCTTTCATGCAGAGTAAAATGAAGACACTGGTTATTTTCTCACTGGGCCTAGCAGGTAAGAAAAATGTTTTTCAACAGCGTTTTTCCATAGGAGGCTTGAATTGTGTAAATTGTTTCTGTTACAATTTGTGTATGGGTCTTCAGCAAAAGACAGGTCATCTCATAACGGTTTGGACTATGAGCCTTGTTACATCCATAACGAGACCTTGTTTAGCAAAATTAAGAAAAAAAATCTAAATCCAATCATTAAAAATATAAGGTAGTCGTGCTTTTGTTCTTTCAAGTTCACAATGTCTTCAAAAGTAAAGTTTGGTGTGTAGAGATTCAGGTCAAATATGAATTAATGGACCAAACACAATTCATAAATTAATCAGAACAGTTACAATTAAAATGAGATACTTTCTTCTAACAGAAAGAAGTTAACAACTGATAAAAACAGATCCTCATAAAAGGTTCAGATAGGTCTTATCTTATATTCATGTTCCTCTGCACACCAACTTGAACATACTGTAGTTCTGTACTATGAAATGAAAGATGCAGGATAGATAATTTGCCCGACTTCAACAACTAACATTCTTATTTTCTCTTTGCAGTGGCTCTGGGAATGCCTCCATTTGTTCCTGATGCAGCACCAAATCCTGTTGTGACTCGGGAGGAGCAGAGCCCTCTGCTGGGAGATGTGGTTCCTGTGCAGGGTCATGTTGTGGTGGAGGATCCTGCACCACAGGTCAGGCTAGGTTCTGGGGAGCAGCAGGAAAAATTGGCACCAGACACAGACCAGAGTCCTCTGCAGGACCAGGTCAAAAAAGACAGCATAATGGAACAAGAGGTTGTAGCAAAGCCAGAGGCTGAGATAGAGTTAGCGGAGAAAGGGGTTATGGTGGAGACAGAGGTTAAAGTGAAGCAAGAAGACAAGGTGGATCAAGAGCTCAAAGCAGAGGAGGAAGTTAAGATGGAGAGAGACATTAAGGTAGATCCAGAGGCTAAAGCAGATGCAGAAGCACACCTGAATCCAGAAGATATGGCAGAACTAGAGGTTAAAGTGAAGTCGGAGCCTAAGCTGGAGTCAGAGCTCAGCGTAAGCCCAGACTTCAAGGTGGAATCAGAGGTTAAAGTGGAACCAGATGTTGAGTGGGAGCCTGAAGTAAAGCCACAAGAGGTTCAAGAGGAGTTTCGCATGGAGATGAACCATGAGGAGAAGACTAAAACTGGTCAGGAGGTTGAAGAAAGACACATTGACATGGAGGAAAAACATGAAATGAAAGGTGAGCCAGTAGAGGAGTCGGAGCTACTGGATGATGATAACATGTTGAAAGAGGAGCTTAGCGATGCAGAGTTGTCAGAACTGGAGAAGTCTCTGAGGGTGGAATTTCAGAATCCAGATCCTGACACTAAATCTCTGCCAGAAGAGGAGGGGCCTATGGATTGGGGCAATGATGTTTTAGATGAAGAACCAATCATGGATTTCCAGCCTGACACGATGGAAGAACCCGTTCAGTATCAACAGGGAATGCCAGGTTCTCCTTTTATTGATGATGGGCCAGCGTTGGACATAATGGGGCAGCCGATTCTACCTTCAGGGGACTATTTACCACATGAAGAAGCTATTATGGGGATGGATCTTGCAAAACAGCATGACTCAGACCATTTGATGATGGAGGGAGAAGGCAGTGAGTTTGTTAGGGAGGAGGAGTTTCCAAAGGACGACATGGCACTTCTTGAGGAGCCAGCAATGGAAGACAGTCCTCAACTTGGTAGAGCTGATCAGATCGGTGTGATGCCTGAAACTGAAAGAAGGGCTTTGATGCAGCAGGAAGTTGAAAACCCTGTAGAGAGAAGAGGATTACCAAAGGGTAACTCGTAAATAAATAATGATGCATGCATACAGATACTGTCTTGCTAAAACAAAACTCATATGCATATATTTACTGTGAAATAATGTTCCTCGTTTCCCATACTCACTGTGAAGAGATCCCTTCCTAATGCAACTCCAATATAAAAATAAAATATAAAGTTGACTGAAAATAATTTGAGGTTTCAGCAGTCTGTTAGATTAATAAAATGCATATCTTGAAGTTACAAAATTTCCTTAGTGTTTCCCTGAAAAGTGTTTACACTTAACAATGACTGTGAACTTTAAACCACATCAATTGCATTGGAGTCATTTTGAGAGGGGATCTCTGGACAACAGGAATGATTACAGCAACCAAAAATGGTTTCAGTTTTCATATCAGCATGTTAGTTTTGTTTAAAAATAGACTAGGAAGAACATATCCTTTAAAGAGCATCAATTAATATGTTGTTATTTCACCTTTTAGCCACAGGATGGGGCTCTTGTCCTGGTGTGGTACTGGAGAGGAAGTGTTACCAGTTCTTCACAGAACGAAAGACTGCTTCAGATGCTGAGGTATTATTCACACTTTCTCCACTATTCTGAAGATGCTCCATGAAATCTTTATAAAGTTAGAATTCTTAAAGAACACGCTAATATGCATACTCCCCCTATCATCACGTCATCATCATTTTTATTTCATTGCAGTTCTTCTGCCAGAAACTGTACCCTGGTGGCCATCTGGCCTCCATCACAAGCACATATATCCACAAAGAGCTGGTAAAGATAATGCTGACCCAAAACGGAGCATTCCGACGCACCTGGATTGGAGGACTACGATATTTGGAGGTGTGTGTGTATGTGTGGTGTCAGGAAATAATTAGGTCATACAGTACATGTGTTCAAAATGAATTATTATTCTTCCTGGCTTGACTCGCTTACAGTAAATAACTGTAATAAAGGTAATAAATGACTCATTAATCTCCTGTTATCTGCCAGACTGGTTGCTTTATCTGGTTGGATGGATCTCAATGGGACTATGCTGACTGGCTGCAAGGGGAGCCCAATCACACATCAAATAAGGAGCACTGTGTGGAAATGCTGGAATTTGGTATGAGTCAATTTGCTGTTAAAAGCTGATCTGAAGGCACACACAAGTTTTTCCCCTCACTTCTATGTTGAACCAAATGCAAATATTGAACACATATTGTGCTACTGGATTTCTAAACTGCTGTCTGTTTTTCTTTCAGCTAACGGGAAGTTCAATGACTTCACATGCTGGGAACCTCAAGCATTCATCTGCTCCCACCCTTATTAATGAATATGAGCTCCTTTTCAGTCTGCTTCTTTGTCTGATTTAATGTTGGATGTTTGTAAATAAAGACAGTGACATATTGTTAGGTTGTTGTGATTATCACCTTTGTGGAAACAAGTATACTAAATGACTAGTATTGTCAGTATACTTACATTTTTTACTTACTAAGATTGTATTCATTATATGTACCTAAAGCAATTTCAAGTAACTGGGATACACTTTAGTGCACTTGCCTGTGCTATACCAATAAGATGCAATCAAATGTGCTTTCTGTACTGATGCTTCACTTTTTTAAATGTACATAGACTTGAAATATATTTTCCTTAGGATGTCATTTGATATTCAAGAAATATACATTTGATATGATGTCTAACAAATGTAGAAAATTTAATTTGTTCAGCTTAGATTGCAAATGTGTTTACATTGAGTATCTTAAAGAGTATGTACATATTTTAATTACAAGTAGATGGTGCCTCAAAATAGCCAAATGCACTTGGTAGTTCAGCATATTTGAAATTGTACTACATTAAAGATCCCCTCCAAATATGTATTAAGACAGCACTGCTTGAAACAACGTGTGTCTCATATGGTTTTTCCAAAAAATAAGGTATAATGACTTCATTCAAATATTTAAAATGACATCCAGTCTTTCTCCCTCACAGAAGAATCTATAAATATGCAAATATTTTTTCATTTCAGGAGTTGAACTACTGGACATAAGATGTCTGCTATTTCAAGTTCATTTTCTGTGTTTGTGCACTGGAGGCTTCACATTTCCACATCACACTATTGAAAAGTTGCATACTGGACTGGGATCGGCTTCCAAATGTGTTATGATGTTACAATTCCTGCTCATGGGCCCGCACCTTAAAATCAGATCAGACTTAGGAGTACAATTAAAATCCATTGATTTTTTTCTAATAACTGAGAACTTTAAATGTTATATTCCCTCTGTCACTGTTGGCCAGCGGCATGGGGCCCTGCTGAGTGTATACTAGTCAACAGTGATACAACAACCAGCCTGTGACTGATTTCAGGACCCATACACAGCAGGCTCACCTCACTCAACCCGCAGAGTCCAGACATTCTGGCTTTTTTTGCAGGATCAGGGAACAGTTGCTGTGTCGATGAGAGTGATCTGTTCTGGTGCCAAAAACTCTTTCATGACTCAGAATTTAGATTTCATGTTCATGTCTGCTGCGTTGTTGGCTGGATGCTTGATTATGTTCTCCTGTCTGTGTGGCATTTAGACCCATTGAATTCCAATCCTAACCTAACCTTTAAATTACAGCAGCTTAGCACCCATCAACTAATGTATTCACACTCAGCACCCTGCACATCCGACGACTGTAAAGCTTGCTCGGTCTCACATGTTGCTGTGTGTGACTGTGACTCATTTTCCACCGGCTGACACAACCCTTTGCTGACCTTTGGACATGGAGGTGAGGATTACCAACCCTAAGGTGATGACTGGCAGCTCTTTATCCTTCTTTTATAATTGCTGACTGCTCCACACATGCATACATCCACCACCATCATCATATATTCACTATTATGAATATTCAGCTTTTGGAAATACATTATTTGACTTGTGAGCCTTGCAGACTTTCCATTGTTCCCCTACCAGGAAAAGTGACTTTTGCTGGATTTAAGAGATGACAGTTGCATGTGGATTTCAAGTTCCTCATTTCTATTCCTGGATGAGATCACCAATAGCTTTGCTGCATATTGCATGGGTACAAAACAAAATTATATTTTTAGATCCAGCACATTACCAAATCTTGTTAGTCATCATCTCTAAATTTGGTTTGCAGACAGTGATTTTTCATAAAGATACCCATGGGTATCAGTCTGCAAACTTTTCACACAAGAAATTAATTTTTTTTAAAACAGAGCCATCTTGGCAAAGCAAGACAGTCTGTCCAATACATCATTCACCATGTAGTGACTGAGAATTGAAATGGAGCAGGCTGGATTACCAGAGTCCTGCTGTTCTGTTGTGATGAAAATCCCCTAATACCTCGACTGGTTATTATAGTTGCTGTTTAGATGAGAGTGACTCAGTGGTTCTGCTTGTCATCTGTCAGTTCAAGTCATTTTCTTGCCTCATGCAGCACAACCAGTTGTTTCCTGTCTCCTGTGTGTAGGAGCTCTGAGGCTGTGAATCCTCCCAACTGAGCCCTGCACAGTCAGGCTGATAATCACTTAGTACAGTGCATACTTCTGTTTGTAAACAAGGTTTACATCACAGCCTTTTATAGTGCAGATACATACCAGCACTGATCTCTGAGCTTCATTCACAAAGTATGTGTTCTTCACACCGCTGTGACAACAAATAACAGAAAAACAAGAATATATAGACATTCAGAAAGAAGGAAAAGAGTAACATTTGCAATTTTGCATAGCATAAATTCAATACTTTTGCAAACCATTTTCTGTTAGTTCTTCATTTGTATGAAGTATTGTGTGGATATCAAATCACAACAAACTCCTGCTCAAGTTTTATTCTTCTGCCCTTACTATGTGTGTCAGTGCACAGCTATGCGGCAAGCTATACATACAGTACTTCCTCTAAAGGCAGAAGACAGCGCGTTGTCTTTGAGGTTTTCAATGGAAGCAATTGTTAAACTGTGAAATTGATGACAAATTAAATAATGATAGTTGCACAAATCCGAAAAAGATAGTTACTAAAATCAACAGTCAGGCCAAAGTAATTGTAAGAATTAATTGGCACAGTAAAAAGGAAACTGGATTCCAAAAAGCATAGATTAACTTCGCTCTCAAATGAATGCCAACATCAAGTCTTGAGGTATAGGAGCTGTTTTTCACTTGCAACACTTAAGTACATTTCCAGTTCACATATACAAGATATAAGACCTCCTCTAAAGAAGACACAGCTGATAACTACTTTTTAAACTACTACAACTCACCTGTCCTGTGTAGCTCTGTGTTTGTTTGTTTTTAATGATTCAATTACTTTGAAATAAAAGCTTTTTCTCCTCTGTGGATGATTGAATATCAATCTTGAGTCCAGAGTATTTATGCACAACAAAGTCAGTAAGAGGTAGAGCATGCAGGATAAGAGATGGCACATGTCAGGGGGATGAGGGGAGGATAAGTGCTTCATAAAGGTATTAATGTTGGAGGTGTCGGCTCCAGGTCAGGCCTGGGTAAATACCTTCCTCTCTTTCCAGCTGATTGGATCAGGAATTAACACTATTCTCCATAGAGCATGCCAGGTGGCACACATTCATAACAGACTTCATACAGATATGTAAATATGTCGTGGCAGAATGCACAGCTTGAATACATTTTGTTGTCAAATGTGCCAGGATGAGAGGGGGGATAATGTAAATCTTACAGTAGATGCCTGACAGAGGAAATTCATTTTTATCATTTTTATATACAATTATACACATATGTTATACGCATTGACAACCAAGGCTTGATGTTAAAGTGTTGGGAGGCTGGGAGGGGTTAGGGTTACACATCTCTCTCTCTCAGACATAAATCTATTTCTCTACCTCTGTCTGTCAGCGCTGGCTGTCAGAGACCCCTGCCTTATTCAGGGGTGTGTCACAGATGATGCTGCTTTTATAAACATAAGAACACAGCAGGGAAAAGTACAGTCACGAACAAGAAACAGGAATAACAGGGATCCTTCATACAGGTATGTTGAATACATTCTGCAGGGCAACATGCTAAAAGGTATATGGGATAAATACATTTCCTGTCAATTAAATTAGTGGTAAATCAGTCAAATCAGTGCAACAGTACTTTGATGTAGGCCTACTACATGTGTTGTTTTTTTTTTAATAACTGCTTTTAAATTACATCAAACAGTGTCATGCATCCTTGTATAGAAATCCATCAGAATATGATGTTCCTATGAGCTAAATAGTATGCAGCAAATGGATGTATCTGTATGTAACTTGTTGACCTGCAGGTTTAACCCATTCAATTCAATTCAATTCAATTCAATTCAATTCAATTCAATTCAATTCAATTCAATTCAATTCAATTCAATTCAATTCAATTCAATTCAATTCAATTAGAGAACAACTGTCTGTCTCAACCTCCCCTGTCCAACAGTAACCACATATAAGGTTTTCTTTTGTTTGCCATAATTTTTTGTCTCATCCTTTTTTGTTTGCCAATTTGTGGTCAGCAGGCAGTAGAGCGATATTCTGTCAATTCTTAATCTCTTTTTAGGGCCGGATATTTTCATCTACTTTGGCTTTTAGCTTCTTCTTTTCAGTGTCCCACATAGATTTATTTATATTGTGTTATAATTTGGTGGACTCTTATTGGTGTTTGTAAAGCAGTTTTGGTGTAAGACTGGTCCGTGTGTCTGAGGGTGGGGGGCAGTTAGACTCAGCACTAGCTGACATAGAGGACTCTTTTCTGGGCTCAGCTCTTGGGTTGGGAGGGCTTTGGAATGGGGGGTGATTGGAGGGAGAGAGGGAGGGAGGGAGGAAGGTGATTAAAAATGTGAGTGTTCTCTTCTGAATGTTAATCATCAGTGTGTATCTGCCTAATTCTGGTCTACATGCACTTGTTGGCGTTTTTTTTTGTTTTTGCGTTCATGTAAAATGGATCTCCAGATGTTTTCATGTAAAGATTCTGTTGCACCCCAACGGGTGCAGCTATGATGACTTATTCTGGGCTCCAAACTGGCATCCATTGGCAGCCAGATGGACGGATGGGACTGAATCCATTCCAACTTTTACTGAGCTTAAAATAAGTCTCAAACACACCAATCATTATAAAAGCACACTAAAAATAAACACAACCTTAAGCAAGTAAATCAACAATGATGCAAATGCGCATGGCAATATAAATACAGGGAAAGAATTGTGTCATCAACACTAACTGCACAAAAAGTGCAGTGAATGCAGTTTGTGGGGCATTAATTCTTTTTGACACAAACATAATTATACTAGTTAAAATGTAGTAAGGGCAGAGTTTTTGAGTTATACATATTTCTTAGTTACTTTTTGAGCAGTACAGTAGATAAACCACATTTTGTATATACATGTCTAAACTTTTAGAAACTTAATACATTTTTCATAGCCTGTTGTGTTTTAAAAAAAGAAAAGACTTGTACTCTCAATTGAGCTATAATTTTTGATTTCTTAAAACATGATCAATGATTATGATCATGAGCATAAACTACAGCTATACTGCAATGATAAAAAATATTCACTTTGATTTCAACAGTATTTACTTCTCATGGAGCGATCCACAGTCGGCAAACATGTCCGACAGAAGCATTCTGGAAAAGAGAACAAGAAAATTGATGAGACTCCAAATGGGAAACAACAGATGGAGCAGAGAACCAAAGATGAGGGTAAATTTAAACTAAACATTTGTGTCATTTTAAAGTTAGTCAATTCCAAAGTTCACCATCTAGTTCTTGTGTTGCAGAAGCTGAACAAGATCCAGATTTTCTCCCAAAGTAGATTTGTTACTGTAGTTAATGCTTTAAGTCTGCAGAATGGTAACAATACTCCTCCTCGACAGTGTTAACAGACCACAGAGTGATGGCAGGTGAAGCTTTGGACAAGAGGAACATCTGGGAGCCAAGTGTTTACTATGCACTGGGAAAGGAGTCCTTCTTTTTTGCTGGTCATAACATCAGCATCCGGGAGTCTATGGATACTTATGGCGCTCTGATCTGGCCTGGGGTATGTCTTGCCATGATGATGTGGAAAATGCGGTGAATGCACCGGTTGTTACAGATGTGATAATGATTTGTTTTGCAGGCCATAGCTTTGTGCCAGTTCTTGGAGAACAACCAGCAGCAAGTGAACCTGATGGACAAGGCTGTGCTGGAGATTGGGGCTGGGACTGGCTTGCTCTCAATAGTGGCAAGTCTACTTGGTAAAGTTTATTACAATAATTAATATATTTGCACCTTAAATAATAGGTATTCTATGTCCTCTGTAATCACATGTGTGGTGGACAAAATCAAAGTCACCAGTAAGTCTTGTCAGTGAAAATAAGTCATAACAAGTAGTTACCAAATATGGATGCAAAAACCAGCAATAAAAGATGGTTGCATATCAAGATTAATATCAAATTATTGTTAATAATGACTTAAAAAGAAATACAAAATAGAATTAACTTCTTTACTCAGAGATGCTTTATCTTGTGGAGAACATTGACATTTTAGCCTGGTGCTGGAACTCAAGGAAATATCAGGGGGTCACTAAAAACATTGGGATGTATTGTCTGGGGACCATGACTATTCACACACACCAACTTTCTTGCATTGCAAACAGTTCACCAGACCTACATTAATCATACAGTAGAAACATACTGTATGTGTTCATTTATTCCCCATGAAATAGAAAATCTTTTCATGCAAAGTAAATCAATGCAAGATCTCCTTCTACAGTAACTCATTCCTCTCTTTTCTCTTTGTCCTTTCGTCTCTTTCAATAAATGACTAAAAGAAATCCGCAAAGTTACAATCATTCACTTGCTGACCTTCCAAACAGACCTAGAGTTTAAACACTGGCCTGAATGTTTCTCTGTCTCTATTTATGCTAATGAGATTCTGTTAAAAGTTCACATTTTCTCTGGGATACTACATGTGTATTTAATTACAGAATGATGACATGACTCCTAAAAGATGTAACTCCTTTAAAAAGGTAAAAAATGTATTGTTTCATATATTTTTAACTTCCTGAAATAGATGGTTCCCGTAGTTTTTAACAATACCATTCAAACGGCTGTGAATTGAATATTTGTTGGGGACTATTTTCAGTTGCAGATTAATACACATTAGCTGCATTCTTTGTGGTAGCAGGAGAGTGTAAGTGGGGTTGATTCAAAGTAAACTACAGTGCCCACATTACTTGCAATGAAGCAACTAGTCAGCCAGTGCAAAAATGTGGTTCATGTTTTTAATAGTTTTTAGTCTCACTGGCAAAGCTAATTACTACATGAGGTTTTAGTCTTTTCATGGGATGTGTTGGCATTAAGAAAATATAAATTATCATCCAACTATTTAGAGTTTAAATGCCTGTGTAACTACTTGACATATTGCATGAGTTGCAGTGTTAGCATACATCAGATTGAGCTATCTCACAGAGATGAGTTTAGTGCTAGCTCTCATCATATAACCTACAGCACTGAGTAAGAGAACAGTGGGGCCACTCACCAAAAAATTGATTGTCAAAGTTTCTGGGTCTATCATTCAGTCTCTACTCTTTTCCAGGTGCTAGGGTGACAGCTACTGACCTGCCAGACATTTTGTCTAATCTGACTTTTAACCTTCTGCGAAATACCAAGGGCCGTGCCCACTACACCCCTCAGGTGGCTGCCCTCACCTGGGGTCAGGGCCTGGAACGAGACTTCCCCTACCCTTCCTACCAGTATGACTATGTGTTCGCAGCAGATGTGGTCTATCACCACAACTGCCTTGAGGGACTGCTTGAAACTATGCGCCACTTTTGCCGACCAGGAAGTCGAACAACGCTGCTGTGGGCCAACAAAGTTCGGTTCCAGACTGATCTGGGGTTCACAGAGTGCTTTAAGAGCAGCTTTAACAGCACACTGGTCTTTGAGCTCCCACAGCAGGAGGTGAGGATATACAAGGCCACAGCAAAGGACTGACACAGGTGTTTCAGGAGGGAGAATTTGCTGACAAGTTGATGGTTTTGTGACATTAAAAAAAAAAAAAAAAAAAAATTCTGTTTCTGAATTAAATCAAATCAATACATTAAAACGTCAGGTTTTGTTCTGTGTTTACATGATATTCCTGGACACTTCAATATCCCTTGTTGAGCAAAAAGCAGAAATGAAGTTCCTGACTCACATTTCCATTTCAATGAGCTATTTTATTTGCCAGTACTTTTCCATACATTTGATATTTCTGACTTAACTTTTGATCAACATTTTGTTTTTAAAAATAAATTGATTTGCCATTAACACTTCTCTTACATTCATATTTGTCTGTAACCTACATAAATCTCTATCAAAGGTGCTCTGCTCTTGGCTATTCGTGAAAAGAGTCAATTATTAATAATGACATAGACACAAAATGCTTTCCAAAAGCATGCAACTTTCATGCATTTCTGATCTCTCAGCTTTTGGTAATCCAACAGCAGCGTTTAATTTAACTGAACATGGTAAAAACTAAGAAACCAAAGGAAACAATAACATTTTCCAACAAACGGCATACATACACCCTATAGGACCACTTATAGGATAGAGGGAAATAAACAGTTTAAATCAAAAAGCCTGACAATAATTCAGCACATGTACATACCAAGAGAGAGGGAAGCAGGACAAAGGAAAAGATGAAGACAGTGTGAGGAAGGGATAGTGATTTTAGAGCATAAAATATAAGAAGAAGAAATGTGTTTTTAACACCTACAGTACATCTATGCTTAAGTCCATTCAAGGTCAAATATCCACCATCCTTGTTGTTTTTCTGTGCCCACCAAGAAATGTTTAGAGTCTCAAACTGTTGTAATTCTGCAATCAGAAAGTTCAGAAGAGACTGTCTGTCTGTCCTGAGTATTTGTGTCTTCATGCTGCATGTTCTTAAGAACCGAGAGTCTGTACACTGTGTGGTTGATTTGTTTTCAAGGTGTCTCAATGACTCTACGATATGCAGCAGGTTGATGACTTTGGCGGCGGCACCTCTAGTATGGACTCCCTGCGAAGGTCGTTAGGGAGGGTACCATCGGGACCCCAAATATTAAGCTCTCCATAAATGCCCATGTCGATCATCTCCTCTTGCCAGGGGATTGCAATGTTGCCTGAGGCAAACTCATCGAAAAAGGTCTTGTCTGGATCGTCTATGGCCACTCCCTTCACAGAGGAAAAAGCCCCGACATCATCCAGACTTTTAGCATACACCACTTTAGGGTCAGGTACAAAAGGAGGAGGTAGGATACCTGGAGAGGTGAGATGCAGAAATTAGAAATCACATCAAAGCGTTGGAGGATTGAAGCAATTTTCAGGGTTGGAATGAATCAAAGACAAAGCACTAAATTATGGCAGTACATATTTAAATGTATAGATGCGATACACAACCCTGGACAGGATAAGAAAGAATAGTAAAGAGATTGTACCTGCATTCAGTTTCCTCCAGTTGATGTCATTGAAAAAGGGGTGCGCTCTGAGCTCATCACAGGTCCCATTCTTAAAACCCATCCTCTTGTCAACCTCTTTAGCTAGCAGCCCATCACAGAGGGACTTTGCATGCTCACTGAAATTGTCTTCATAGGTCGCCACCCGTGTCAGCATGCGCTCTTTCATTTCCTCACGGTCAACCTGACCAGAAGACAAACATCTTTGTGTTTATTTCACAAAGTTAGCCACTTGTGCACTGGGTAAATAGGAGACATCGATTAAATACAACTAACCTTCTCCCCCCTCTCTCTGAAAGGGTTCTTAGCAGCCATGAACTCATACAATGTCACCCCCAGAGTAAAGTAGTCAACTGACATGTCATACTTCTCCCCTTTCAGCATCTCAGGAGGCATGTACCCTGCAAGAACCAAAGTGAAACAATGGTAAAAGAAAGTTCTGATTTAGTGATGTGAAACAGTGAATTAAATATGAAATTGCTTATTCACTACTAGGTAGATACAGATGAGACACACCAGGTGTTCCAGCATAGCCTTTGGTCAACGTTTTGCCTTCTTTTAGCTCCACAGCAAGACCCAGGTCAGATATACGAACATTTCCTGGTCAATGACATGAAGACATCTTAATCAGCTATTTTTGACTGACAGCATGCACCTATAAACATGAACATCTGTCCCTGACTGAGTGACTGAGTGATTGAGTGATTGAGTTACTGACTGAGTGACTGATGAAACTACACCAGTGTAACTTCATGAAGCTACACGGTAACTTGCCTCAGTCAGGTGGTCTTATGTTTTTTTTGCCAACCGCATTCCACAATGACCTATCCTACTCTGCCTCTGGTTGACTAGTACTCGTTGCCTTCATTGGTTGGGTTGAACCATGAGGAGTGAGATGGTTAGGGTAAAAATATCAGAGTCAGAGCCAATCAGAGACAGAGTAAGGGCGGGTATTCATAAAAATGCAGGTGAGGGGGAAAAAAACAACACCACCACGTAGGTCCATCTGCAGAACTTCTACATGACACACCCACTTCACAGAGCCACCATCTTACATTGGTTGGGCTGATTGGATTTAGGCATGGGGAGTGAGATGGAATTATTAACTCATTATCAAGCTGTTGACCAAATTCAGCTGTTTGATAATGAGTTGATCATTTCATCACACCAGGTGTGTTAGAGTGGGGAGATACCCAAAACATACAGGCAATAGCTCTCCAGGAGCAGGGTTGGTGGTTAGAATATCAGGGAGTTGTGTGATGTAGTAAAGTGTCTGTGTCATGTAGTGTGCAAGACTGCAGATAGATCCATCTCAGTGCTATATCCATTGATTAAAATGAGAAGCCTTCTAGCATTTCATACACAGTCCAGCCATACACTAGGTTTTGACATAGTCTTGTTTACATGTACACAAAGGATTTATTTTGCAGCGGTGACTAATGAGTTTTACCGTCATTATCTAACAGCACATTTTCTGGTTTGAGATCTCTGTAGATGATTCTTTTCTGGTGAAGATGCTCCAGGCCTTGGATGATCTGAGCGACGTAAAAACAGGCTCTTGGCTCAAGAAAGCCTGGGTTGTTCTCATCCACCAGGTAGATATGGTACCTTTAGGGAAGAGAGAACAGATGTGTCATGTATTAATTGCTTCATGTCACAAACTCAGAACTTTCTTTTACCATTAATGTGATCTGCATACATGTAAAATATTATACATGTAAATCTTGCACACTCATTTTGGTTACTAGAGTAATGGTATTAGCTGTGAATATGAGCAAAATAACATGCACACATTACAATCAGATTATTAAGAAATAGAGATTTTTGGGTAGACCAATATGATTTAAAGGATAAAGTATTCTTGTTAATCTGTAGTCTGATTGTGATAAATGCTCTTGAATGAGTCATACAGACCTTTATCTTATGATCTTAATTCACTTTTTAGCCCTCAATGCAAACAACTGTGTGACAATGGTTGTTGAGAATAACAATTTAAATGTTTCTAAAAGCCAGTTTTGCTAATTACATTATATATGATCCATCCCATTGCAATCCCACTGAAATTAGGGGATGAATCATAACACATTTGGGTGATTGTCAAATAAATCTCCCATTGGTATCACAGGTGACTTTGGTTGAAATTACAACATCCTTTTTACATCAGTTTTTTTGGGTTGAAGGCACTCTTTCTGTCTACAGTGTAGATGTTGACAAAATATTTCAGAAAAGGAAGTTGTGTCTGCCAATTACTTGTGTAAATAAAGTAACAATAGAGTAAATTGTGCATGGGGAGCATGTGCTACAATACATCCCTCAATGAGTGCATCTGTTCATGTTTGTGCTTTGAGACACAAGAATTTTTCAGAATGTGAAGTTACTTGAGATCTCCTCCATTCATGATGGTCATGACCAGACAAAGCTCGTCTTTTGTCTGGAAAGCGTACGCCAATGACACAATGAAGCGACTGTGAACCTTCGCAAGAATCCTCTTCTCCACCATCGCCCCCTACAGGACAAAATTAAGACCATTCTGAAAAATAATGCTTTGAAGAAAGAAAAAAAAAACAAGTGAAACTATGAGGACTTTTGCTGCATGTAGGTGAAGAAAAATATGCAGTGTGTTAGAAAACAGGTGAAAGTATTTTTTTAAAAGATGACCTCAGACAAGTCAAGGGCAAGATGCAACTGTGCCAAGGAGTTCCATTCAGAAGAGCTTTTCACTAAAGCTCCCAGTAATCACTCTATCCCTGTCTCAGTGTTTAATACTGCAAGCTAAAGCCAAACGAGACAGAGGCAGGGACAAATATGATTAGCACCTGTTCACTACAGGGCACTTTCTCTGGAACATAAAACCAGCAAAAACACCTTTATTGATCAAAGCACTGCATGAATCATAGTTAAAAGATTGTGTTTCCCTGCAATCCTATTAAAGGAAATGCAACAATATTGAACTCAAAGTCAAAATCAAAGTTTCAAAGAAAAGCATTTCTGATCATCGAAACAATTCCCCTGAAATAAAACACTATTTACTGAAATCATGATAGACACTGAAAAAAGTAGTCTGCATTTCATTTTGACAGTTATTCTCTCACCTCAAAGCCTTTCCTCTTCTTCAGCCTCTTCTTGTTGAGTTTCTTACAGGCATAAAGTTTCCCAGTGGCTTTCATCTGACAGGCCGACACCTCCCCAAACCCACCTTTCCCGAGCACACGGAAGTCTAGGAACCAGTCATCATCCATGGGCTGCATCTCAAGCCACTTCCACTGTAGGTACCTCTTCAAGTACATGCTCTCCAGGAAGAAAGTGTAGGGGGCCTCTTGTAGATAGTTCAGTACTGTGGTAAAAGCTGCAGCGAACAAGTCATCCCCTGCAGCCTCCTGGTTTTCCGTCACTTTGGCTATGATGTCCTCAGGAAGGAATGGGCAGTAGTGTTTGGCAGAGGAGTCCATATAACGCTGGACAATCTTTGAGGCCTTGTTTACCCTATCAGAATCCTCTGCCATGTCATAGCTCTCGATGTCTTTCCACAAACGGGAAGCTGGGACATACTCTTTATTTGCATTCAGGAACTCCCTAAAGAGGCGTTTGCCGATCGGCTGCTCAACACAGATTGTGTCAAAGGTCAAATCCAGGGTATCCTTCAGGTCCTCGCACACAGTGATGTGAGGCAGTTTGAGGCGAGAATGGTACTTCTTATCCCGAGCTGCTGCATTAGAGCCATCAATGCTTCCACGAGCATTGATGTATGCAGAATTTGCTACCACAGTGGTCAGTCCTCCGATATCCATGTTGAGGGCAAATGACTGTTAGGCAATGCAGAGGGGACACATCGCAAAGAGAGAACAGAGTGAGAGGATAAAAGCTGCAAACTACTGAAGGGAGAAGAAAGGATGGGAGACCACGAGACAGAGAGGGTAACAGATCACAGAGTGGTGACAGAGGGAGCATGAGAGAGAAATGAGGTCTTGAGGCTGGTGTCAGAGCACACTTTGAGCACCGTAACACCCTCATTCACACGGGTGCACCGAACGCCCCCGCCTCCTCTCTCTCACACACACACACCTGACTCAACACCTTTCAGTAATCCATTAACACCCTAATGCCCCAGACAAGTGTGTGAGCACATACTAGAACAGAACAACACAGGCAATGTATGCAGCCGGGGTCTCACCAGTCAATAAACTTGTAAATCACAATTACTGAACATTAAAAGATAAGTAACAGTTTGGAAAAGCTGTGTTGTTTGTGATTAACTGGGAGAGACTGATTCAATTAGGATACAACAGACGTGTTTATATTTACATAACGCATATTAAAGCCCTGTTTTAGCTACTCTGTCTAGTGGCAGTTGTTAAAATATGCTAAGTATCTTTTTAGAAAAAAAAGAGGCTATCTGACATACACTAATATGTTATGCTGCCATATGATTTACTTTCTAGTAAAGGCCACAATAATGTCAGACACTGGAAAAACGTCCTGATAATTAGAGCCCAGTGCCTGCAACGCATGTTATTTTGGTCCTTACCGGCTCTCCATGTCAAAAACATTTGGGCACACCTGATAAACAACCCGAGTTTCAATGTCAGGAAGTACCCTTGAAAATCCATGACAATATTAAAATGAAATGATAAAGCATAAAACTACCACAGCATAATGTGAGGCCCAGAGGCATGGTGAGTGAAGGAGATCATAAATAAATAGTGACAGTTAAAAACATTTATTTCCCTCACCTCCTGGTTTTCCTCTTCTCAAGTCTTCTTGAGTTTCTTAGAAGCATCTAGTTTTTCTCTGGCTTTCCTGATGCGCAGCCACCTCCCATAACTCACCTCACCCTCAAGTTTAGGAACCAATCTGGACCCACAGACTCATATCAGTTGGGCCTCTTAAAGGGGCACTCTGCCCATTTTAAGTGGTTTCCTTGTCATAGTAGTAGTAATAGTAGTCACTGGGCCTGTAAATACAGTTGTAAAATATTTTCTATAGTTGTTCATCAAGTCAAGAAAATTAGTTTGAGAACAGAGAATACACATTTATAACGTATAACGTAAGTTTGAAAGATGTGGGCACATACATCAAGGAAGGTCTAATTATTTCCCCTTGTCCCACACTCAAACTCATTATGCCTCTCTGTTAAGATGCTTATTCTGCAATTGGTCCAATGTTCATGAAAAAGCAATAAGTCTCTTAAAAATTATGAATTTTTTGCATAGTTGGAAATGTTGGATCAAGTGTCTTAAAAGTTTTAACCCATACTAACCAAAAGTCAGGATGTCTCCACCTCAGCTGCTCTTCAAGACTCCAAATCTTTTGGAAGTGAAGCAACATTTTTAGAGAATCCCTTTAAAAACAAATACTCCACCAGTCAACGGACTGAGGCACACAGCAAGAGCTGCAATCATAAAATGAGTAGCCAATTAAACAAGACATTTAATTAACTATTTTGATTATCAAATAATTTAAGTCATTTTTTTTAAGGCAAAAGCACTTAAAGTTGCCAACTGGGGCTTCTTGAATTTGAAGCTTTTCTGCAACATGATACTAAAACTCTAAATCTTTAGATTTTCGACTGCAACATTTGATGGGCATCTTTCACTATTTTCAAAAATGATGACAAAATGATTAATCGATGAACCAACCAGATAAATAATAAAAATAGTTGCAGCTGTTAAGTTTTAGAAAAAGCCTGACGTTGGGTGCTTGACCTGAAAAATAAAGATCCAACGTCTAATTTGGGTCTGCCAGCTTCTCTAGTTTGAAATATGTGAATTATTCATTGTGTTTGATAGACACTCTTGTTTCAGCAACAAACTCACATAAACTATAGATCCAAACTTTTAAAACAATCTATATTTAATTTGAAAACTTATATTAGATTACAGAAAAGGTATTTGGAAGAGTCAGTACATGTGTTGCTCAGTTTTAAAAGGGAGATCTTTGAAGGGAGTACACAAAGACCTATACAACCACACATTTGTTACATCAATAATTTTGGAAGGTCTAGTATCTTTACCACTGGCCTCTAAAGGATACTATAAGCTACAATCGTCAATAGGAGTCATATACGTAATTAACAAAGCTTATTTACCTATCAGGAGCCTGGGTTATGAAAGTCTTTACCTTGCTGGTGCCAGGGTTTTTTTTGTAAACACTACCAAGGCATTACAGGGTGGTGATCGAGAATTCCTCAACTCCAGAATACAAAAAAAAAAAAAAAACTAGCAAACAAGATCAGAAAAGCAGCTGCCTACAGAACAGAAGGAAGCCAGCCCAACATAATGAGGGATAAACTATTTCAAATTATTGCCCAGAACACACAACAAAAAAGTATCAACACATGTGATGGAGCCCCATCCTAAGATGCCATGGCAACTGTATTAGGCCATTCAGAATTCACGGTGGTGTACAAACACAGCATGTTCAAGCAGACACTTTGGCCATCTTGGAACATTTGATCATCATCGTCATGTCTGTCATATGTAATTGCAAAATAATAAGAATAAGTATTCAAACAAGTACATTATACATTCTCCAACAGCAGTAGGTTTTATAGAGTTTTTTTTCTTTAGTGGGATGGCTTATTGAAAAGTGAATTAGACATACAAAGACTTCAGCTTTGAGGTCAGGCCACAGACTACAGTTCCCTTGGACGACACCTCCCCCAGAGCTGCGGTGCAGGTGCACGTGATTCAGGAGCAGAAAAAAAACTGGGGGGAACATACACCCCAGTTCTCTCAAAATTCATCTACACCCCTGAGAAAAGCCAGACAGAAATACAGGCATGGGAAACGGGGAAAAGGTTGAAGTAGCACACACAAAAGGGGGACTAAATTCCCACGGTGAAGGTGGTTTGAAGGACTGTGCTTGTTGGAGTGGCGAGGCGTAGACAGGCTAATCTTCATCGTCGTTCTCGTCATACTCATCCTCGTCATCCTCATCCCCCATGTAAGACACTGGAGTCTCCACGCGAGACCCACTATAGTGAGAGTCATTTGAGCTGGAGGCCATGGTGCCATCGGTGCAACCATCACTACAGAAGAAGAGGGGTGAAGTTTATCATTTAGTTAAGAAGTTGTGTTGGACAAGCTAATGATAGATAGAAGGAAAGGCTTCTCACCTGCTTGCGGGGTAACGTGCTCCATTAGCAGAGGATCCTCCAGTGATATAGACGTTACTTATGGGACCCTTTGCCATCTCTAGAAAGAAAGATTACATTACCATAATAAAATACAGTTGGTGATTCCTGAATGTATTACTCTTTTTCATTTACTCTTTTCTTCTGTAGTCACATCACCTTTAACAAATCATGCAGCATCACCTGTTGCACGTATAGCTCATAACTGTGGGTGTGTGAAGCTAGTGAGTAACTTTTCTTGTTTTTTAATTTTTAGTAATATATAATTATTAAAATGTCATTTTAAACAATAAAATGTACTGTTAAGATGCAAAATATGTATCATTGTTTAGGTAAATGACTGTACTGTGGAGTAACTTTATTTGCATGAAGTTCAATTCTTTGAATTTTCAATCCTGAATTTTTCAGGTCCCTGGTCATTCCTGTACTGCCTGAGATCCTGCAATGCTGTATTAACTGATTCGCTCATGTTCCAAAGAAAAAGACCGTCGTGCCCACCGGGTAATCACATGAGCAATACTAGTCCTCCATTACAACTGCTTTTAGCCCTATAATGCTGCCAGTTGCTTCATGTAATGCTACTTCTTCATTCTCATATCAGACTGAGGGCAGACTGGATGCTACTGTGACTCAGTATCATCCTTTGAAGTACAAAATGGTATTACGAGACAGGAAGGACCAGGGCTATTCTTACATATAGCACCTTTAACTAAAAAACAAAGACAAAAATGCACAGAGACATTAGAAAATTCTACGTTTCCAGTTAGTCTCTTGAAAACCTGTAATTTTGATGTATCAGTTCAGAACACTTGTTTGCTTTGAATTACAAGACATAAGCAGACTGAGTGAGTGCCAGAAACCATTTTGCTATTTTTTTATGCAGTTGAGATGCCCGCCACAGCGCTGTACAAGAGACGGCCACCACACAAAGAGTAACAGGTGTTGTTTACCTTGGACAGGTAGAATATTGATTCAATGTGACAAACATCTTTCACTTGCAGTTCCTGACCTAACCACAGTTCCTACAATCTTCATAACTCCTTAGCTGTAAAAAAAAAAAAAAAAAAAGATATCCTGTTTTTCCAGGTACTGTGGCTAAACTTCCTGTAGCTGCTCTACAATAAAAGCTTCCAGTGATTGGCCAATGAAAGGCACTTTATTTGAAGCAGAACCAGGGAGTATCTGGTTTAAATCAACAGTAGATTAACAGTGGCTGCCTTGCCGACAGACTGACATTTATGTAATATGACTGAATATGAGCTTTAGGTAAACTAAGGGCTGCAACACTCACCTATAACGTAAGGCTCCAGGGCTTTGGGCACCAGGCTACGTGCTACCTTCAGATCCTCTGGAGAACACTTTCCCACCTCCAAACCACAAGCCATGCCCATACGTTTCAGAACCTCGATGTCATCGTGGATCTCAAACATGCTGTCAAAATTGAACAAATACTCGAACCTGCGAATGACAAAGAATAGGAAATATAGCGTGAATAATCGCATAAAACAAAACCTGAATTTCCCAATCTCACGTTTAAGTGGTACAAGCGGTTTTGAAAATACTTAAGATACAAATGCTGGATTCTGTCTAAAGCGGTCAATACATTCATTATGTTTTAAGGAGAAGCACTTAAGACTGTTATAATCTCACAACCCTCCTGTAAGCATAATCAGTGCTTACACTGGAGGACTGTTTCCACATTTGTTTTTGAGTATTGACAGCGAGAGATGTGAAATACTGAGGACATGTCATAAAGAGAATGTAAAAATAATTGTATTTGACCCAAAATTACATGTTGAATTCAATATACTTTGATGAATGTGATCCATCATCAGCTGACTGAGAAGAAAATTAACTACTTTAAACTTTGAGTTATTCTGAAACCACTCAAATACTTACAAGTAGGCATTTACAACAGCATCTTTTTAAATTATCAAGCAAAAGTTTTAAAAAGGCAACAACTGAATCCTTAAGTTCTCACTAATCATTGTAGTGCATTGACTGAAACTGAATGTTTATGCTTTCATTTCTTACTGCAATTATTCATGTTCAGCAAAATTGACTGAGGAGCTGAAGTGTATGTTTTTGTTGCATATTACCCTATGACAGTTTACATATGCTCTCACTTGACTGACCCTGGTTTTAATGCATTTTTATGAGCTCATACAATGAAAAGGCATCCAATAATAATAATAGCAAACTTGCTGCCACTTTGAGTTTTTCCCCAATGTTTTGAAATATACATTTTAAATCTTCATTAACAACATAGGCTAAATTTGCATCAAAATGTATATATTTTTATCCTGTTCATAAGGTGACACATTCTGGGCATTAAATTTAGATTCCAAACAGCATCTTTTCAAAAATATGCATCTCTATCTTTAACCTGTTCAAACTTCAACCTAACTTGACTTCCAAATTACTTCTAGGTTAATCGCTAAGGACTGGAAAATTATACCAGCAAATAATCCATTATTCTAACCAAATTTAATTCACTTTGATTATTGTACCCTACAACAACTTTCACAAGTGCCCATGACAGCATTCTTTATCGCTTAATTTAGGACCAGCAAATTTCTTGACAGTAGATTCACAACTTTTTGTTTACAGTGCTGAAAACTGAAGGCTAGCAGAATCATATACTTGTCATTGGAAATGCTGCAGTCGATGACAGTTTTCTTGCTGGTGTTGACAATAATGAAGGGAAGGTGGATGATGGAGTTGGGAGGCGGAGGTCTGTTTGCCTGCTGCTCTGTCTGTCTGTTCCGCTGAACCAGGTTCTTAAAAGCTATTTGCTGTAAAGACAAAACCAAAGGAAAGATGTAAACTTTGATAGGAGGTACAGAAATATTCATTTTGGATTGTCAGCACACTCAATATAGCAAAATTATTTCAGCTACATACTCTGCAACATGCATTAGTAACGCTTAAGCTGGATGTATGCTTCTGTGTCAGGTGTTACTGCGGTACCACTACAGATGACTCCAGTGTAGGAAACTGGTTTATAGTTGAAGGTAGAATTGGGATTGGATGATGTAGCACCAGCATAACAATAAAATAATGTGTTGTACATAATCCTACTGCATTGCACAATTAATATAGTTTGAATTACTCTGTAATCTTTGTGATATGGATTGCAATAGGAAGGTCACCATGTCTCACTAAAGGACTATTATGCAGTCGTCAGTAGTCAAAGTAATGATGTTTACATTCTTTGACTCACTATGATAAAGACCAACAAACTGCTCTTGGTATGTATGCACGGTCACTCCCTGGAGGCAGCACATGTCAAATGAAGCAAAACTTACAACATATCTGGGGAGGCTAAACGTGTAGACTCCTCCGTTGCGCTGTAACCCCCCTAAAACATAAACACTCAATTCATTCCCACCTGTAGTATGAGTTCCTGAAGCTGTGACTGTTTCTGCTTAATCCTCTCCAATCGCCGTTGTCTCTCCACCTACAATTGGTATAATGGAACAATGATTAAGAGTGATAACAAAGGTAATGCAAACAAATGTGTTAACAATTTTCACTGTTTGTACCTCTAGATTTTGGCACTCCTGTGCTGAGTTGGTGGGCAGGCCAATCCACTTGATCTCTTTCTTCTCTTTAGAGATTATGTTCATGGCCATGAGCACATTAAGTGCATCGTACACACGCCGCCGAATGTTCTTCTGGTCATACACGTGCTAAAATTTTACATTTAAAATATTACCAAAAACTAATAGGTTATTGAAAGACAACTGTAAAATCTAGCACTATATATGCCCCTTTTCCAAACATTTCTGTTGGGTGTTTAGGTTTTGCATCATTCTGAGAAAATGTCATGCGGCTGCAGCACTCACCGAGTCATTGGGTGACATGTGGTTGTCTGTAGAGCTGAATTCTGCGACCAGTTCATCTGCCACTTCATTGTAGGTGGTTACTCCTTTCTTCTGCACTTTCTCACACACTTTCATGGAGAAATGCCTCAAGCCTTTCCCATTCTTTTCCCCTTTCTTACCACGTTTTCTGCAAACAGTGCAGACCCCGTCTACATAACTCACTTTTCACATCAATTACAATGGTATAATAAGTCATCAATACTAATCCATTACTTGCTTTATATGACATTACATCTAATGTGACTCATGCAACAAACACTCCACAATAACATTCCAAGCTTTTAAAGTTAGGACTTACCCTGATGACCAAGGAGAGGCATCAGATGGTTGACTCTGAGTGAGGAACTGGGAACTGGGTGTATGTGGACTGTTTACCAATATGGTGTTGGATACCGTAGGCCTCTGAGGTGTTCCAATTACCTTTAAAAGACAAAGCAAATGGGGAGAAATAATATAATATTCTGCACTGGCACTCATCTTGTGAGACTATCGACATTACAAAATTATGTAGGTTTATTTTTTCTAAAAAAAATAATACATGTTTTACTTTAAAAAATAGGTGACATCGAGATGGAAACTAAGGACAGAGGCTTTAGTCATCCACCGCTGAGCTCTTTTCCAGCTTTGACTGGTGATGTTTAGTGATAAGGAGCGGTCATTGGGGATGTGCACACCAAAGAATTTGTGCTTTTGACCCTCTCCGCTCCAAAAACTGTTGATGTGCACTTGAGTGCATCTACCTCGTGTCTTCCTGAAGTCCAAGTCAGACAAATAGATTGTTCTCTTCTATGCCCAACTTGCCGTTGTAATCTAAAGCCTGAATTATTGATACACAAGGTAGGATGATTGAGTCCCTTGAATTTGTTTGACCGTTTGTTGAATAGTTGTGTGAAAATGATTTCATTTAATTTATGATTCAACTAATTTGCTTTTAATTTTTATTAATATCACAAATAACACCTAACATATTTTAATTGTGCTGCAAAAATAGCCAAAGACAATTGTTTAAATAAAGTTTTCATGAAGGTATTGTGTGTATTATATGTCAGAATGTTTTATTGAATAATAAGTTATTGGTCATTAATGCAGTGAATGAATAGATTCAAATTTGCACCCATAGTCATAATGTGATATATTTAGGAGATACATTATCAATTCCTTCACTAAGGTGATATCTAAGCTGATTCCCATTATGTATACATTCCATGTATATAATGGGATGATGGATGTAATCCTGCTGACTGTAGAGTTGATAAGCTTAGGATCAACTGCCTCCACCTACCCTCCACCCGGTCACCTCACAATGATAATGGAGGGGCTTACACAACAGTAAGACACAGAGAAACCCAGCAAGCAAATCTATACACAAATGCATCTGCAGGTCACTGACAATTAAGAGAGCTGATGTTTTATATTTGAGAGGTTCTAAACTCACAAACAAATGTGGTAGAGAAAGCACAGATGTCAGACAATATAAGATACAATGTGGTAGTTGAGTGGACCATCACTCACCATGTGTGGCACATGCATGTGTGCAGCAACGTTCACATTGGATGGCCCAAGGGTTTTGGGTAGTAGCTGTTTGGCCACAGGGGCAGCTGTTGGCTGGACAGTAACCAAAGACAGGACACCTAATAGAAGACATGAGACCATTAATGAGTAGAGCTCTTGATTGAATCTCCATTGCCCCCTATTGTCCACCTTCATGCACACAAGTCTACACCTGCACAAACATTATTCTGCGTAACTGGCTATCAATTAAAGTAACCTGCATGCAATATCAACAAAATACTATGCACTATAAAAAGGCATTTACTAATAACTTACCTTTACTGGGGCTCAGATTCTGATCGATGAAAACCTTCAGCTCTCCATTAGTTTCAAGCAGACCAGCCTATTAAGAACAAGAACAACATCATAACATAATATACATTAAGTGAGGTCACTTAAACAAAAAAAGTACACAAGTAAAAAACATGAGGCTGTAAGGAAGATCTAAAACACATATTGGCAACTTAACAAATATGCCCTCATCTAAATGTCAGCTACAGTGCCAACAAGGTGGCACACAAAATAAACTATTATTTTCCAGTTAAAATCATCGATATGGTTACTTACATCTTTAGCCATGATCCCAAAGGACCGGGGGAGTTGAGCTTCAGTTTAAAAAAGAAAATGTTCTTCTACTTGTCACTATTCAAACCCTTGAACACAGAGAGATGGCAAATTATTAAATATTGACAGCAGCACATTAAGTTGGATGCTAAAATCTTTTTTTTTCAAATTATTTCCTGAGCTTAAGTATATTTAACTCTGTTTCTAGTTTGAATTTGGTCTAAACTTATGTCTTAAGTGAGGCCCATCTGAACTGATGGCCAGCACACTGTACAAAGCTGCATCACAAACGTTAGCTTGACTTGCTGTGTACTCTTCTTACAAGTCAAAACTGACGCAAAATTTATTTTGGACGATCAATCTCTTTCTTGTGAGCCTTTGAGGGGCGTCTCTGAATGCACTGTGGATGCAGAAAAACATATTAACCCATCCCTTGGTGCACACAACTTTTACTACGTTAAGGCCTACTTCAGGTACCGAGCATGTCCGGAGGAGAGGCATTGTCGAACTTCTGCTACAGGTCACGCAAACATGCTAACTTTATCAAACCCACGCAAAACTATAAATGTGTCACAAGTAATAGCACCGTATGGTTACATACATACAAACTGCACGCAACAGTTACAACATCCATTTCAAGCGACGATAGCAATGAACAATCTTTTGTTGGCTGCAGCTAGCTAACTGTTAGCACCAACACTTAGATTGAGGCTTGCTGATCGTTAGCAAGCTAGTTCGCTAATGCACGTTTTGCAAAGGATTCAATAGAAAATGTAAGCCATTATTGGTTCCCTTTTGCAAATTTCCAGCCAAAGTTGACTGAGGGTTAACATTTGAGAGACGTGTGTGCATTTCGCACGATGGAAGAAGTTAATGTAGAGATTATGTGCACTTACGAGTGCACTATCCTGTTTCTTCGACGGCTGTTGTTGTTGGCATTTGAGAATGGAGGAAGAGGAGGTCTAAATCCATACCAAACAGGAAACAAACTAACCAATGTCGAACTACTTTTCAACTATTCTGTACCTAATTTCAGCGCTAAATATTTCACTGCGGTTGAGTAAGGACCTTGTGAGTTTGTTTTCCTTTCAGTTTGTGTCTATAGGCGGTTTACAGTGAAGTATAGGAAGGGTTTGCCTGTTGGTATGGATGCTGTGTGTAAAGTGCTCATTTTCCATTCAATAACAAATAATGACTGACTCATTAAACACACGTAAAGCCAGTAATAAAATAGTAACAAGTGAATAATTTCATTAATACCGTAAGGGCAGTAATATATTTAAGATCCACAGCCCCAAACAATTCGCCACAACTTCTGAGATTAGACTAGTTGTTTAAGTGTTTATTGACCTTGTTGTCAAATACTTCTTAAAATAAACTCCTAGGACTAATGACTGAGTTAATTAAGCTATTTTATTGCTACGTTTCAAGTGTGTTTTGTTTACATTTGAACATGATGTACGTTTGTTTTTATGGCGTTCCAGAACACCACTGTTGGTGTGTTACGTTCTAGAACACGTACCTTTACATTCATATCAAGCCGATAACCGTCGAGTTAGACTAATCACAGAGGTAAGTTAACGACTTGTCTGAAGCTAAAGTAAACATAACAGAGTGCACAGTGACGACTAGTAAAACTGGTGTTAGCACTGCTAGTTTAGCAATGCGTACTAGTTATTTTAGCAGCGGGCTACTCGCGTTTACGGTTGAAAAGACTGGACCACCGGCGCTTTGTTAGCCAAGTGGCGTCACGTTAGCTCGTAGCTAGCGGACAAGCTAAAGCCACAGCTGTCACCAACAACACTGCCGTAGTTAACCTAGCTGCTGTTTTACCGTGGTTAGCGTTGTGTATATTGACCAGTTAAATATATTTCAAGACCTCCGTTAAACACAGTAATTCGCAAAAACTCATGTGCATCGTCAATAACTGTGTTGCGGCTGCAGAGATAAGCGAACCACGACTGGATAAATACCGCTTACCGGTGCACTTCACAAGTTAGCAAGTTGTGTGTTAGCCTTTTCTATCCACTCTCTGCTAGCCTCGCTGCTGCAGCGCGTCTCACAATCTGATCTTGGCGGTGTCTCGCTTTAGCGGCGTCTGATTGGCCAGCATCGGTTTCTTCTTCTTCCTCTTCTTCTTGTATTACGGCGGTGAGTGTACAGCTTATTGTTGCATTACCGCCACCTTCTGAGTGTGGATCAGACAATAGACAACCTATTGTAACAAATATCCCTTCATTCTCTCTCTATCTCTCTCTCTCACACACACACTCACTCACAAACACACACACACACACACACACACACACACACACACACACACACCCTAAACTACATTTTATCCTGCATATTTTACAACACTTAGTCCTTCCCTACCATAAAATTCCTATCCATGTCAGCCACCATAGCACTCTATCCCTGCTTATTCATCTTATTGTGTGTATGTATGTGTGTACATATATATATATATATATATATATATATATATATATATATATATATATATATATAGAGAGAGAGAGAGAGAGAGAGAGAGCTACCAGTACCCTGACCTGTGTTCTCTCAACCATGCTCCAAATTCCTGCACCCCTAATTCCCTCAGATTATTCCTCATCATCTCTCTCTGTGTCCCATACCCGCTACACCTCAGAAATATGTGCTTCACTCACTCCTCTTCCTCACATCGCTCACACACACACTCACAAACCTAGTGTACTGTAAGTGTTTCGTTTAGTGCACAGTGCTCCATCATTAATCTTGTCAACACAGTTTGCTCTCTCCTGTGTACACTGCCTACCCTAGTGTGTGGACAGCATCAATGAGACGAAAGCAAAGCAGTCAAAGTAGTTCATTGTCCACAACCTACACCTCTTGGTATAGCCACCAGGTTTTAGGATGCATATACTGCCGCTTAAATTGCTAAATCCATATTTTTCATTAACCATGTTAATCTTAAAGTGGCACTTCAAGACAGCTATGACTGCAGGTAAGTGATGATTTTAATAGAGTCTCCTCACTTCATCTCTCAGCTACATTTAGTGGTGATCAGGGATGTATGTCAACACTATGTGACTGCTCTGAAGTACCGCTTCGTCAGTTTTGGAGTGTGAGTGTAACATAACAAAACTCCCAAAACCAGCTATGCCTGATAATCAGGAGCATCGTAGTACCAAAAGGGCGCCATGATTATACACTATTGTTCTGGGAATGTATGGGTGTAATGGCCTTAGGAGTTTACCTTCTCTAATTACACTTTTTTTTTTGGCTTTGAAGGGTGATTGTAGCTCTCCTTAAACCATTGTGCCGGACGATAACATTTAGAGAAAACATAATCAGTTGAATGAACAAATAATGAAATAAGGGGGGGGAAAAGGAAAAAGCGTACACTTCTACACTTGTTGCAGATAGTCAAACATTTTTTAGGGGCATTGGGGTTGTGCTGGAGAAAATCAGGACTCATGATCTATATTTTTCTAAAATGTGCAGCCACGTGTGGATGTGTAATTTTCCTCTGTCAATCACATGCAGGTGGTTCAGATGTATTTGACACACTGTAAAGTTGCATGTGAATTGTAATCCATCTCAGCTGGATCTACATAGGGTCAGTCTGAACATGGTCCGATGTGAAAAGACGACAACACCCTAACCCTAACATCTCTGACATGTATTGTACCAAACACTCATCATCTAACAATGTCTCAGGACCCTAAATCAACCTTACTGATTACTGTAAGCCTCCATGTCAAATCGTAAGCTGCTCCTCTTCAAAACCTCCAGTGTCCATTTCCTTTGACTGATGTTTTTTACTTTACAGCATCCTTGCTGCTGTCCCACTATTTTATTAGTATTCACATCCCGCTTCATGATTCATTTAATGTCTTTGGGATGCCGTAGCACTTGTATCTGTGACATCAACATGAGCGTTAAAACACCCGACCAGACCAGACCAGTACTCACCGGTCACAGACACATGGCTTTGAGTCAAAGCAGAAGACCTACATCTTCAGCTGGTATTCAATCAGTTATCACCAAATTATCTGATAATTGTTTATGTATATTAATATAAAATAATGCGACACAGGTTTCACATTAAATTCACTTTCCCTATCAGTATATTTCTCAGTTCTTTGTTACTTAAAGAAAAACTATGGACAAACATTCAACCCCCTCCGTTATTATAATGAACTGAATACCCTGTTTAAGTAGTTTAAAAAAATCTTAATCAATGTAATACTTAATTATAGTTACCAACACACTTATGACAAAACAGCCGTAAGCAAACTAGCACACAATAAATGGGTTTTATAATGTTTTGGTAACATTTTGGTCAGTGTAGTTTTCTCTGTCATGACTCATGAGCAGACATTGGTCTTACCATGAGGCCCTCAGTGTAATTAAGACCATCTTAAAGCAGTCTGGCTTAGATCATCAAGGAGCTCCTAATTAGTGATTTATTAAATGCAGGTGCACTTGTTGTATGTGATTAATGACACTGACATTTGGTCTGTCTCCACTTAAATTTAAAATATTTTGAAATTAAAATGGCAAACCTTTCTGAAGTCCCAAGTCTCTAACAGCAGGGTATTTAAAATAGATTTACGCCAACACTCGGTTTGCCAATTTATTGGATACATTTAGCTAAAACCAGTGGGGTCTAACACAAGTCTCCTGCAATAAATTGTATTATAATTATGTTTTCATGTAATGATGTGAAATAAATGAATGAATGAATGTTTTTAGAGAGGTGTGGATTCAACTTTATGATTATTTTGGAAGCTGTAGTCTGTGACGCTGATGACTTGTATTGCGGGGGTGGAGGCTGTTTCTAATATTGAGTACCTTCATTGATATAAACACAGAGATGACTCTCAGTTTAACCCGATGCAATTCAACTACACAGCAAATTTCTACATTCAAAGCAGGAATGTGTTTCACAGCTGACGTGAATGACAGTTTCTACTCCACAGGATTATAAAGATCACGTACCTGCTGCATCCTGCGAGTGTGAGTGAGTCAGCCTAAAGTGCATCTATTCAACTCAGGCTGCCATTCAGGCCTTTTTCTCTGTAAAACAAAAAAAGGGAAGGCTGACACACACAGATACTCTATCAGCGACAGTGCTGCGTGTGCTATTCACACTTGTTGAAGGGTGGATTCATTTTTACACAAGATAAAACTCAGCTGAGCCTCCTGACAGCCCAACTAACTCTGATATTTTATTTTTCACTGTTACATAACGTAGACTATTAATTGTTGACCAAATGTCACACAAAAGTACAAACAGAATGTGATGAAAGACACATTGATTGTATACATTTTAAGGCTAAAAGCTGCCTAGTACAACACAAAATACATAATACTACACAAGTACATTACATTATCACATAGCATATATTTATTAATGTAATTATATATAGTATATAAAGAAAATCATTGTGGTAAAGTTTCTGTTGGGTTTCCAGTCTCAATGGAGAAGTAAGTATTTTGCCCATGTAAGCAGAAGTTTTTGGTATTTGAGATGTATTTTGGTAAAGAACTTTGTGCTTGTGTCTTTATACAGACTCCAGTTTAGCAGGACGTATCGCTCCTGTAGCTGATAAAACTGAAAGAGTCCTTTTTTGTGTGTGTTGACCAGCCTCAGTGACCAGGTTGTGATTGCTCAGTTTATGCTGCTCAAACAAATTTCAGTCAGGAGGTCAGATGTCTTTTACTTAGTGAAATTACTTCAGGTATAGATTTATACATTTCTATCCAGTTTTGGGTTGTACAGTATAGTATGAAAGTCATTTTTGATGACACAGACAGTTCCTCTTTTTTTTGTCTTGTGTGAAAAAGAAAGCAGAGCATGTTTTTGACTAGACTTTGTTCGTCATGGCTGTTTGGTGTAGTTATTGACTGCCACTGTTTTTATATCTCCGTGCTTGTCTGCCTAGTTTGTGTAGGAGGATGGGAGTGGTTTCTCTGCAAGAGGAGAATTGCCCACATAGTTCACAGGCGCAAGAAACTGCAGAGTGATAAGCTGGTGTGCCCACAGTCAGTGTGTAAGGTTAGTCTGTGCATTTTCTATGCTGGAATATTTCACATCAATTCAATCATACAAGCACAAAACTGAAATAATGATAGTAATAATAATAATGATGATGACTGACATAGATACTTCAAGGCAGGAAATCAAGATTAGATACTGAAAGGACAAGTTCACAATTTTTAAAGTCTATCTTAAAATAATAGTCATGAGCAGAAATTAACTTTGAAACAGATTTTTCTTACCACAATCATTCCTCCCGTTCATACTGGTCATTAGAAGATCTTTTCATAATTCATTTACAATGGCTGATGGGGTCCAAAATCCAAAAGCCTCCCTGTGCAAAGATGTAGTTTTCTGAAACGAATATGAAGTGTCAGTTGTCCAAATTAGTCAAATCAAGTTGTCTTTCAACATTACAGTGTTTTTAGTGCCAAAGTCGCTCTTTGTGTAACTATACTTCCACTGCAGATCAACAAGAAAACACTGTCAGAGGAAACATAAAGAAGAAATTTGATGCTAAAAATACTGTAAATGTGGCAGATATCCACTTGAAGCCTCATATAAGCTTCACATCAACTTTAAACACATGTTTACATAAAAAGACTGTGGACACACTGTTGATTTTGGCCCCCTCCCTTACATTGGAAGTGCATTTGAATGGGATCTTTTATTAGCCAAATATGAACAGGTATGTAATGGAGACTTTCATATTATTATTATTATCATAATCATTATCATTTATTTGTATTATTATTATTATTGTTGTTGTTGTTGTTGTTGTTGTTGTTATTATTATTATTATTATATGTTGTTGTTTTTGTTGTTGTTAGGACAATGTGTGACATGTACTGCAGTGACTAATAATAACAGTTTTGTTGTGTGTGTGTGTGTGTGTTTGTGTGTATTGTGTTTACAGTAGTGTGTGTGTGTGTGTGTGTGTGTGTGTGTGTGTGTGTGTGTGTGTGTGTGTGTGTGTGTGTGTGTGTGTGTGTGTGTGTGTGTGTGTGTGTGTGTGTGTGTGTGTGTGTGTTGATCAGACTGTGTTTAGAGGGGAGGGCTGTACCTCTGTTTATTAACAGTGCTGTTTTTCTGTGGTGTACATGTCATAACAAAGTAGTGTATAGCTTTGACGCTATGTCTTTCCCTCACTTACTCGCCATGACCAATTTTGGAAAATAAAAGTTTAAAAAAAAGAAAAAAGTACTGACTGCAAACCTTTATCTTTCTGGCCGACTACTTCCGCGCAGGCGCACAATGAGCGATATTCGGGCTACCAAACTGGTCAAACAGCGGGTGTGAAAATGGTAGGTAACCAAAATAAACACAAACCCAGGCATTGGTTTTTGTGCCGTGGCGGCTTACATTTATGCCTGTTGTCGCATTATTAAAAGTTAGAGCTGTGTCGCGTTTTGTCAGGCTTACAGTGATCAGTTACTGCTGTTCGCCGCTGTTTCAGGGAAGGTCAGTTGATATTTTGAGAGCAGCTAGCTAGCTAGTTATATGTCCCTTTTTGGCAGTGTGGTAACTTCGGCTGTGAGTCGGTCAGCCGATGAGCCTCAAAGACAGAGGGAAATCCTGACACACCTATAACCACACTGACAGCCTGTTCCCGTAATATTATCCCCTTCGTTGATGTCAGTGAGAAATCCTGGCTAATTTAGCTATCGTTAGCCAGCAGAAGTTACTAGCGTTAGCTGGTGGTATGTAGACAATGCTAACCTATCGTTACCCATCTGGACGCTCAATAATCCGCTCTGTGTGGACTGCAGCCGGTACACACATTTGACTTCTTGTGGTTGTAATCACACCGGTTTGTGAAGTCTTTAGCAGGTTGGTGAACTCACAGAGTTAATATTGTCCTGTTTCAGGAAATGCTGCTCAGTGAAGTACAAGTGTTCAGATAGCTGGTGTGAAGAGATGGCATGGTGGTTTCTCTACAGGGGCAGTAAGAGCTGGGGGATCCGTTATATTAACTTAACAGATGTATCTGCTGGTTATATACTTGATTCATCTTAGATCTACTTACACCTGTAATAGTTTTCCAGAGTCAAAGACAACATTTTCTATTTGATTGTCTGTCCAATCAGCAGTCAAAAACGATATAAAGTTAAGTTTTAAGACAGTCAGTTCATTATCAAACTTTTCTGACGAATGACCAACTGGGTTATCGAATAATCGTCTCAGCTCTAAAATCAATTATAGTGTTAGGAGAATAGATATTACAATAAAGGGAGTTTAGTGACACAATATTCAGAATATACTCGTTTTGTTCTAGCTCAGTGAAATCTACACTGAATGCCCTCCTGCTTTACTGGTTAAAACAAAAGTTTATGTTAAGTTTTATGAAAGTATACATTTCCATTCCCCAAAATATAAAACATTATCACTACAAAGGTATTCATTATTGTGTCATTAGATTTTTTTTTTTAAATATATTGCCAGCTACAGTATGCCTGACAGGGTGCTTGTGTTACAGTCCAGACTTGCTGCACCTCTAGGTCCTGGTGCTGGCATCCCATTTCCCTACTCATGTTACATCTATGACTGTAGTTATCTGAGGGGCCCTCTGGGGTACAGCATGTGCTTTGAGAATCCACAACATCCCCCCTTCAGGAAAGCCCGCGTTGCCTTTGGACAGGACATAATCACCACGCCAGCTTCTTGGCTCATTACCTATCGTCGTGTGATTGTCGGTGTGACAGACTAACCTTTTGAAAGATGTGTCTGAGTGTCTCTGGGTGTCTCCCAGTCTTTCCTGTCCTCTTCACCGTTGCCTGAATGCCTTTAGATGTGTGTATCTCACTGTGTGTGCTTCTCTGTGTCTCGCTTTGCATTTGCGTGTTGTTGTCTGTACTCTCTGGTCTAATCGCACCCGTATCTGACCACCCCTGTCCTGTACTCGTGCAGCATAAGCTGAAGTCTTCGCAGAGGGACAAGGTACGGCAGTTCATGTCCTTCACACAGGCTGGGGAGAAGACAGCTGTGTACTGCCTCACACAGAATGACTGGAAACTAGAAGTGGCCACCGACAACTATTTTCAGAACCCCGATCTCTACTGTAAGGAATCCATGAAAACTTCAGTTGACCGGAAAAAGCTCGAGCAGCTCTACAATCGCTACAAAGGTCAGTGTTTTACACTTTAACTTTAAATATGTACTGGGGTGGATTTGTTTTTCGAAAAGGACGGTTTTCCTAAAAAGTTGTAAACTTCTTGTTTGCAAAAAGTGTGAATATTTGTTTCTTTTGTTCTTTCTGATAGATCCCCAGGATGAAAATAAGATTGGTATCGATGGGATCCAGCAGTTTTGTGACGACCTCTCGCTGGATCCAGCCAGCATCACTGTGCTGGTCGTTGCATGGAAGTTTCGTGCTGCCACTCAGTGTGAGTTCACCAAGAAGGAGTTTCTGGATGGAATGACAGAGCTGGGGTGAGTGTCGACATCACCAGCGCTTGACATGCTCTGAAGTGGGATATAAACAGTGGGGCCTGAAGTATCTTCGCATGGTGGTTCTCTTAGTGCAGCCCCAGGGAGGGAAGGTTGTCTATATATAGACCTTCTCCACCACAGCTTGAGTATTCTGTGTCTTCATGGAATGGCTCAATGGAGGAGCCGCAGTGGGTTTTGAGGGTTTATTAATCGTCAGCATCAACGCTGTCATGTGATAACTGGCTGGGGTGTCTGTGTGTGATCATGTAGAGTTTGTGTGTTTACACTGTGCTGAAATTGTCTGTTTGTAGGTGCGACAGCCCAGAGAAACTGAAGGCCCTTTTGCCAAGATTAGAGCAGGAGCTCAAAGATAGCGGGAAGTTCAAGGACTTCTACCAGTTCACCTTTAACTTTGCCAAAAATCCTGGACAGAAGGGTTTAGGTAAGAAGAGTGACAGTCAGAAGAACTTGAACAATGATTTCATTAAACTGCAAACAGTTGAACATAAAGCACTTTTAAGATATGGAATACGCAACATCTCTGGCTTCATCAAGTTGGTAAAGTGATGGCTTTATGTCATTCAGACATTGGTCACTTTTACATTGATATTCTTTACATTTTTCCACTGAGACATGACCATATATTTATGCAAAGAGAAAATACTTGTGCGATATTCGGCACCTGGTGCACTAGAGGGAGCTGAGAGAGAGAGAGAGCATGCATAGTTAGAAGGCATCACTGATAGATTTACAATTTCTGCTGTCGAAGCCTCAATCTGCCTGCTTTATAAGTCCGACATGCACAATCATTGGATTACAGGATGTTAACCTTCCACTCTCTTATTGATCATATATGAGATCATCAGTCTCTTCAACACTTTAAAATTGGCTCTCACTGTGTTTTTTTGGTTGTTTATTAAACACATTTCTAAATTACAGTGATGTTAGAAGGTTAAAGGATGTGTGTATTCCTCTCAGTGTGTTTGCTTCACCTTGTACTGCAGCAGCCGTCATGTTAATCTGACAGCATTCAATTCAGAATGCTGTCAGTAAGGAGTAAGGAGACCAACATGTTAAACTGCAGTCAGATTAAAGTGAAGGGGCACATGTCTGAAAGGAGCTTATGTGTTGTGTTTTTTCGTTTGTGCAGACTTGGAAATGGCCGTAGCCTACTGGAACCTGGTTCTGTCAGGACGATTTAAGTTCCTTGATCTTTGGAATAGATTCCTTTTGGTGAGTTAAAAAATTGATATAAGGGATGCACTGATCAAATATGTCAGATTGGTATCGCAACAACACTGTCTGAGAATCAGCCATGATGTGACTGATCCACATTAAGCACAAAGTTTCTTTGTCAATGGCAGCATGAAACTTCTGTGTTTTTACTGTTAGTTACACTCACTGAGTCACTGGAGTCATGGGCAAAACCTCACTGTAACTTGCATAAAAATTACGCCACTGAGTTCCACAGTTAGCTGTACATATTTTGAATTTAAGGAAAAAAGAAGCCACTAATATCAGATTGGAACTCCATATTCCCAGATATCATGAGCTGAGGTATCAGAACCTAAAACAGGAGGGAAACATTGGATGGTTGCATCCCTCATTGACATCCATGTGGTCCAGAGATTGGGAATTTGTGCCATTGATGGGTAAAGGTGTGTTGACTTTCATTACACCTCTCTGGGGGGCAGTGAGTGAAACCAGGTGGGGTTTGATTGAAATGAAAACTTGAAACAGATTCTTGGACCTCCAGATGCTGGCATCATCAATGATTTACTGTTGGCAAAAACTGCCCACACATCTTGGTTATGGATACGACTAAATTTGGAACCAAGATGTGTGATATCATGTGTATATATACCGAACTTTTATGCTCACCAGCAGTCGTCTATTTCAGGAACACCATAAACGATCCATCCCAAAAGACACGTGGAACCTATTGTTGGACTTTGGTAACATGATTGCAGACGACATGTCAAACTACGATGAGGAAGGTGAGTTGTAAAATTCCTTCAGATTTAGCAATGATGCATTTGCTTTCAAGTTAATGCAGTGAATTTTCCATTTAATCACTGTGACACTAATGATATCTTGGTGTTTATTTCTCAGGAGCATGGCCAGTCCTTATAGACGATTTTGTGGAATTCGCTCGACCAATTGTAACAGGATCAAAACGTAAAACTCTCTAAATCAAATCCCAACTCTGGAAAACCAGAACATTGTTTCTTTTACAGTGACTTCATAGTTTTTTTTAAGACTTGTACAAAAAAAAGTGAAAATCGTAGACTTCAGAGAGAAAACAGAAGCACTCGAAACTGTCAGGAAACCACCTTTCAGGGAGCTGAGTTCAAACTTTGAGAAGGAGAACTGGCCACATTTCTGTCCTCGTGAGACTGAGGCATTATATGGACATTGCCAGATCCACCTCTGTCTCCCCTGTTGGATTCTCAGCATCCTGGATGCCCCTCTGCTCTGCTCCAGGAGGAGCATTACCTATGGGGATGGACACAGCACTGAGAGGAGGTTCAACTGGCTGTGTGTACTCTAAAGAGACTGGAGAGGGAAAGCTGTGTGTTTTTAAGATTCTTCCTAGTTGGCTTTGTTTTGTTATTTGAAGCTCTGAGTGACTGTGCAAAGTTCCCATGTCTTACTCTAACTTTGGGACAGAGTGCTCACTACACCAGCACCAACAGAACTGTTGCAGTTTTACTGTACATACTGTATCTATTGGGACAGTTTACAAAGAGAGCTATATGAAGAATAATATAAATATGTTCAATTTATAAATGCAAAAGATGATTCTTTTATGTACAGTCAATGCTAAGATCTCTAACGGGATGCCTCAATATCGTGGATGATATGCTGTTGGTATAATTGTTAGGTGGATCTGTCAAGTAATTGAGTTGTGAGCTTCTCATTGAAAGCATGTTAAACACATTTTACGTCACCTCGGGCTGGTTTCAGAAATACATTTTCACTAAAGTAAAGGCGATGTTTTAATTTAGTTTTTGGTACCTGTCAGGATAATCTCAGTTGGCAGTTTGTCTTGAATCGTAAATGTCCCACAGTACCACGATTTTGCTTTCAAAAGAGGATTTCCTTTTAACTGTCAGGGAAAGAGTTCCGTTTTTATCAGTCGATCCCTCTGAGACAGTAGTGAAGCTAAAGTGACTATTCAGCAGCATTTAAGAGACATATAAATTTAAGAAATTAGAGGCCGTTAGGATTGCATGGCACATATCTATGTTATGGCAGCGCAAAGCCCCTTAGTTCAGAAGCCAGGACAATAAAGAGGGCAATGATAAGACGACAAAGTAAGCCTTAAGAATAAATACCTGTCTGTTCAATATTTATGTTTTCTGTTCAAGCCCATCTGTTCAGTGTTACTGAAGGTAGTGAAAATTAGAATATATTGTTGATACATCATGTAAGTAGCCTAAGTATATTGTTCATTTAAGAAAGATGAATAAAGCATGAGTTTTTCCATAATCATACATGTATTTAGCTCTTTTGTTATTGATAAGATAGATAATGGGCATTTTTTTTAAATATCAAATGCATATAGTGCAGCTGCTTAGAAAAGAGTGTCTTTCTTTAATCACAATTATAAATTACAGCCAGAAAAGTTAATGTGACTGTGAAACAAAGCTTTAATTTTACTTTTTTTGATCTGGTCCTTCATGTTGTTGGTTGTTAATAACAAATAGGATTTCACAAGATTTGTTTTATTGGACTTGTGAATGGCTTTACTGTGTAACACTTGAGCAGTATTACATCAGGATGTCAGTAGCACTCAGACTAGTGGTACAGTCAAAGTTTTCATTGTGTGTGTTTTTTTGTTTTTTTTAACCCTTCCATCAGAAACTCAATGCCAAATGACTTTGTTATATCGGTGCAACTCAACTGTCTGTTGTTGTACCATCTTTTGTGAAAGACCCCTAATCTATTGCCAACCACAAAAACATTTTTTTATAAACAAATGTACATTTAATTTTAGTCGCTAGTATACCATTGAGAATGACAAGAAAAGGGGAGATGATTGGGTTGTTAAAACCCTTCTCCACACAAAAATGTGTCTTGCCTGTTGTAGCCTACCTTCAGTTGGATGTTTGACCTTCCCTGTGCAGAGTATTTGCATCACAACTAGTCTGGAGCCAATCGAGGGCCAGTGTACCACTTGGACAAGTGTGATGTGTAAACTCAAAGCCTCCAGTGCACAAACACTGAGAAGGGACTACAGTAAAGTAGGAAATGACACATTTGCATATTCATAGGTTCTGGATTTTTAATCAGGTAGGATGAGAAGATGCCATTTTAAAGATCCCCTCCAGATATTTACTATTAAGTTATAGTTTTTAGTTAAAATCCTTGAAAATGACATCTTCTCCTTCATCCTCATTAAAATTACAGAATCTTTGAATATGCAAATATTCTTCATTTCATTTCATGAATATTCTTCATTTCATTTGTTTTCTACTTCACTGTAAAGTCTATTCTCAGTGTTTGTGCACTGGAGGCTTCAGGTGTCCACATCACACTTGTGTAAGTACAATATTGTACTACAATTGGTTCCAAACTTGTGAGATCACAAATCCTGCTTGTTGGCCCGCCCCCTTAAAATGTGATTTTAAATTAGCTCACTTTCAGCAGATGAATGTGAGAACAGCCTCTAGTGTCAAACTCTGCACATACATCATTATGCACAGTGAAGCTCAAACATCCAACTGAAGGAACAAGAAGAAGAAAACATAATTGAGTGGTGGGAGACTTTAAGCATTTTTGAAATGATAATTGAATTGAATTGAATTGAATTTAACTGAATTGTTTTTTTCATGGAAAAGATTGTTCTGTCATAAAACATGTGGAGGGGATCTTTAACTACAAAGAAGAGAAGCCAAGAACAGGGCTGTAGCTACACTGAGGTCATGTTTTCTGTGTTGCATTTTTTGCAGGGGGAGAATTTGGACTCATGACTTCAATATTTATAGACTGACTTAAAACGTACAAAATTACAGTTGCTAATACTATTATCACCATAACTACTACTACTGCTGCTGCTACAGTCAGTTCCAGCACAATGTCTATCATCACATACTGTGCATATAAGCAAACACTCTCTCTCCCTCCAATTGTTTTTCATGCAAATAAAACTCATACCCGTGGATGCACCTGGGTGTTTCTTGACCTAGCCCCTCCCCACAGTAAATGCTGTAAGGTGAGACATTCGAAACTCTGACGGCTTTGTTATTTACCTTGACGGCACCCAGCTCTTTTACGAGGAATAAAAATGAAATAACCTCAGCAGTGCAGGTTGTTTATAGCCGTGGTGGACTACTGTACCTGCAGTACTTTGCACGCAATGGAGAATGAAATAGAAGGAAATGCTTCTCAACCTCTTCCATGTAATAATGACAATGACAGGTAAGCTTCATGTTGAGTTGTGTTTTCTTGGACTTCACCTTCAATCATTCTTTTATTGAGTGTGGATTTGATTTCACAGCATCAAGTTGTTGTGTTTTTGAGACGATAATGCTCACAGAAAGCTGTTACATGGTTAGATGTATTGTCATTTTCCTACCTGCTACCTGTTGGTTACATCAGCTCCTTTCCTCATCAAGTCTTTAATCTCTTATTTAAGGGGCTCAGTGAAATATTGCAGCAAAGTGTTATTTTGTGGGGGAAAAGAAATACTTTTCAAGGATATCTTGAGCTCTAGCTTTGCTCCTTGCTTGTAATCCCTCTTTTAAGTAAGTAAGTAATTTAAAATTTACAAGTCACGCAGCCAGGGCATTTGATCTCCCCGCTACAGAAACCTTACCCAGTGGAGCCTCTTGTAGTGTCTGTCATCAGAGAATAGGGCAGAGAAAGAAGGGTGGAAAAGTGAGCCTACTGTCAGTCCTTTCATCAGTGTTCAGTGTCATTGAGTTGAACGTTGGATTTTCCCCAGCAGGATTGACCCCTATGGCTTCACGAGACGTCACGATTTTGAGTCCTACAAGGACATGATGAATGAGTACTTGGCTGTCCTCAACAGAAGATCCATGAGATGGTCCAAGCTCCTTCAAGGGAAACCCCATGTGGAGAAGAACGTGACAGGTACCAGATACAACACACACACATGCTGTTTTGCTTTCATATTTTTTTATTTTTTTTATTTTATTAGTTTACACATAATACAAATGATACAGATTATACACATAGATAACATGAAATGTGTTGGCGATGTGCAAAAAACCCTCAAGGGGGCTTATTCAAGGCACTCTCCAGTGTGAGTTACATTAATCAAAGGAAAAAACAGAAAACTAAGATTGTTAAAAGGAAGGTCAAAAGAGAGATTAAGTTTTCACAAGAGATACAGATACATTTACATATATGCTGTACAGTTGCACAAAGAAAACTTAGATAACATTGCAACGATAAAAACAAATCTTTTACATCTTTCTTAAAATTTGCATGTGCTAAATTAAAAAATTGAGATGGTAATGCATTCCATATCACTGAACCTCTGTAGATTAGACCAAACTGTAACCGAGATGTTGGACGGATAGGAGGCCTGAGTTTAAAGTTATTACGGGTGAAATAATTATGAAATTGGTGATAGTAGGAATACAGTTCCTGATAAAATGAAGGAAGGGTCTTGTTCAGAGAATTGTATACAAATAAAGCAATCTGTAACTGGTTGACTTGATACACGGTGAGGATGCCTGATCTTAAAAACAAGGGATAAGACGAATGAGTCTGATGTACACAGTAAATTATTCTTAATGCTCGTTTCTGAAGACGTTTCTTCAAGTGCTCTGCAGTTAAATTGATGTCATTTTATAAAAATCTGTTTTGGAAGTGAAGAGGTATGTGCGTAAAGGTGTGCCCAATGAGCACCGAGCCAGAGTCTGGATGGCAGCGAGTGGTGCCCAGGAACAACTGGACCGGAACCCAGGACACTACCAGTCACTGCTGGCAATGGAGCATGACACCCGGCTGAGGGAAACCATCCAAACAGGTTTCCTTATCATCAAAACACACAACTTGTACTAACACATACAGTAGATCCATATAGTAGTACAATTCTTCTAATCCTTTTGGCAGATATGCATAGGACCTTTCCTGACAACATCCTCTTCCAGAGCAAAGATGAGCCGGGTCTACAGAGAGCTCTGTTCAACGTGCTGCTGGCCTACGGACACCATAATAAGGCAGTGGGATACTGTCAGGTGAAGAAGATATCTAACTCTCCTCACACACAACAAAACATATGTTTACCTAAAAAAACAGAATCAGCTACTTTTCTTATTATTTAAATACATCTGTGGGATTTTCCCCAAGTAAAACTTTTTTTACTTCCTGTACTGTGTTTCTAATCAATGATAGCTGCCATGTAATAATGCATCTAATTAATGTAGTTGATGCAACCTGAGAACTCACACTCATCAAATAATGGAGAGGAGATCATCTGAGTTACTAATTATAAAATGATCAGGTATGTAGGTAGCTGTATTCACTAGATATACAAGTATGTATTTACCACAGTATATTCATGACAAGAGCAATATTTGGAAATTATTTTAGGCAGCATGTGCTTTGGTCTGTAGCATCAGTGACCCAGAAGTTAGACAAAGCAGTTATATGATCACTGTTTTTGTTTATTCCAGGGCATGAACTTTATTGCAGGATACCTCATCATCATTACTAATGATGAAGAGAAATCCTTCTGGCTCATGGATGCACTGCTGGGAAGGATACTCCCAGGTAGACCTTTTAATGCAATGTGCTTTATGTTAATTGAATGTTGGATGAACATATGGATATTAAAAAGTATAAATGTATTAAAATTAATAATATAATTAATAACATACTCAGTTGATGTATCTAGAGCTGCAATGCTTAGTTGACTAATGGATTAGTCGATCCTCAGAAAATTAGCCACCAACTAATTTGGTATCATCATTTATCACATTAAATTTCACAAAATTTCTGTTTCCAGTTTCTCAAATATTGATATTTTCTGTCTACTTTTAGTACTCTTTGATAGTCAAATTAATATATTTGGGTTGCGGACTGTTGGTCAGGATAAAACAAAACATTCAAGGATGTCACACTGGGAAACAGTGATGGATATTTTTCATCATTTATTAACATTTTATAGACCAAGCAACTAATTGGTAGGTGAAAAAAAATAATCAGAAGATGAAATTTAAATTTAAATTAGTTGAAAGAAGTGTAGGGATCCTAAAACAGCTCTTAACTTTGCTCCAGTTAAAGCAGCAGCATCTTGCAACAAGTACAGACTTTCAGACTAGTATAAACTTCTGGGCAGAACTGAGGGCAAGGTAGAGAAAGGAAGCTTATACCTGCAACAAATATCTGAATAAAGACAAGATAATGCAACTATTTTCCTTTTATATAGCTAAAATTAGTCATAGATACACCACATGCAAATTCATTTGCATGTGCATGTGCAACATGCTGTTTATCTCTTTACCTCCTTAAACTTCCTGTGTGTTATCTTGACTCACTCGGAGCATCCTAATACTGATGTCATAGACAGATTTGTAACATAATGAACAAAGCTAAAATATTTCTGAAGTAATCGCTAAGTTGTGCGTCAATAGCATAGCAGTCCATTGGTGCTGTTATATAAAAGAGTAGTAGTGGACCAAGGTTGGAGTCTTGCAGCACTTCAGATGAAAAATTAATTTACACCAGAAATTCTTTTTTTTCCTTTTTTTTTGAGACTTTGATCTGATCTGAGAAAAAAACAGTTTAGACTGACAAACATCAACTCATTTACTGTGAATGCACGTTAATGTAGACTACTACAGTCCGGCTATGTTGGGGCTGAAGACTGACCAGGAGGTTCTTGGGGATTTGGTAAAGACTAAATCCCCTGCGGTAGGCCAGCTCATGGACCAGTATCCTGGCATATGGACCCTGTTGGTTTCGCGTTGGTTCATCTGCCTCTTCATTGACATACTACCAATTGAGGTGAAAACTTGCATTATGGAAAAATCAGGAATTCATGGAGATGTTGAAGTGCTTTATTTTACAGACATCTGTCCTGTTTCTTGTACTTGTAGACAGTTCTGCGTGTCTGGGACTGTCTCTTCTATGAAGGCTCCAAGGTGCTTTTCCGTGTCGCACTGACTCTCATCCTTCACCACCAGCCTGAGATCCTAAGAGCTCGCTCTTTGCCTGATGTGTGTGAGTGCTTCAAACAGATCACCAGTGGAGCTTTCACTCTGGACTGCCACACCTTCATGCAGGTATACAACATTATTATTGGTTTCTCCTAACACTACCAAGCATCCCATTTTTCAAGATGTCTACTTTAGAAAAGATTCACTACTTTGAGAACTGGAAGAGAATATCTCTAAATGGCAAACTAATGGGAGAGAGTGGTGAATCTTTGGTGCATCCTCGAAAACATCTTTGACTTAGCTCATGTGGGCGAGGTCACACAGAAAATAGATATAAAAAAATACCACTCAGAAAAGGTGGTGTCATGACTCATTTTCATCCTTTTTATGGATTATGTCACATTTAATCTCTCTTTGCAATTTCTTTCAAGATGCGTTGGTTTATTATGGTTTTCATTCTGATTGTGAATGGATTAAAATAATCATAATCAGTTAAATGATGTTTTCTTTATCTGTGTTTTTGCAGAGAATCTTTACAGAACCTGGCAGTCTGTCTATGGCAACTATCGATAAACTAAGAAACAAATTCAGACAAAAAATTCAGGAGGAGGAATCTAGACAGCCCTGAAGTTTTGGATCCACCATTTCCCCACTGGACTGTAATGCCTTTCATTCATCGACACTGTACTATTAACAACACTGACTTATTACTAAATGGACATTCTGGTGACTTTTTCTATACTTCTGTGTTGGGCTGGGCAGTACATCAATACTATATCGATAACATGATATGACACGCGTTATCTTTTCCTGGTTTTAAAGGCTGTATTACAGTAAAGTGATGTCGTTTTCTGAAGTTACAAGACTTTTCTAGCTGTTCTAATATTTGCATTTACCATCTTGGTCATTATATCCAAATTACTGATGATTATGAATGAAATCTCATTGTGTAAATATTTTGTGAAAGCACCAATAGTCATCCCTAAAATGCTGTCGCAACATAAAGATTAAGGCTTTTGGCAAAAAAATCTGTGTTATTTGATTTTGTCTATATGGCCCGGCCCTACTTCTGTGATCAGCAAGCTATTTTAAGCTGCACTGTAACAAATTTCACTGTAAAATAACAGTAAATTACTGGCAGCAGGGACGCCAGTAATTTACTGTTATTTTACAGTCCATAAACTGTAATTTACTTTAACAGTATATTACTGTATTTTGGATTACAGTATATTACTGTAGGATAACGGTGGGTGTTGCGGTTATTTTACAGCGCATCTACCGTCATTCATTTAACAGTATAATACCGTTTTTTGGATTACAGTACATGACGGTAGGATAACTGGGTTATGGTAATTTTACAGCGCATCTACCGTGATTTAATTAACAGTATATTACCGTTTTTTGGATTACAGTACATGACAGTAGGATAACTGTGGGCTATGGTAATTTTACAGCATATGCCAGTGTGCTATAAAATCTGCTATTTTTGTATTTAATTCGTATAAAACCATACCAATTTAAAAAAGTATTAGTAGTATCAAATTCCCAGCCCGCAAGCTACCTCATAGTCATGGTGACAGCCAGTCAACATCCAAAAGTCCTACAATAAACACACAGCTTGACGTTTCTAGTATTTACTAAGGTCTTGCCTTCTAGTGCTCAGAAACACATTCATCAACAACACGTATGACTGTCCTCCTGTCTGCGCTCAACTGAAGAAAAGTAGCAGGTTAAGCTAGCGGAGGACACGGAGGACTAGAGTAGCACAGAGTGGACAGTATTACGAGCGCTCACTCTGACCCTGTTTTCAAGAACCAAGAACCACAACTGACAGAGCAGAGCACTCACTTTAACTTAATAACTTAACTTTAAAGCAAAATAAAGTTACCAAACTGTCTGAGATGTGTCTGGCATATGGTTTCTATGCATGCTGGCTCAATAAAGAGACATTATCATAACTGAATTGATTAAATTTCATTTTGTTATTGCCAATCATTCCTGAACTCTGACCTTGAGACTTAAAGTAATACGTTTGAGATCCCTTGATAAAGAACACAAAAGATTATACATTCCATAACACTGCTGTAATTTATTTAAGTTCTAAATTGTACAGCACTTTGTAAGCTAAAACAACATTTAGAACATTTTGTATTATAAAAATGACAAGGTAGCCTATTGCATTACCACACTTGCCTCCAATAAAATCATTAATGACAGGCTTTACTGAACTCATGGGCAAAATAGTGTCAAGAACAGTGTAATACTGCATTTAAATAACATCGACAACAGTGTAACAGAACAGTCCAGCTTTTGCATGTGACTACTTGACTGCAGCGTTTGGCTGATATCCTCAGTCACCAATGACGAGAGCCTGTAAAACAAAAAAACAAAAAATGAGCAACACAACATACTCGTACTATAAAAATATGAAAAACTACTGGAGGGAGGGTTAGGTTACTACAATGGACTACTTAATAAAATGTGTTTGGTATGATTTTAATGTTACTCCTGGGAGGAACACACTGGCACACTGGCACTGGCACACCTTACTTCTCCATCTGGTGAGAGACTGGCGATTGCAGGTCCTCAATCCTCCCGTTCCTTCCCGTTTGTGGTTGCACAGCCAGCTCTATAATGTCACAAGTTAACACAAGTTAGTTATATCTTAACATTGTAATTAGCGATTAACTTTAATTATGTAGTATTCTCTAAGATGTTCATTTAAATAAATGCCTGTTAAGCCACTATCGCCGCATGGAGTAACACAATAGTGAGAGCCCTTGAATTTGCAGCAATACGACGAGTATAATTACTAACTGTATGATCAGTGGTGACTTTCCCGGGACTTTTTCAAAGACAGCGCACAGTTGGTGACGTGTTTTACCTCACCCAGCAGCGGTTGGTCCGCCAAAGAGAGTATATTAGCTAATCCGCTGCAGACCTAGCTACCTGAAGGTAGCTCGCTCCAGGTGAAGCCGTTTGGCGTGTCGCCTACTGTTTTTTCAAGTAACGTCGTCTGCGTGACGTCACACAGCCGACAGCCGCCACAGAGAATCAAACTGAGATCTTAAGAGATTACTGCCTTTACTGCCTTTACTGCCTTTTTGATCATTTCAAATGAGTCAAATGATGTCCTATCTTATTAACAAAACTATTTACTGAAAGGCTGGACAACTAGTGTGCTGTTAATAGACTGGCCTGTATTTGTATGAATTTTTAAATGAAGTTAAATTAATAAATGATAGGATAATGACACAAACTTTAATATAAAATAACTTTATAAAGGTCAGCAAAAGCTATAGCTAAGTGAGTTCAAGCTAGCAAGAGAGCTTGCTTCTTTTAGTCCTATGTAGCAACCTGAATTAATGAAACAGTCCTAACAAAACATCTGAAATGTCAACAGTTCAATAATCATGCAGACAAAACAACACTGGACACTACCAAGCATAACTTTACTTTACCTGCTCTGTTGAACTCCACTTGGACTTCTCTGGCTGGTATGATGACAAAGCTGTGCTCTCCAAAGTCAAGTTCTTGTCACTCAAAAATGAATAGTTTAAGGAGTTTGAGCAATAAAAAAGCACTATCATCAAAATAGAGGCATAAGACCGCAATCATCAGTTAGATGATGATGGATAGTGACTGGACTTGAGAAGGGATGATAGCACATGTATCCACTGCTTGACAGAAAATACTGTTTAATGCTGTTAAATGACAGTTTCTTATTGTTAACTGAACATTAACTTAATTTACATGTAAACACGAATATTTAACAGTAATTTACAATTATTATAAAATACAGTAAAATACTGTTGTAATCCACCGTAAATTTACAGCAATTCATTATAAATACTGTTTAATGCTGTTCAAATACAATTATCTACTGTTATTTTTAATTGACCGATTTAACTGTTAATTTACATGTGAGGGATGAATATTTAACAGTATTTTACAATTATTATAAAATACAGTAGGATACTGTTGAAAATCCACCGTAAATACACAGTAATTCGTTACAGTGTGGGTGTCTGAAATACATGCTGAAGCTTCTAAAGTTATGTCAGTGTTTTTGATCTTTTGTTGAGGGTCCTGTGTTCATCTGAATAATTTTGCTGCTATAGATACTTAAAGATCATCACACCTCTTGCCTTGGTTTTTAAATCTGTCATGTTTATTACCCTTAGCAACAGTTGTGAGAATCTTACCTGCACTAAATGTCCACTTCTCTTTACGAACAAAACTTAAGATGTTTTGAATGTTGGTGTGGGTACTGCTGACTTAATTTACAGATCTTGGTGTTAAACTCTTTCTTGTTAACTCAAACCTAATAATTGGCCTGATGGTTTTCCTGAATAAACTGAACTTAAAAAACAAAACAAAAAAACATCTTTGACAAAGAAATGTAAGAAGAGATGGTCATTTCAGCATTATGTGATAGTCTTAAACAGCTGGACAGTTACTGTTGATTATAGACTGTGTAAATAATGTTTCAAACCGTTTCAGACAAAGCATCAGGGGGCTGGTCCAGAGGCAGGTATTTGCCTTCCTTTGCCGAGTATAACCTAGAACAACTTAAAATCTTCAAATTTGAAACAAACTGAAGTAAATACATTAGGTTTTATTCACATAATTGGGTGAATTGACTTCTGGGGAAAGGCCTGAGGACTGGCATAACAGTCAAACACCTTTGAACCACCCTCCCCTGCACTGCATGCACAGGCAGAAAAACAGCTTGAAAAGAAAAAAAATGACAATGGGCCAAGCACTGTACTTTGATGTTTTAGCTGCATGTACGCCAAAAGTGATAAATCCAGTCAGCATCGAGACACAGGTTCTGAGACCTGTTGGCAGAAAACCTGCGTGAATGAAATCTACTATAGTTCAACTTTATCTAAACCTCAGACTGAAACTGTGGGTTAATTAACATGGAATTGGTAATCATTTATTCTTTGCACAGCACAGTTGTAATTGACCCTCTGACATATGAAAAATGTGTATACGCCCATTTCATGCAGTAAGTTATGACATTGTGACAGTGAGCCAGCATGCACAAAACCATGACCCTGAAACTGAAGCAGCTAAATGAATTCAGCCATTATTATCATTTACACCAGTACTTTTCCTACTGACATGTCATAATGTTGTTGAATTAATGTAATACATTTACAATGTTCAATACTACAATTACTCTCAAATGCTGTTTCACCACTTTTAATGAGTCCAAACAAACGGGACTGACCAGGAACAGGTTTGACTGATGGAACTGACTAAAGGCAAAACAAAAATACAAACAGCCACTGTCGTTCACTTTTATTGACCTTTGATGCCTTTAGAAAACATTTCAAACAATCCATTAAAACCACATTAAATCACTACATGAGTATTTAGATGAGAGAGGGGAGGAAAACATTAAAAAAAACATAAATATCTGTACTTTCTCCTATTACATCAAACAATGCATATTTATGGTAATAACAGTTCTGTACATGAAGGCTATGTGAGACACAAAGAAAATGTCCCAAACATGGCAGCACACAGTGTCAGTGAGTGAGTGAGTGAGTTATTGGCTTTACTTTAATCCCATCTCTGTTACAGCTGGGAAGGCACTGATGAACACTGACCAGAGCATTTTGGCCATCTTTAAATTATTACACGGGGCTGTTTCTAACTACTATAGTGCAACTTCTTTCCCTACAGCAACCAAAATCCCAAGTGGGACCTTTCAGGGATAAAAAAAACAAAAAAAAACATAACCACCCAGTGGAATATAAGAAATCAACACTATTACGTTCCTACAGTGATGTCCTGAGCTTTTTATCCACTGAAGCCAAATGTGCTATTTTTATAGACTGATTAAGCAATCCCTGGTATGTGTGTGTATATATATTGTAACAGTAGAATCCAAAAGGAGTGGTTACTATCCCCTAAAGGAATAGTTTTGTGAAATCCTCCTCCTCACACATCTTCAAGAAGAACAGGTTAGTGTTTGTCGACAGTGGTACAACATGTTCTCTAGAATCTGTTTACTTGAGCTAAATGTAGAGTTGCAAAATAAAATGTCCGATGTTTGCTCTGTAGCGTTAAGCAGCCAGTAATATTCCCTTTACAATAACGAACCTCCTTAATGTCGAGACCGCTAAAATATTTATCCGGAAACAGATAAACGATAAGAAAAGCTGGAGTAGCAATTTCCTCAAATCCCAAAATCCCTCAAAATTCCTTTTCACAGAAATCATAAATAGTACAACACAATTTGAGGACTCATGGATCCTCTGCTATACATGGTAACAGTTTAGAGTTTTTACTTATTACAATCTTCCAACAAAGTCCCTTTTTCTTATGAAAGAGCAGGTCAGTTCAGAAAGCATATATGAACCTCCAACAAACTCCACAAAGTGATAATGAATAGTGTTACCGATGAGGGCTGAGGAGAAGCACACACACACACAGAGGCAGCAAGGAGTTGAAGGATGGAGGGATATAGGGAGACAAAGTTGAGTGTTAAGTCTTGTAACAGTGGTTAATTGTAAGGGTGTGATAGCGCACTCTGGCCTCTGGAGACATGTGAGTAACAGGCCGCCTCAGATGGTTTGGTAGCCAGCATGGCTCCTCTTCCTGCCAATGAGGTAAGCCAGGAGCACGATGAGGACGAGACCAGCTAAAGCTGCTCCGACTATGATGGGGATCAACATGTCATCTTCATCAAGCTGGCACTCCTCAGCTGAGAGAGAAATGAGAGGACGAATTAGGACCGAGAGGCATCAGATTCATTTCATCACATTTTATTCGAGGGTAAGAAAATCATCTGTTTAATTTCAGAATGTGTCTACCTGCTCCAAACTGTTCTCCGGCGAGGCCGAAGGGCTGCACCTGCAGCTGGAAGGTGTTGATGGACAAACCTTGAGCTACATCAAGAGTTTGCTCTTCACGACACATGTACGAGTACCCCAGGGTGCCTCGCAGGTAGTCCAGACTGCCATTATTGGCTGAGAAGGGCTCTGTGACCAAGGGCAGAACGAGGAACGAAAAGACAAGAAAGAAGATTCTGGTGTTTAAAGAGATAAAACCAAATGAGAAAATCTGAAGAGAGAAAACACACCGATATCAAAGAAGAAATGGATGATGGTAGGGAAGATTAAATATCTTTCTTTTTAGAGTCCCAATAGAAAAAACTAACAGATATAGAAGTCTTTCATCCTCTTGGCCATCTTTCAACTTAACTCAGAAATTTAACTTAACTAAATGTATATTTATACTAAAAATGCTGGCTTGTTATTTCCATACTCCATCTTCTTTTGTATTTACTGGTGTTTTTATATGAAAATGTTTTGTTCATGCGCTTCTAGTTTTTATCCTGTGTTGTAATGCTCAAAAACCAGTTGTCTCTTGAGGAAAAATAAAGTAAAGGCGCAAGGAAGTCTGCACATTGTAGCTCCCAACTTTAAGTTTATCAAGACTGACATTTAAATAAAGGAAGTAATTGATTGATAAAGGCGGTGACAAAGTGTCAACTTTAGTATTTGTATCTCAATATCCATCTTTACTCTTCATCTCATCCTGCCCTCAGAGGCTTATACATAGATGTGTTCAATCAAATGTGATTTAGGGCATCTGACTAACCCCGCCCATCATACAAAAGACCAAAGTTTCCACTGTAAATTTTGCATTTTATTCTTGAGTGAGAGTTTGTTCTTGACCAGCTATTCCCAGTGGTTTCAACTGTATCTCCCAGTCTTAGTCAGCAGATGGAGTTATTTAGCTGACTGTAAAGGTTAACCAGGTGAGATTATTTTGTCAAAATACCTGTTTGTTTCTTTTTCGATGTCTTAGACTTGAATGAATCGGCACACATGAGGTATTTAGTTCCATTGTCATTGTACATTAATCATGTAATCTAGATCACCACCAAACTAGCTTCTTGTTTTAGGTTATATGTGTAAATGTTGTTTGGCCACCTGTCTAATACCACTCATGCAATTTTAACAGATTCATTTGGGCTTTTAAGTTATGTTTCTGGGATTTTTTTCCGATAAAGGACAAAATGTTGTGAACACCACAATACAGTTAAATCAAAATCTTTCTGATACAGCCACACAAAAACTCAAAGGTCTATTGCTGCGGTGTTCGATTACATTATACTGGTGTTATATAGTTTCAGTGTAGATTTTATGCACCAAGATGTGAAAATGTGTGTTTAGGTTATGAAATAAGGGTCTATAAAAATTATATTTATTGTAGTTTTTTTTTTTTAAATTAGAAAATAGATAGAGTCCCTTCCCCTTGTATTAATTAAAATATATATTTTAACACCAAATTACTGTTACTTATAGTGCAGTATATGTTGTCTTAGATGTATTGTTTATGTTACAGTGGTGATTATCCTTCATAGCTACAAAAACTGAACAGCAGACTGAACATTAGCATGCCATACTGGGAGGAAGAGTGTACTCACCTTTCACGTCTGGTAAAATAGCCGACAGAGACACCTCACTCAAGTGGTACTTGCTGGATGTGGTATTCTGGACAAAAAAGTCAGTAACAGAACAGTCAAGCCGTTTACTTTAAGCACCAGCTGTCACCTAGTGGTTATTTCAAGAAGTACAAGATGAAACTAAAACTGCCTGCAAGTTGGCAAGTGGATCATGAGGATAAACTTTTTTATGCACAGGGTTTGGAATTACATAACAGTGAGGGCAGACATGGTGACTTACCAGGGAGAAGAACAAGGTGAGGTTAGTTTTCTCTCCATCCGTCGTGAGTCGCAGGGAGGCGATGTCTGGGCCACATGAACCAGAGCTCTTTGTCAAATTGGGCTGAAGGTTCACAACCTCCTGCACAGTCTGTACATGAACAATGTCACATTTAGTAATTCAGACATGTCTAAGTATTCAGACAACCACTGAGTGTTTTTAAATGTATAAGCACCTTATTCAGGGAGGCAGAATTGAAGGTGATGTTGAGCTGGAGGCCCATGGACGCCAGTAAACAGACAGTGCCATTGCTGCTGCTGACATTGTAGTTTCCCCTCTCGGGTCTGCTGGGCTCCTTGTGTGGTGGGGCGGTCACTGGCGGGGCAACAGTCGCAAAACTCTGGTGCAGGGCGGCAGCTGCAAGAGGTATTCAGTTATTAGTTAATTACTCCAGAGACCCGATGTGTTATTAAATAATGTTGTTTTAGTTTGCTTCATTTCACAAGGTTTTTTTGCACATACATCCCCATTTCTTTTCAGCAGTGTTTATTTCATAATCAAAGTCTGCATCTGTTAATCCAGACAAAGTCGCTGTGGCCCATCTATTGAAAATTCCTACTAATTTAAAGCATACATTCATATTTCCGACTTTGCTATTTGTGATCTTGATTTATGTACAAATTAAGATGACACAACTTCATGAGTGGTGAAAGAAAATAGTCAGATCTTCTAACTGATAATAATATAATGCAAAAACACAACAAGTAATGCAGCATCTGACAATAGAGCTCTGAGGCTTACAGTGACCACATTGCCAGAGCTTGATTCAGATCTGCCAGCGGTATGAACTGGTTTAAACCACTATGACACATTTTTACCCTGAAGTCAGTGAATCTCACACAACTTGGTGGGTTGTATGGAGTAGTTTAAGCGCCTCTGTCATTTGTGACTGCACAAGTAAAGTTGTGGTAATTGATGGATTTGGTTGCTGAAATAGTGAATAAAACACACATGGACAATTATATTCACACTGGTCTTATACTATATTCTGTGAAGTCCGTTTACACAAAGCTGCTGGTTTAGGTTTGCCCAGGTCAGCAACATAATGAAGCCTGTCTTCTTCAAAACAAGTCTTTTTATTTCTAAGTCCAATGTTTACTGTCAGTATTAGACAATACATTTTACTGGAAAACTAGAGCCACCTGGATCACAGTAGGAGGACTGAACAAGTGATCCTGCATTACCATAGGTTTACCATTTGAGTCTAGTGTAGAATATATTGGAGCAATTTATTTTACCAGCAGATGGCAATATACATTTACAACTAAGGAGTCATGTGATACAGATTTTACTTGCAGAGGTGCGAATATATCATTTGCTAAATATACTTAAAGTACTCATTAGGCAGTAAAATTGTTCTTAAAGTCAAGGGGAAATGAAAAATGGATTTTTTTAACCCTTTAAGAACCTACTTAACATTATATGCCTTTTAAAATGTTATATCAAAATCCAATCATGTTTTCTTCCTGTAAAACAGTAACGTGTGCTTATGTAGGCTTTAAGCAACCAATTTCAACCAATAATATCATGACACCCACACAATCGATCAATCTTCAATTTTTAGCAGCACAGAGCAACACTTTTCAATTTTCAAATCAAGTTGCCCCCACGCCTGTCTACCCTGTTTCACTTGGAAATATGTCACAATACGGAAGTAAGATGCTCTCAAAATGCTGTTTCGTCTGGACTTTATAGAGGCACAGCTCAGACTTTAGACAAGAGGTGCAGTTTTCTCACCCTGAGAAGAACTACATGGCCTGTAATCTTTCCAGTGATTGATCCCTGATAATGTCGTCATGAGTTATCTCAGTTTCAGCGTCATACTTCACATTCCTAACAGAAAGTCTGTGTTGAAAACTGGAGGTGTGAGCTTAGAAAGGAGTGGGCATTTAGGCAGGACATTATGGGAATTGTAGGATCCCAAATTTTTGGGCTTTAACCCAAACTAGTCATGAACAGAAAATAAACTCTCAAAACGTATGGAAATGACTTACTAAATTACTGGAGCCCCTCTTACTGTAGGCTCAGTGACTGGATATAATGTATTTACTTACTTCCCACCACTATTTTATTATAAGACCATTTTGATGACAGTGTATCGAACAAATGGGATTCTACAACCTGTTCCTCTCCTGGTCTCCTCCAAATATCTTAGCAGAGGCTATTTACCTTTAAGATGACACAAAACTGAGCACTTTGTCACATTAGTTGAGTCAGATTTTGAGGTACTTGTACTTAAGCTGAGTATTTCCATATGATGCTACTTTATGCTTCCTCTTCACTGCATTTCAGAGGTAAATGTTGTACTTTCTACTCCACTACATTTATTTGACAGCTTTAGTTACATTTCAGATGGAGATATGACAAGCTTTTAAAATACAAGATTAAAGATAAAACCAGTGTAACCAGTAACATGGTACACTAGGCCCTTAGTATTCATGATATAATGATGTCATGTCATATATAATAATATATCGGTCAGAGGGACCAAACCACTACATTTACTGCAATACTTTAACTACATAGTACTTGTGTATTTTTACCTAAGTGGTATTTTTCATGCAGGACTTCTATTTGTAATGTAGTATTTTTACATTGCTGTATAAGAGTATTGTACTTCTTCCAGCACAGATGTTGTTTTTCTACTCGCAGGTTATCTATGACCTTCGGAGTTTGTTATTGTAATTTAACGGTTTTGCTGGTCAGGTATCCGTCAACTTATTGTCCAATAAGACAAACCAATACTTACCTAAAATCAACTGTAACGTTACTGTCAGGCACCGTGACTGGATACCGCTGATCTGCGTCATGTTTCCCCGGTCTTCTCTCCGGTGGTTTGAGCGCTTGTCGGGGCAGAAATCACAACAACAGGACAGAGGGAAGCTAGCCTGTGCTAAGCTAATGTTAGCCTGACAACAACAGTCAGAAAACAGTCACAATAAGAGCGAGCTCACACAGCGACAACACTAAACACTGGTCCTCTAAACAAAATCTAACTATAACGTGTCTGGTTAACTTCTCCTGTCTGTGTGTGCCGGCTGTGAGGTGAATGTTTGTCGACTGAAACGCTTTATCATCGCACCACTGCAAAGACTGACATCTGGCTCACGTGACAAACGCTTTAAGAAACACCCAGAGAGTCACGTGGTGGAGGGCTGCTTTGAGTTCACATTTATCAAGAAATACTGCAGAGGTGGAAGAAGTATTCAGAGCCTTTGGCATCGATAGAGCAATGTTAAAAATACATTTAAAAAATAATTACAAGTAGAGGTCCTGCACTGTAAAATAACATAAGTATTAGTTGTAAAATGTAGTTAAAGTATAAGACTAAAAGTAGTTGTAGTAGTAGTCGCTCTGACTGATATATTATTATATATGACATAATTAGATGATTAATACTGAAGCATCAGTGTTAGAGCAGCAAGTTACTGTTGTAGCTGCTGGAGGTGGAGCTAGTTTATATACAGTTAGCTAGTTTAGTCCAGTGGTTCCCAACCTAGGGGTGGGGCCCCTCCAAACGTCATCAGATACATCTGAGGGGTGGGGAGAGGAAAGAAGAAAAAACAAAGTTCTGATCCACAAATCTGTTCTCAGATTTTGGACATTTTCCTCAAATCTTTATTTGGTGAAATATTGGATCATTTGAACATTTATTGAAATGAAACCATGTGAGAAGTTTTGAGGGGGAAATCGCCATTTGGTGGAGCTGTTAACAACTCATAGACATCTGAAATGTGACCCAGATTACACACTACTTTTTTTTTTAAGACGTCAAAAGCCAAAAAGGTTGGAAACCACTGGTTTCATCTTTAACAATGTGTTGTGTTTTAAAAGCTTGTTATATTGTCCATTGTGTCAAATCTTCATCTGAAAAGTAACTAAAGCTGTCAAATAAATGTAGTGGAGTAGAAAGTACAATATTTACCTCTGAAATGTAGTGCAGTGAAGTGTAACGTAGCATCAACTGTATTCTTGCACTGTATTTGTGTACATACATACAAACTTAATTATACTTTAACTTCAGTAAATACATTTTATGCCACTTGGCACATTCACCCTACTTAATTTATATTATTGTTCATTTATAATATTGTTCTTTATTGTTTTTGCTATTGCAGTTACTTTACAGATTAAGCTTTTTATATACAAAACACAGGATCTGTTGTACATTATTTCAGTGTATATTAGATCAAATATTAAAGTTAATTCAAATGTATTATATCCCAGTTTCATTGTTCATCCATTAGTTGCCCTCTTTGTCTTTTTAGTATTAAATACCCTCTTTGTGTTTTCCCAAGCAGTGCTGTCTGTCTGAGCCGTAAACTGCCCGGACACAAACACAGCAACAAAACCACATGCAGCTCACAGCACATCTATTTGGCTAACTAACAGAGTCCAGTAGATGTGGCCATCTAATTAAAGTTCTTGTGAGGTCTGGCCTCAGTCAGATGTCCCTGAACATTTCACACTCTGATGTCAAAATTAAGTCTCCTCTCTGTGCAACTTCACTCGACCAGTACTCTGCCTGCAAGTTTCCTTTAGTGTCACAGTTCAGTGTGATTATGCAACACTTTGGAGAGAAACAGTGGTCTCTTGTCTGTAACCCCCTTCCTCTACACAAACACTAACATTGAAGTATCATAAGGGCAACTTATCTTTTGACCTTTTGAACATGCAGTCACTTAAACAAGCTGTTACTGGCTTCAAATGTCAAATCAATCTCTCTGCTGCCTGCTGGTCGACTATTCACATTTCGCTTTTTGATTGACTCTCTGCTTCAAATCTTGCAGTTTAACCTGTTTGCTGTATTTTAAGATACATGTAAGTGACACAGATTGCTGTATGTATGTTTACAAAGATATGTGATGTATGTTTGTTATTGCATTTGTCAAGAGAGCTACAACTTATCCTGTAAAGCTTCCAAGCTGCGAGTTTATGATTGGTTTAAAGTAAAGTATAATGTAGCTGTAATCATGAATGATGATATATGATTTAGAGTATGTTAAAGCATTTATTAAGGGTTGATACACATGAAGAAATCATTTACATGCAGGTTTAAAATGTGTTAAGAACTTAATCAGAAACACTTAAAATGTAATTTAAAAAGCTTACAACTTTGTTATAGTATGATATAAACAATTGGTAGTTCACAGATTATGATATTTATTTCAATCAATTTTAATTTCCACTTAAAGGATCAATGTATAGCACTTAGTGCCATCTAGCGGTAAGGTTGCAGATTGCAACCAATTGAATACCCTTCATCGTCCCCTTCCCCTTCCAAGCACATCGGAGAACCTAACCACAAAACTCCAGGGACATGTGAAAGGCCCTCTCTAGAGCCAGCATTTGGTTTGTCTGTTCTTGGCTACTGTAGAAACATGGCGGCCTCTGTGGAAGTGGACCTGCTACCTATGTACATATAACGTCGTGAGCACACCGAAGAGTTGTAAAAAGCAGCCTGCGGCGAGTTGCCATTCGTACTCTATGTAAACTCGTCTTTGGCGAAGTGCGGAGAGAGAAAACCTGCAGCCAATCAATACACAGTGTAGTCTGACATGTCGAAGTAAGTTTCAATTAATATATTCCCACCCCAAACACATTTAACAATGGAAGATAAACTTATTGTGACTGTTTCTGCACATCACATAGACTACTATACAGCAACGTGTTGTACAGTTTAGAGATGCAGAAAACAGAAGCTGTATGGACAGAGATCTCCCGTCTGCTCAGTGTGAGTAGTGAGTTTTAAACTGAGATGTTATAGTTGCATGTGGGTCAATATTTGGATAATTTTTCTGCTTCAAATTCAATACCCACCTCAGACACGCAAGTGATGAAACAGGCTGTTTATGTCGGGCAGATAGGTGACATCATGATCATATCTTTGGCAACCTATCTCACTTTAGACAACATCAAATGTGTCAGCCATGTTTTTGGTTCATATTGGTAGTTTATTACTGCGGCACACAGAATGACAGAAATGAAAGGTAAACGCCCCTCGTGCCACTCTTTGGTGTGTTCACGGCCTGAAGGGCTCATTCTAAAGTAACAAAATCACAACGATTCTTATTTTTCAGGTGATTATACTAATCAAAACACACTTATCAATGTTATAATCAATTTCTGCCATGTCCGCTCTGCTGGATGCCACTAAATTCTACACACTGCACCTTTAAAATTTTAATCGTTTACTGAATTTACTGAAAGAATTTTACCATTTTTTATTTCACTGCCGGATAACAGTGAAGGTTTGTTTTAAAACAGGTGACCTGCTGGAACATATAAACCATTCTTGTTGTTACACAATCAAAAAGAATATACGAAGCAGCTGAACATGACAAAGTCTCTGAGCGTTACTGTGGGTGTTGAAGCTTGTACGATGCTTTGAAGTACACACAAGCAAGTCTCAGTCCACAGGCAGCTTCTCAGTTCAGCCACTTCCTCTGATCAGAGTGTGGTGGAAAAAAAGATAAGGGTGAGGCAACTGAAAGCAACCTAGGGCTAAAGAAAGAAACAACGTCTCCACAGACGAAGAGAGAAAGAGACAAGGAGGGAGAACCATGAACACACTCAGGACAGGTGTGTTTTTGCTGTTCGGGCTCCTGGTGCCTGTATCTTGTTCAGGTAAGTGATGCAGATCTGAAACAGCTATTTAATCCTAATGTAATTCACTTCATTGACTTTGACAAAAGTCCTGAAATCTTTGTGGAAAAAAGAAATCCATATCAGCTGATTGGTATTGGAAGGGGTCTGCAGGCATGATAAGAATTATGGTGAATTTATTCAGTAAAACAGAAATCTTTGTTGTCTTCCGTGACACAGGCCATCTCCACTTAGATATTCCGCAGCCAAGAGAGCATTTAACCCTTTAAATGAAGTTTTTGATCTGTTCTTTATTCACTTTTTGGATAACAGATCTTTGAAACAAAACAAAAATTTCTACAAAACAAAAATAGCAGACGGAAGCATTTTGCAATGGAAAAAGTAGAGCTGTCTTCTTAGTCATCCAGGTTGTGAAGTTTTCCATTCTAATATCAGAAAGATGATTGTCTATATTTGGAACATAGGAAACAGTGATAAAAGATTATAATAAATGATTAATATGCAAAACCTTGTTGCTCAAAAAACGTCCCACACAGCAGCAGAATGTTGATTATTATACTCTATATTATGTAGAACATAAGAATGTACTTTTTTTCTCACTCTGCATCAGCATGAAATATAAAACAATTTTATTTCCTTCGGGTCAAAGGTTTGACTTTTTAACGGCAGACGTTTGTGTGCATTTGATGTTTCCCAAGCTATCTACTTTTTGCTTTGTGGGGGAAAAAACGTTAAAATTACATTCAAAATATCAAAAAGACTTTCATGTCCTGTCATGTATTTCAGTCAGATTCGTCATGATGAAGGGATTACAAGAAATCATATGCATAAATGAATAATCTCCCTTCAGACATTATACTGTGTGTGAAAACACTGTTATTTTCCAGAGTAAGTTATCATAACACTACGCCAAGTAAGCAATAATCACTCAATATTGATCAGGAAACGTGCTACGTGTTAGCTTGAAGACAATAACATGCCTAACCCCTCAGCGTACAGTGGCCCTGTTAAGTAGATTTAAGGTTTGATGACTGAAGATATATTGATTGTGTATTATTACACTCAGTGAAATATACAAACACGGTTTCTATGGCTGCAGCATTTCATCATATGATGAAAATATTATTATTATTATTATTGTTCTGCTTATTATACACTGACATTTTGGTATATTTGGAAACTTTAGAATAAAAAGATTAAAATTTGTGGGGGAAAATGCATTTAAATCAACAAATCTACTGGAAGGCTGTTACTTAGTACCATTTGTAAAAGAACAGTTTGACATTTTAACAAATATGTTTAATCACTTTGTTGACAAAAATTAGACGGAAAGATTGATACCAATAAGTCTAAAAAAAAAGTCAAGCTATTCCTCTGAGGATATTATAGATTTTATAAAAACGGTTATTAAAAGAGGTTATTAACCTATGTGTGCTTAAAAATTAAAAACAAGATATAGCAACAGTGAAAGGTGAGCTGAAGAGGTTTTAAGCCAAGCAGTTTTTTTGGAAACATCAGCACAGTGGGCCTTCAGTAATGCTAACAGCAGAATTTGCCTTTTTGAAGTATAAAAATAACCTATGTACAATGTTGCAACTTCAGATCATCAAAATTTGATGAGGAAGTGACAGTCTCAATGAATCCCCACCACCGGCTACATTGTTACAACAAGACTTTTTTCCAACCGCACAACGAGATAAATGAGCCTCACAAAAACCACAAAGCAGCCAATCGCTCTGACAGGAAGATGCTTGAAGTACTCAACTGCAGATAGTTTCTTATTTCCTGTCTCAGGGGACTTGCTCAATACTCTCAAGTGCCTCGGTATGATGCTATTTTCCATCCCATGTTGCTAAATGTATATCCGGTGTGTCATGTAATAGATTCACACACACACACACACACACACACACTGGGGGCCCCTATATGTTCTACTTTTTATACAGTAGCTTAACCTCTTTTTACAAACAGTATTGTAGCAAATCTCCACTATTCAATTATGAGACATTATATTATAACATACTGTATAACATAATATTCTGTATGTACTGTATTTTATAATATATAACACAGCTTATCACGATAATATTTTGTATTTCTATTATAATATATTATTATTATTATGTAAATATTAGACATTACTGTATAATGATATTGTGCATGTATTGAATGGCACACTTATTACATATTATATTTAATACACCTGCATATATTTCCACATTTTTTAATGGATATATCCAAAGTATTTATTATTCATACTTATACATATAACAATATTTATATAATGTATAGTACATACACTATAGCTACTTGTTTCTTTATCAGTTACATCACTGGACTCATTCTTTCTGGGCATATACTGTATTAACACAATATTATTATTATTATATTATGTATTGAATATAATAATCTTAATTTCTCATTTAGTTTTGTTTTATTGTATTTGTATAATTCAAATAGTATATTATCTGTAAAGCGTGTCTCTCCTGCTGCTGTAACGTGTGAGGAGACGCAGCAAGATGTATATGTTTACTTATCTTACAAGTACAAGGTTTTAGATCCACAATTTTTCTCTCGCAAAAAGAAACAAGCATTGACAAAAAAAATTAACAACAAAAAAAGTTGAAGCAGGGCTGATGAAATCCTCTAAAATTTGAGATACATATACACAACAAACATACATACATTTTTTCACTTTATAGGATAAAGATACACAAACAGAAACTCCACATTCTCTAAAACCCTTTAAAGACACTCGATTTGTACTGGACATCAGTGGATATATGTATATATGGATATTATATTCCTTATTTATACTTCTATGTAATTTTATCTTATTTGTTCAATTTAAATAGTTATGTGGTTCATTACGATTCAGCCTGTCTCTCTTTCTGCTGTAATGTGAAGAGTTGAAGCATCAGTTAAGAAAACTCTTAAAAGTTACTTTTCATTTTCAAACTTTTTTTTTTTTTATTTTTTTTTTTAAATGTTGCCCAAAGCAGCTCAGGTGCAAAGGGAAAATTAAGCAAATACAGAAAAATAGTGGAGTTTTGTGTCTTTTTAAATCTGATTGTTACACCTGAAAAACCTAAATCTATTTGTAGGTTTATCAAACATTATATAGAGTGATTGAAACATCTGAGACCAGCAATTTACTAATTAAGGACAAGAAGCCAAACTGTGGAGTAAATTAGCCGCTTGCAGACTACATTCATCACATGATGAGGAGATCTCTGAAAGTATTTTGTGTGGTTTAGCGTTTGAGTAGCGAAGTCTGTGGATGATTTTAAACTGAACGATATCCCAGCTCACTCTCCCGGCTAGTCTTAAGAGGGGAGGGTTAACAAACTGTAGCACATCATATAAATATGATACCATATTTGTGATTTATAAATTAAAAAAAAAATAAAAATAAAAATCAATCACAATAAAAAAGTTACACTTGGGAAGTCAATATTTCTCGCCCTTTAAAAAAAAAATTAAGTATGTTTTGCATTTATTTGACAGTGGAGAGTGAAGACAGATGGGAACTAGGGGTAGAGACTAGAGAAGCGGATGACATGCAACAAAGGTCTGTGGACGTCGTGGTTATGTGGTCTGCGTATTTACCTGCAGGCTATCAGGACACATCTTCTCTATTTCTCTTGAAGTTGAGCATCAGTTCAATGTATCTTTTTTAATTTTATGATTCCTATGGTCCCAGAGTAACAAAGGGGAAGTCTCTATAAAGAGGTGCAACAGCTGAGACAATAATGTAATGACAGAATTTTCCCAGCATTGACTCTACCTAATGACAAGATGGGAAGTGATGAATGTCTCTGAATGTTTGCCTATAACTTTGCAACTAAAAGAAAAGAATTAGAAATTAGTCAAGGATTCAAAATAATCTTCAAGGGGAATTGTAGTTCTTTTGTTTTTTTTAAACAAATCTTGTGATCCAGTGGTCATCAATTTGCTTTTGTTCCGGTTCATCCAGAGAACACCTGAAGTGATCCATTTTATAGAGGATAACTGGACATACAACACGATATGATCTGTGTAAAGAGATCAATGTTTTTGTCTGTGTATCTGTTGAAATGAAGCCATGAACAGATTCTGCAAAAGGCTCAACAACCAATGAAAACAGGAAGTCCCTCAATAAACTGAAACAAGGGCAGAGTCATTTATTTCTGATTAAATGTGCAGAGGGATTTTTTAAATATAAGAACGTTATCAAATTCATAAAATTGTCTTCAAAGTTAAAAATATTGAAATACTGAAAACAACACAGTCTATTTTACCTGATCAAAAGCCAGTCTCTACTCAATAATGATTTCATCTCAGAGTTGCAATACTGTACTCAGTTTCACACACACATATTCACACAAACATTTGCACAATTCATTTATATAGCTTCATTTAAGTGTAAATTTGATGATTTTGATTGATTTTGATGTTTTTTATCTCTTGTGCTGCTGTAACATGGAGATTAAGTCTTATCTTGTTAAACCTGAATCTGCAAACTAGATAACAGTGGTTTCCCTCTGAAATGTGTGTAGAGGAGGAAAAGTCTCACACAACATACATACTGAAGGACCTCAAAAATGTCTTCAAGTACAGAGCTTAGTTACCTCCCATGTGTGCCTGCAGTAGAATAATTCTCTCCTCTGTTTGTCCCGTAGAGCCTTTTTTTAACGACCTGGTCATCTGCTATTTCCTGGATGCATTCCTGATGGTTTACTGCATCACCATCACTGGTTTCTTCTTTAGAGCAAAGGTGAATTATAGTGCAAGCTAGACTGGTGCTTCACAAAGATATCTCTATACTGGAATAATTAGGTGATTCATTATTTAGTTTACAGTCATTCAACTATTAAAAGGAAAAATGTTCTTCTTCTTTTTTCACATTATCAAATATATACAAGCCTTATGTCTTTTGACTGATCAGACAGTGTAAGCAATTTGAAGTGTCTCACAATAAAAATGATTAATACATACTGTATTATTTTCTCTCTCTTTTTTATTTTCTCTAAATTTTGCTTTTTTGATTATTTGTTTAGTCTATAAAATACTTTTTGCCCGACAAACAGTCCATACACCAAATGTATCCAATCTACAATAATATAAAACTTTTCTTTTTAAATAGTTAATGTTTGACATTTTTGCTCAATAAATTACTTTTATCAATTGATAAATTATAAATCTTGTGTTGACTAATCAATTAATCAGCTTAATAGACTAAATAATTAGTTATTTGAACAACAACAATTGATGGATTAAACAGACCTGAAAATAACACACACACCTGCTATACAATGTCAATTAATTGAAGTGTTTGTTCTGTTTAGTTTGCCAACCTCCCAGCTGAAGCTGTTAAAATGCCGGTAAGTGTTTTAACCTCACATAATCTTCTCATTAGGACTTTTTTGACTGTTTATTCACTGATATGAAATGTGTATGTGTGTTAATTCTTGGATATGTGCATTTCAAGTTCATTTCAGTTCACTTTCTGTATGTTTCACTTATTAAAGCAGGACACTAATGGAATTTACCAGGTAAGGAAGACTCTTACACAATTTCATGACTAAATCATTTTGACCTTCTGCTCTACTGTGGGATCTGTATTTATTATTATATTTTCCACTGTAGGAACTTGAGAGACCAATGGATGCCGATCCTTACCAGGTGCTTGAACCATCAAAAAGAAAGGTAAGACACTACTTTTGTTGTACCTTCTCACCTCTTTTGGCTCTAAACTGTCACTCAACCTGCTTGTTTTTTTATCTCTAGAAAAAAGCCAAGAAGAAGAGGAAAACTGAGGTAAGGATGCCATATCACTCACATGGGAATGACTGTCAATCAAAAATAAAGGAAGGAAATGAAAAGTATTCTAGACATTATATGTAGTGTAGCATGACAGAGGATCACATATGGGATAATATATTATATTTCACATACAATCTCATATGTGATCTTTTTATAAAGGAATTGAAATGATAAACTGTCCTCTTTGAAGAGTAAAACTAATTCTAATCATTTCAACAATGTAAATTTAAACTCCCAGATAAAGGTAAATTTAACTCTAAATTGCATTCATATATGTATATTTATAATTCATCATCTTGCTTCAGTATAAAGGCTGACTGTGATGATGTCCTGTAAAAACAATCTGGTAGGATGGTATGACAGCACCAGTGATTGTTTTACAGGGATACAGGGACTCAAATACTGTCACTCATTTGGTGACGATGGATCAACTCAAAAAAATTTTGATCTCAGATTGTAAAAAAGACAAACAATAGCATCATTGTTCTGTGAAGGTAACTTGTTTGGAGATAGAAAAGAGAGGATTATTAGCATGATTAAGTGTTTTCTGGTGATAACCAACCATCTTATTGCAGGACTTTAAACTACTATCTTTTTTTAAACCATATCTAACACAACAGCCAAACATGTGCCATCATGGGCTGAAAGTCCACAGGTTTTCTTTCTTTCTTTTTTTTTTTTTAAAAGACCCAACAACAAACAAACCAAAAAAACAGAGGGTGATGTAACTTTGTCTCTCCTCTCTACAGTCTACCCAACCTGGGGCCATGGAAATGGATGTTTTTGAATCTATGGTCGGCACTTCCACTGCTCCAAGTCGGCGTCCCCAGTGATTTTCTGCATGGTCACTTGTGTCGCAGGAAAGTGCTGTTAACTGCTGAGCTCTCATCTACAGCCAGGAATAGTTCAACATTTCTCACTGTTACATTAGACAACCGACTCCACTTATGTGTGTGGTTTGTGTCTGTGATAATAAATATGGATTCAGAGCTGATGGGAAGCAATAAAATAGCTTAGCTTAGCATACAGACTGAAATCAGGAGAAAACGCTTTGAAAAGTTTGGCTTTTCCCAAAGTTCAAAAACAGCAACAGCTGTATAAATAGATAAAAGATTGGCTCAGAAGAGGGGATGTTATACTGAAAATAAATCATTCAAGTTCAAGTTTATTGTTATTCAAACCATACATTCACATATATAGCAGAGTGAGTGATGACATTTCTCTGGGGCCAAAGTGTAGCTACAATAAGTAATAGTGCAAGATGGATAATTAAAAGTAAGACAAAAATCCCTGAGAGCTTAAAACAGTAGGGCATTTAAAACAGTATGTTAAGGCATTACTGTTGAATGACCTTTGGGAAATGTGGGAAACAAATTTTAAAATATGAATATTTTCTTATTTGAGTTGAGTATTTTCTGATTTGATTAACTTTGACTGATGAAGCCTCATAATAGAAGAATGATTACAGCCAACAAAACATGTTTCAATATTTATACATACACCTGACTGATTATTCAGGCTAGACTTGAAGCATTATGAACCTGTCCTTTAACAAGTGCCCTGTAACAAAAAAAAGGAAAATACATTTCCCAGTTATAACTCTGTCCCTGCATGGGTTTCTTTCATTTATCTCAATTGTTCAGTTATATCTATATGCTAAATATATGTAATAAATATATGTAATAAATCAATCAATAAATGTTTTTTCAGATGTTTTATAACTTCTCTTGAATTCAGCAGTCAGGACAAAAGTATATCCCATCAACTGTAACTTTTAAACTTGCTAACCTCAATCATATAAACCACTCCTGGCCACATGTGCATGAAAGCATATAGGAAACTAGATACTAAACTCAATGACAGTGCCTATACAATCACATGGGCATGAATGAAAACATTTTTAACAAATATAAAACTTTCATGCAATAAAAAAAATCCTGATACGAAGAGTAATATTTGACCTCATTTGCAATTTGAGGTGGTCTGTCAATAGTGTTACAGACTCTCTTTCATAACAGTGTTCTCTGGGGGAAATGCTCTTTGAGCTGCAGTGAATTTTTTAGTACAATACTGCGAATGACCACCAGGAGAAAATGGCATCAGGTCTGAGCACTCTAATATTTGAGAACTCCTTTTGAACTGGGTATATAAAATCAAATAATATATAAATATATACTATATCTCCAATCAAATGTGACTTTGGGTGACTACAGCTAATAGCACCCATCATACAAACCTGCACTTTCTCTCTGTATTTGTTTTCCAGTTTTTAACTAATACTTTAAACTCATGAATGTTCAGGCTACTGCTCCTCCTGTGCATCATCATACCAGTGTGCATCTTTATTGTGTAAACCAGCTTCCAATAAAAATCAAAGCACATGTCAAAACACTTGAAAATGGTTTAATGATGTTTACAACAAAAGAGAACTGTACATTTACAGTAAAAGATTATCTTTATATGTGTATAAAAACAAAACAAAACAAAAATACAGCAGACAAATGCATCAAAATCTACTATGTATCCTGATTCACATACTTAAAACTCCTACACAATCTTTCAGTTCTATGCCGCCATGACTGGAGGCGGGGGTTTTTGTAGTCAGATCAGAGCGGTGTCCCTCTGTGTTATTAAAGTCCATAATGGAAAGCAGAACTCTTTACATTAGAGCTCTGTGAGGTCAATTATCAGACTGCAGAATAAGAAAAAGGGAGAAAAAACGGGGACACATTCCTTTAGATGAGCCCAAGCTTCCAATGTGAGTAGTTACTGTTTTACAGAATGCATTTCTTGAGATACACAGACGTAATATGTACATGGTGGCGTCCTTTTTTTTTTTCTCCTCATTTTTCTCTCTTGTTAAAAGCCATGGTCACTTGGGCTGTGAACTGATATCACACACATGACACACCCAAAAACATACAAAAATACTATATCTTTAACCTACCAAGAGTAAGACAGTTCTGCAATTAGTTCCATGCTGTGACAGAAAAAAGAGATTACAACAAACAAACGAGAAAGACAATTTTTTTTTTCTCACGTAAGTTTTTCTCAGAAATATACCAAAATATACATCTAAGCTTTGGAATACTGAGGCTAGGACTAAAGCCAGTGCTGGGTTTGTCTCTTAATACACATGCTGCAGGGTGGAAGGAAGAGAAAAAACAGAGAGAGAGAAAGACAAGAGACACAGGACAGAGAGATATCTTTGGTATCTGCATTTGTCAAAAGTTAAATATTTGGATTTTTGCTTTGGGATAGCGCTTGTGAGATCCTACAACCTCACTTGGAGTAAAGCATTAAACAAGGTGTCACTGAAGCCCGTTAGCCAGTCGCTGAGCCGCAGGGACACAGTCCATGCAGAGTGAAGGACCATGATGCATAGTGTCACAGCTGATAAAGAGTCTGTAGTGAAGAGACATGTCAAAGGAGTAGAGCAGAAGAGGAGGAAAAAGAGGAGGTAGGGACACAGCAGTGAAACCTAGCAACCGCAGGATGTGTATTCCTGGAGACAACAGGGTCATGTATGGGGGGGACTACAGTGTACAGATGAGGAGGAGACAGATGCACTGTGAGAGGCGGGAACAGCATTTTCACCACAGTCCTTGAGAGAGAGAGAAAGAGAGAGCGGATGGGGAAACAAGTGGATCCTAGCAACAGCGCTCAAGACAGACAGACAGACAGACAGACATCGAGTCCTGAGCATTTACAGTGTGCACAGGATTTACCCTCAGTGTGTATTAACAAACATCACCCAGCTACCACCAGATTGGTTTGTTTATGTGTCTGTCGGAGAAGCCCGCTAAGCCCTGTTCAACCCCCCTCCGATCCCTGCCCACAGGCACTGAAACCGCTGCACAGACATACCGGGCCGAGTGTTTCCGAGAGGGAAGAAGGTGTGGGGGGCGAGAGAGAGGGAATGAGAGGACTCGAATGAGAGCTTGCAGCCAGGATTTGATGCTGAGCAGTGAGGCAGGGATGGGCGAGAGACCGCGTCGTTCATATACAATCAGTTAGAAGTCTTTGGTTAATGTTGTTACCACAGGAAAGCGAGAGCGGGCTGTGACGGCACACCGTCGTTTGGGAAGACACGTACATACCAGGACTTGGTGGAGTGTAACAAAAAACAAAACAAAAAAACGAAACTGAAGCAGGATTGTCAAACTTAAAATGTTCAAACATGGGTCCAATAATAACATAGAACATATCTTTTCAGAAGGGGAAATCTTTAAAACCCAAAGTACAGAAAGCATTAAAACAAACACTAAATAAAAACATTTATCTCAAGTTACAACAAATAATTTCTATACAATGCTGAAATACATCAGTGTGCAGTGTAAAAACACCAAATTGTGAAAGAAAGCAAGCAGACATTCATGAGTACTGGTATGTATTGTGTCTCCCCCTTGTGGCGGCTTTTTCCACAACCCTTTACCGAGCACAGGTGTGAACAGGCTTCTCCGATGACACAAATTTGTGTTTGTTTTTTTTTTGTTTTTTGATTTTTTAAAATATTTTTTTTTCTTATTTCTTAAGTAGATTAAAGCAGGTTTCACTCAGTCTTGAGTTAGAAATGAGGTATACAACAGCTCCTTTTGCCTTACTGGTGCTCCACACTTCCTCTTATCAACGTTAAAAACTAGCAAACCAGTGTGATGGGTCAACATACTAGAGATTGATGTGTGACTGATCCACGAGAGCGTCTTGAAATCTCTGGATCACGTAATGAAACTTAAGCGTTACAGCCAAGCCAGTGCCAAGTAGATCAACAGTTAGACAGCGAGTAAGGTAAATAGAGATTTTTTTTTAAAGTCAAGACTATGACCACAAACTGTTGTTTTACCATTATTAACCACAAACTGGCTCACAGGCTTTTTATAACCAGTAGAGAACAACAAATATAAGTATTCATGTCTCAACGTTTGAAAAAAAAAAAAAAAAAAAATCACTCAAACACCTGCTGGAAGATGGGAAAAATGCACCATAATGCTTTGCAGACTGCCCTCTCTATTCTCTCTTTTTAAGACACTCATACACATACACACGCACACCCACCTGCTGGAATTATTAGTAAAGCTTTTTTTCACAGGTATCGTCAACCTGTCTGAGTCACACCTAAAAAACATAGGTAGCAACGTAATCATCCCACACTCCAAAATGCCCCAAGTACACTGTATTTGTTTCAGTGAAAACAATGCACCAGGTGAGCTCACACACACACACACACACACACACACACACACACACACACACACACGCACGCACACACACACACAATAATGCTACAATGCTCATGTCTTCTACGTAACAATAAGGCATAAATGATAATGTTAATCTTCTTTGTCAAACTAAGAAAGCCAGTGATCGTGCCCTCTCACACTATACAAAACAATTAAAGGCATAAAGTAATATTACAGAAAAAAATCAAATGATTGTTAAAGACAGCACAGCAAATCAAGTCCACAATGACTCAACCAAAATAAAAACAACAACAACCAAAAAAACAAAACAAAAAAACTCTATGAAAAGATTAAGATCAGATGCTTCAGAGTCTCTGTTCTCCTGCCAACCACAGACCTGTGTGTCCACCCATACGTGACAGACACAGGTGTCAGCGACTCGCGTGCGACTGAGGCGTGGTCACAGGTTTCTTTTCTTACTTTTTGGTCTTTATAGTTTAAAAAAAAAAAGAAGTAATTTTGCAATAATTAAAAAAAGGAAGATTTTTGGGGAGATTTTTGAGTAAGCATGATAAACTACATTCAGTCTTGATAACATACTGGTTCAAATATAAAATATGAATATCTTACAAGTGTTTATATATATATTTATATGTATAGAATTAAGAAAAGATCGTTTCTCTAATTCTTAAGTCTTTCCTCAGATAAATATTTCAGTAACATCCTATGGTGCCGATGGCAACTGGTTCAACTTGCTAGCACGCATTCACCTCTTAAGTAACTACAAACAGCACTGGAACAGGACTGAGTCCTGTAGGCCCCTCGAGGCCTCAGTGACAGGGAAACCAGCAACATGAGCAGCCAGACACCTGCCGAGCTGCAAAGAGAAAGGCTTTAACTTTGGCAAGAAGGATCTCTAAACAATATTTAAACCTGGAAATACCCCATAAATAGTAGTACTAGAAAATAGCAGTAGTAGGTTGTCCTTTTATGTATGGTTCCTATGTATGGTTCATCAGTATAAACTTTGAATGGCGAGCCAGACAGTACTTATACATTCCACACTGTTCTATACACAGAAATGTCTACAGGTGAACCTTATATGTTTAAGTGCTGCTGAGGTATATTCAGTCAAAATTATTCAACAACAGAAAAGAAGTACACAAGAGGAGAACATGGACAGATTTCACTGCTTAAAGTTTCAGTGATTGAATAATCACTGTGCTAATTAATTGTGTTATTTGGAAGCAGCAGAACAATGATGCTGTTGTGTGGGGTTTAGTTAAATGTGTAGCACATGAACAGTGCTCAGAAATAATCTGGCAGGTTTTTAAAACTAGTCCACAGACAGATTTGGGGGAGCAGTATATTGTTTGTTAATATGCTAATTCAAAACCTCAGTGATAAGAGGAGGTGTAGTATGATGATCAGAGCTATGGATTTACATAGTTGAGCCCTCTGTACGGGAGGGGTCTACACCACTAAACCTGATTTTCACAGGATGTAGTCATAAAGCTATAGGAAAGCATGCAGGCCTCTCAACAGCTCAACTCCACCAGGAGTTTCAGCAGCAAGTTGTTAAAGCTAAGTTTCTGTGATCCTTATCCAGCAGCACCAAATCAGGAATATCAAATATTGACAGGGGTGGGAGGAGAGGAAAATAATTTATCAGCAGTGTAGAGAGTAGAGATCATACAAACGGCAACTTGTGTGCTCAGACAGGCACAGCAACTACTGAGGAAAAACCACTTTGGTTCAAGCTGTTGTTTTATGGCTGAATATTAGTATAAAACCAAAAAACAGACCTTTTCTGTTATGCTTCAGAAATGTTCAAAACTGCTACCAAAATGTCCAAAACAGATTATAAAAAGGAAAACAAGCCATCAAACGGCTCACAGAAAACCAGGATCAGGCGTCAGGGTGAGGCCCCAGTGATAAAAACCAAATCATAAAGAGTGAAAGGAAACCAATTTCTCAAGCTTCAACCAAGCCAATCCCTCTGTTTTTTGGTCAGTTGTGCCACCAATTAAAAGTTCAGCTATGACACTCTTGGTCAAATAAAAAAAAAAAAACAAACAAACAAAACAAAAAAACAGGTCATCTTTGGAAAATGATCATCAAAATATTGCATTTCTATATTCTGTTGACAATGAAGAGAGATTCTGCACTCATAAATATATTGACTAGACTAAGCTACACTGACTACACACAGCAATTATTTTAACAAATATTTTTGGTATATCTTAAAGTACGTAAGCCAGTCAAATGACTGCGGATAAAAATAAAAAAAGACAGAATTTCATTCCTCCCAAAACAGGCAGACTGCAGCTCCTCAATCCAGTTTTTTGGTACAGATACTGTGCACAAGTAGATACGACGGTACTACTATTAAAAATAAAAACACAATACAATAAACCCCATTTAGCCAATGCCACCACATATTTGGTACAACGACCATGCCCCGACAAGTCCTCCTCAAAACAGACTGGTCAGCCACAGAGCCTTGTGGGTCATGCAGTTACTGAACTCTCAGCATCTGCCTGAGCTGTAGACAACACATGCAGACTTCTACTTCCTACCTTTGAATCCAAAACATAATGTACATTTATTCCAATGGATCACCATCCAAAACAAATCCTCAATCCAACACAGGACTGCATGTCTGCAGCTCTTTTTAAAGCTCTCAGTTACATTTTCAGTCATTTTCTATCAGTGTCTATAATCCGCACCAACACCTTCATATTACAAAAGCCTGGTAGCTACTGCATCACCAAGGCAAAATGTAAAACTCAGTGTTTCCAGAAAGAGAGACTCAGAGAGACACACCTGGTCCCTCTGACCCTTAAAGCAATGATAACCTTTGTATCGGCCACTTATTACTTGTTTTTAAAGCCTTATAACCACAATTAAAAATTGATAGTTAAATCTTAACTTATTAGACTTACAAAGTTCTGAAAATGTCAAAAAATACAGACATTAAAAGATAAATGAAAAAAAAAAGTCTCTAAAATATAACTTTGATATGATTTACATCAAGGCCTGTCCAAAAAAACTCAAAAGAGATCATTGAAGATGGGGTGACACACAAATCCCCATTAGTGATGATGAATATTGTGAAATTAGTAGTAAAATCAGTTAAGTTTGAATGTTTAAAGAGAAAAATCCTAAAGTTTTTGGTTAGAAGTATTTCAGAGAAAATTCTGAGCTGGAAATAGGAAGGACATATGTACAAAATGTGAACAGCTTGATGGTACCGAGGATATTTTCTTCCTGGACACTTGTCAAGGTTCATGAGGAGCGGCAGGCCAACAACAGTGTCCATCTGGCTACTGTTTGTGGAAAAAACATCCAAGAACAATAAAGAGAGGGGAAACAAACTACAAAACAAAAAGTCAACCCCAACCTCATCTGAGGTCATATTCTTTTTGGTGGCAGCGAAAGGATTAAATAATGATAGATACAATGGAAAGAACATGGGGTGGTTAGTGAACCGCGGCGCCTATATCAAACGACCTTCCCTATTCCCTACATGGTGTAGTGAGAGTAGTGCACGACATGAGGAATAGGGCGTTAAATCGGGATGCAGCCTAACTGGCTTCACTGAGCCTTGGAGGCAGTGGTAATGGTCGAGGCTTGCACAGGCACAGCAGCCGTGGTGGCTTGATGAGCATCAGCAGTGAGCTGCAGCCCCCCCGCCCCGTGCGACACCAGGCTGACGGGGTTGCTGGTGAGCAGCGACAGGTTCTGGGGGTTCAGGAAGAGCGGCGTGGTCACCAGGTTGGGTGTGTTACCAGCAGAGGTGTTGGCAAACAGCAGGTTACCACCATCCAGAGAGGTGATGGGGATTGCCCCACCCGATGCCAGAGCTGTGAAGAACAATCAAACAATCAAATTTCAATTCAACAAATGCGTAAACTACACAAAGGCTCACAGAATCACTGTCAATGTAGGACATTTCTTTCTGCAGGATTTGTTTTACCATCATTAAAATGTATTGCAGCTCAGCAGGATTTTTTATATTCATAGATGTAATTTTCTCTCAGTGGCATTACCCTCGTGGATGTGGCCCTCAAGATGCAAATGAATAGTGGCCTCATTAAATTTTTGTCTTCATTATACAACATCTTAGGATAATTATTTCTCCTGATAACCCTATGATGAATTTTCATTTTCTTTGTACGTGAAATATTTCCATATGCCTTTTGTTCATTCATATACTCTTGAATTTATTTCACTGTTTCATTTATTGATTCATTAATTAGTCTGTTTCCTAATGAGTGAGGTTTGGTCCTCCATAACAGAGGTTCCCAACACTCAGGCTGTGGGCTACTACAGGGCCTCGAGGATGTTATATGATTTGTCTCAAAAAGCAGGGTGACAGAAAATATCCTTCATGCCCGGATATGCTGATTTTTAATGAAAGTAGGTGTGAGAAGTAACCAGTCCATCACTACCAAATTTCAACTGAGGACAAAACCTGGATGTTGCTGAGAAGTCTATCTGTATTCTTTAAATTTAGTAAACTTAGAGTGAGCAAGAGAAAGAAAGAGGAAGCATAAAACACATCTTTTCAGTTTTTTCTTCACCATTCTGCAACAAATTTGTCTATAAAAACTATCTGCAGTTCAAACAGGTTGAGAAGTTCTGCTCCATACCAGCAACTACCTATGAAACTGTATTTCTGTATCAGACTACAAGATATTTTGACACTCAGTTGTTAATGTGACATTTGTACCCACCTTGTAGGGTGGCCAGGGTGCTGTTGCTCATGAGGGCAGGACTCAGCGCGCTGCCAAGGCCACCAGGAGCCAGACTGAGCAGGGCCCCACTGAACACACAGACAAGATTGTATTGATCAGTAGAGAGTACAAGTTTACAATTCAGTGAAATCCACAGAAGTAATAACTGGAGGACCTGGACCTGTTTGAACATGTCCAATACTAACCCTGGGGCGAACTGGGAGGAGGCCATCAGTCCTGGGTTGAGCCCTGCGGCAGCAGCCATAGCAGCAATGCTGGTGGGTAACTGGGCACCCTGCAGTGCTGCAGACAGCCCTGAAGTCACCATCACCTGACCTGTCCCTAAAGAGGTGGCTATGGATGTTGGGGCCTGGGTGACGATGGTGTGCGCATGAATGCCAGCTTTACTCTCTGCGGTCGTACAGTGAATACTCGTTGGTGACGGGCTTAATGATGGAGAACTGGTTACTGTGGTAACCATAGGTGCAGTGGATATGACAGATGCAGTGTTTGTGGGTCCAACTGTCGTCCCTTTGGAGAAAGGTGGGTCATCGGGATTAATTTAACAAAACATAAGTTGACATTAATTTTCAAAAATTCAAACACTTTCTTAAAAGCAAACCCAGTGAAGCACACACCTGTGAAAGACAAATTGGAGACGCTGGTGCTGGTGAGAGGCATCACTGGATTTACAGTCAGAGTGGTGGGTGTGTTAATAGTTGGACTGCTCACAAGGCTCGCCGTGCTGGCCACCTGGCAACAGAATAGGAGGAGGGATTGAATGAGATACTGTGTGTTAGAGTCATTTTGCTATAGCAACATGGACTAATATAATAAACCATTTGTCACAGCAGCTTTGCCCACTGAACCAAATATATGAGCTTAATGTACAAATATCCACTTGTCAAGCCTCCAAATACAAATGACAAGCACACATGAACCCCAGACAATCTTTCCTTAACTTCTAAAAACAAATAAAAAAGTCCCTCAAGAAACACTTCAGAGCAAGTTATGCCAATCCTCACCAAAGGACTACTGGGTGTAAAGATGGTTTTGATGGGGGTGTGGCATCCTCCGCTGTTGCCACTACTCGGGGGGTTAATCCTCTTCTCTTTCTGCCGGCGATTGCAGAACCAGACCCGAATCACCTCCTTCTCCATGTTGAGCTGGTCAGCGATCATGGTGATCTCCTCAGAGGTAGGTTTTTGGTTCTGCTTGAAGAGGGCAAAGGAGCCAGAGATTCCCTGTCAGCACTAAGGAGACTACTTCCGTCACTAAGACCACAGCTTGTGTCTTTTTTCTGCCAGATAACATTTTTAGGTTTCAAACTTCCTTTCTTATTTAAAATCTTGAAAATTAACCAACATATTGCAAAAAACTGCTTCCAGTTTTACCTGGCACAGTATGCAACAACAATCAACAGCTAACCTCTAATGTTTGCTTATTGTTAACTGTTCTCACCTCAAGAAAGCTCTTTTCTAAGGCCACTCGGATGTTGGTCTCAATACTGGTCCTCTTCTTTCGTCTGCGGTTGATCCCCTCTATGCCCATGCCCGGGGAGCCGAGTGCACTGGGGCTGGACAGGCCCTGGTCAGATGTCAGGTTCTCTGCACAAACAGCATCGACACAAAGAAAGGGGAGGGAGGTAAAGACAAGGTACTGTAAAGATACACAGGCCATGCCAACGCTGCTACCCTGATGGCAATCAATTCGATAGCACTCGATTAGGCTGGTTCAGGGACAAACCTGCATCATTGAGCCACTTTTCCAGCAATGGCTTGAGTTTGCACATGTTCTTAAAGCTCAGATTCAAGGCCTCAAAGCGAGAGATGGTAGTTTGGCTGAAGTCGTTTCCGTACAGCTTCCCCATGGCCAGGCCAACGTCGCCCTGGTGAGAAGGAGGGAAACCAAGAGAAAGAATGAAGAGACAGAGAAATATGAATTCTGGTTTCTCTACAGGGAGGTGCAGCAGGAAAAGACTCACCAATAATATGCTGTTAATGATTTCTATATGTCATACAGCCCTGTTCACATCTGGCATTAAAATGCATCTTGAGTGAGTCGATCACAAGTGGACACCTCTAAATACAGGTGTGAATACCCATTCAGATTCGATCGCACAGACCACAATCAGAGGTAGTCTGGGTCGCATATGACCACATTCTATTAGGAGTGTATATCGAATGTGTCCTGGGCCACATCAAAGGACCACCTACTTAACTGACGTCCTCTGTGTAAGTAGAAGTATATATTCATGCATGCACCAACGGTGTCATATACATAGAGTGTAAGAAGTTAGAAGAACATCTGGGAACGCAGCGATGCAGTGTGTATACAGTTTAGGCTATTCGTCAGTGAATAAATGCTACAACTCCAAAAAGACCCAAGTCAAGTTCCTGCATCTAGCTTGCCGCCTGCTGATTAAAGTTAAGTTGGTTAGCCCCAAAATTAGCAACAATGGGTTAGCCTAACCTGAGCAGACTCACTTAAAGTGGACTGACCTTTAAGGTGGACCAGCTATTCTAATTTTAATGATAATCTAACAGAAAAGTCTGGCTGCTGAGTCTCTCCCGAGTTTTGCTTTCCTCTGCATCGTACTTGGTCTCTGCAAATGGAAATGATGTACTTCTTTATATGCATAAAGAGTGGGGAAGTGAAATCTGATGACAAATGGTCACTCAAGATGCTTGTGGAGAAAAATTCTAATGTCAGATGTGCACTGATGTACTTAGTTGTCCACTTGTGATCAGATCACCCAAGACGCATGTTGATGTCAGGTGTGTAAAGGGCCTAAGAATCTGAACGTGAGATGAGATTGTCCACTGATGTTTATTTGCCAACACATGGAATTTCAAATCACTGGACCCTTAATGATCAATCAAATCTATTCTCACACACACACACACACACACACACACACACACACACACACACACACACACACACACACACACACACACACACACACACACACACACACACACACACACACACACACACACACACCTGCGTGAAGCCCAGTTTGATCCGCCTCTGTTTGAAGGTCTTGGCAAACTGCTCCAGCTCCTCCAGATCACTAGGCTCCTCCAGAGTGGGGGTATCCAACCGTTTGGGTGGTGTCTGAATAGGTGTGGCTGCTGTTGTGCGGGTTGGGGTTGCAGGCTGCAGAATACAAAATGTGATTATAATACAGTTTAAGAGTCTGCAAAGGAAAATGAAAATGCAATTATGTAAGAGATTAAAATGTGGTTAAAAATGCACAAAGTCAGACTATAAAAGTTGTTTTCTTGATGTACTTTTATTCAAACACCTGGTTTACAGTTAAAAAAATGTAAGCATTTTAATAGTTTAAAAAGAGATGCTTGCATCATTACCAACCTGAGTTGTGAGGTTGATGCTTGGTTGACTCGGCAGGAGGTTAGGTTGGCTTAGGTTGGTTGGTTGAGGTAGTTGAGTTAGAAGACTCGGGGATTGTAATATGCCTACAGAGTGAAAGACAACCGGGGGAGGGATGATTAAAAAAAGTTTCCATCACAAAACCAATACTTGGTATGAAAATATATTCTTAATTGTGCATGCAAATCAAACACTGTGACCCCTGTAGTGCTTACCTGCTTGGGTGTGCGGTGTCTGTGAGATGATGAACTGGGTGGTCGGCATTGGTGTGGCGATCGGGTGGCCGGGCTGCACAAGGACAAACTGAGGCAGGCTAAGATTCTGCTGCTGTAGCTGCTGCAAGACAAGTAAAATTACCTCTAGTCATGTTGAAAACACAGATGTTTACAGTAAAAACCAGACTAAATTACATCACTGCAGCATTGTGGCTATGCACTCTCATCACCCAAAGCACCATCACAACCAATTTTGTCACAATTGGTAGACATACGCAAATGCTGTGTTTCCTGTCAGCCTATATTATTAACTGCAATACTGTCTTTCAGATAACCTACAGGAGACAGCAATTGAGCTAATAAATTTAATATTATATACTTTAAGAAATGAATAACAGGACAGAGTCATGTTGAATTTGTATTTAGTTATTTGTAGTAACAGTTCAATACCATCCATGTCTTTAAGTAGAAACCAAGTGTCAGGCAGTCGTCTGATATGGAAGTCAAGCAATTCTCCTGGATAAAGGTTTTATAACAAACAGTGGAATTTAGACACATATCAATCTTACATAAACCAGCTGTAGTATGACTAGTATGCATGTCTACAACTTCCTTTTGCATCAATCAACATTATATTTGTAATAGTCATTTACTTCCATATTATTACCATATCATTACCATTCAGTGAACAGCTGCCTCATTTTGTTTTTTGAACAACCAGTCAGAAATATAACAAGAAAGTAAAAAAAATACAGACAGAGGTCAGAGTCTCAGCAGATAAATATACTGCCAACCACTTCTAGTGGGTCACAAGTGATGATTGAGAGGGATTATTTTGTTAGAGTCTCAACATTTCTTTACGAAAATCCTGCATAATATGCCTATATTTATGCATTTTTACATTTTTACATTTATGAATGTAGTTTTTAATTTCTTTATTTTTAAATTTACTCAACACAATAACTAACCAAAGTTTGGATGTCTCCTACAGTGCAAATAATTTCCACAGTAATGAATATTCTGATTTCAAAGCCTTATTAGATGAATTTAAAGCCATCTGCATTTGCATTTGCTTCTTCAGTCTTCTCTTGGGGTTTCTTTATCAAGTCAGATTTTAAACTAAGTCCTAATTTCAAAGTTGAAACAAAATTAAAATTATCCCACTAAAATAGAATTCAAGTATCTAAATTAGCTTCATTAAAAAAGAAACTCAGGGCTGCAAGTTTACATACATGAAGTTTTGTTAAAATAGTCTTTATGAGTTACAGAAAAAATGGCTGATGTGTGATTGTGTGATCTTACAGAAGCAATCTGGATTGGCTGTGACAGGGGTAGCTGGGTGATGGGTGTGGCTGCAGAGGCTGAGATACTGGCCCCAGTGGTGCTGTTCTGCTGGTTAGCTGAATGCTGCACGGCTGCAGCCAGGAGCTGAGCTTGTGCCTGCTGGATCAACAGCTGCTGATGCGCTGGGGTCAGGGTCAACTGAACATGGAAGGGTTATAGAGAGGCAGAGGGGAAAAAGAGAGACATGAGTAGGATTCAAACAATTCAATTTTAAGTGTCAGTGAATGAGTTAGTGTTGTCATGATAACTCAGTTTTGGTTTAATATCCAACTTATCGATAACCATTAACAATTAACATAATGTAACTGTATAATATAATAATAGCCTTGGCATGTTGGCGTAAGATCTGTGTTTATTAAGCACTTTAAAAAAGACACTTTATTTTCTTTTGTCTCCAGGTTTATTAACAACAGGGGGACTGCAGGGTTTGATCCTGTTGCCAACAGCTATTAAACAGCTTTTTTATGATGCCAATATTAGACAGTTAGTACAACATTCCTTACACATCCTTACAGGTGTTAGCTAAGTGTATTTACCAATCCTACATAACATATGAATGCATTAGGTCACAGTGCCATTGAATTTTTCACACAGGTATCGAATTAATATTAAAACTTTGACTATTATGACAACACTAATATTAGCCCAGACAGGCAAATGATGAGAAGACTCATGCAGCTGAGCCAGGCACAAGTGCAAATGAGCATGTTGATGTCATGTTCAAACTCAAACCCACATGCACAGTAAACATCTACTCCCGCACAGCACAAAAGCGGCCGCATTCATCCCGACCGATTGTTGCAACTACAGGATGACCTGAGCTGTAAATGGAAGAACATGGATATGAGATGTGGCCAAAGTCACGTGGCTGGCCCGATCACGACTGGAGAGGCCGAGGTTATGTCCAAACATTTCTGTTATGGAGGAATTTGAACATAGCCGAACAACCAGAAGGATGAACAGGCAAACAGGCAGAGGAGACACCAGCCTTAGCCACAGAATCAGGGCAAGCAATCATTTCATCACCCACTTTGTCAGCCAGGGTTAAATGTCTTAAGGTGTCACCTCAGATACGTGGCCAAGACCTGGTTTTAACTCAAAGCATAGAGGCATGAGGACACTTACTCCAGCAATCTGTCCCCCGGCCAACATTAGCTGGGTTTGAGGCAATACACTCTGCTGGACGGAGGTCGGAAGAGCACTCGAGTCTTCCGGCTTAGACTAGTGGAGGTGAAGCAAAGACGGGGCTTAGAGGAAACCTTCCTAAAGGCATAACTGAGAATTGTTGACCACATAAGCTAATCAATAATTAGATATCATCATTGTTATCATAAAAATGAGAGTCTCTTACTTAGAAGCAATTTGAAAAAATATTTTATTCAGACAAAAACACTACTTGTTTAAAAAAAAAAAAAAAAATGTTTAAAGCATAAAACTGAAAATACAATGAATCATTAAATCTCTGTGCTACCTGAGCAGTTTTCCTGAAAATGAGCCTTCAGTCTTTGGGCAGGGAGAGGATTTGAATTTAAAAGGAAGTGAGAAAGTGGGTATTTAAAATGTGCCGCAGCCTTCAGAGACATGGAAAGTGAAGGGAAGGGAGGGGAGAGCTGAGATGCTAATTAAAATAACTGTTATGCAGTGCATGTAAATTCTGCATAGATTTGCATATTCTCGGCCATCTGTTTCCGAGCAACCGCAGAGCAGCTAATTAGCATACAGGGTTGATTAATCTGCCTTGTTGCCAGGCGACACCAGGAGAGCCTGGCTCATTTAAATTAACTCTTTCTGCATGTGCGTGTATGAGTGGGGATGGCCATTCCTCTGTTCAAACTTCAACCTTATTTCATTGTAAAATTAACCGTGTCAGAACATTTTCTGTATGTTCATTTTGTGTTGTCTATAATATTGTGACATTTTAACATTATTTAGATGGAGGCTTCAAATAAGCCCACTGGGTTTTCTGCCTCTCCCTGCAATGTACATCATTCTTTATCATTTTTTTGCATTTTTTTATTTAATTGTGCAAAAAGGAAACTAAAATGTCACTAAATCTAAGAATGATCTCTATTAAATATCTGCTCCTTCCACAAAAACAGGAACACAAAGTTGCTGAGAAATAATGTGTGGTGGCGGTGTGCCTCACGTGTTACCTGTTGGAGGAGGGCTTGTGCATGTGCATTAGTGATTGCACTTGTGGTTGGCACCGTCTGCCTCTGAAAGTCCAATCCATTGATTTGGATTCCTACGGACAGAAATATAATACATGAGACATGTTGTCAGAGCAGTTCAAAGATGTTTTTAGCGTGGTTTAACAGGCAACATAATCTACGCTGTTGTTGGTTTAACACACAAAAAATGAGGAACACAATACTAGAAGCCCACAGTGACCCTGCAGAAGAATACTGAAGGAAAACAAACGGCACAGTTTTCAGGTGAAATGAAGACTGGGTATGAGGAAAAACACATTTTTTAAATGACAGCATATGTAACAGTAATAAGTGATCCATATCCATCACACAGCTGCAGGAATGCAGGCTGACCAATCATCTGAATTAAATATTAACACTACAAGCTTATATGGAAATTGGAGGCATACAGTGACATTATTTACTTAATTCTTCATTGCACAATATAACATTGTGCAGTGAATCTACAACGTTAACTTTAAATTTGATCATTTTCATCATAAAAATCAATGAAGCACAGACGCAGGAAATTAGTGTGATGTTCAATAGGCACAAGTGAGGTAAACACTTAATTTGACAAAGAACTGTTCACAAGGATTTTGGAAAGCTGCCATCTCTATTTTTTTCTTCAAGAAATCAGTCATTACTATAAAAAAGTAGGAGGCAGATTTGCAAAAATTTAAATTTTTGGCTAAGAATGTGAAACCTGTTGAATGAGAGAGTAAAACTCAACAGCATGATTTTAATCCGGTAAAGAAGGAGGGGGAAAAAAAAGAAGCTGTAGGTCACTCACCGGTGTTCCCGTCACCACTTTCCATTGCACATTTAGTAGTTTCTGACTGATTATTCACTTTAGCATCTGGAAGAGCCAGACAGAGACACATAATGAGACTGCCAGTTAAAACATAACAGCTCTTTCTCAATTATTTAAGGAGCGCTCTCACTTTCATCAACTGAATATATCCCATAACTGCAGGATTTCTCTGCTGTAACATTTCAATCACACTGACGATTCAAAGGAGCAAACTACAAACTTAACCACCGACAACGCTTTTCACAGTCAAGGGCAACAAGAGAGAGCCACGTACTGTTAATAACTGATGTCCCGTTAATATGAAAATTCAAAGTGTGACAGCTTGGCATCTCCCATTTCGCATAAGGACAGCAAGCAACAACAAAACCCAGCTGAGCTCCATCACGACCTCATCAAAAAACTCACCCGCTTTTGCTCCACCCGTGTTTTCCAGCATGGTTGCAGAACCTATCAAGGAAAACGGCCTCTGCCGGGCAAACCCACCAACAGGGTGTCCAGCACTCAGTTCCTCCTCCCACTCCCCCCCTCCCGCCTCTCTCTCTTCACTCTCCACTGGTCAACGAGCAGAGTTCAATACAACTAGAGCTACACACAGACACAGTGGCACTGTCCGTCGCACGGTTCACTGAACAACACCAGGATACGCACACAGGGAAAGCCAGCAGGGTTTAGGCAAACAGCTCTCCTTCCCTCAGTCTGTACTCTTTCTCTTTTCTTTTCTTATAGCTCGGCCCCTTTCTCTTTTACAGTGCGCTCGCTCTCCCTCTTTCCTTGTCTCTCTCTCTCTCTCTTTCTCCTATGCCAAGATTGTCAGTACTTCTGAAAAAGTTCACCCTCTCCCTCTCTTGCTGGAATGAAACAAACGACAAGTGCAGCTGGCAGCCTCCTCCAACCCTGCCCCCCCCACCCCCCCCCTACTCTATAATGAAGCATAATCAGTATTCAGCTGATTAAAGCCGTATGCAAATCTGCTCCTGCCTCGTTAGCAATGCAAGGCTTTGAAGTCCTGCGAGCGACGCATTTCACACAAGGCTCTGAAAGCTTTCTGCATAATTTAAACCCCTATAAATATTTATCAGCTCATTAGCATATTAATTGGATGGCTTTTGGAGGACGATAAAAAAAAAAACAGGGGAATAAGGACGACACAGAGAGGGGAAAAAAGTGCTCAAATCAGCACTGGGTACAGCAGAGGGAGGGGAGGCAGCAGCACAAGACCAATTATTGTGCGAGTGCACGGCTAAAAAGTAATTAGCTAAGAGCAGGTAAAAGGCTGAAGATATCCCAGAATGCAGTGTGAGGCCTGTCGGCGGTGGTCTGGGCATGTTAGCAAGGCGGACCGCATTAATAAAAATAAAATTAAAAAAAGTCTAAGACTGCTTGTTCAGAGAATCTCCAGGAGTCATGGAGACTGGGCCAAACTGCTAAAAAGAGAAGAAGGGGGGTGTCTGGGTTATTAGTGGGAGGGGGATTCACTCAATCGGAAATAAATAACTCCACATTAATCCACCACAAGCCTGTCATTACTGCGAGACCCCCTGTGGCTAAAGCATTCCACAGTGAGTGACTGCAGAGAGTGGGTGGCGGGCTGTTGCTGTCTATGTTTATGAAGTGTTAGGGGATTAGCATATTTAGATTAGCTTTACATTCCATTAGTATTTCATTTTGGAGCCTTTTTAAATTCATTTCCAGGCTCTGAGAGTTAATACGGAGGGGAAACGGCTTCCACAGTGGAGCTGCACAGGTGTCCAGTGAGACAGAGCGATTGGACTGGAATGTCTAAAGGGGAGAAGGGCTTCACCAACTAACTCAACAACTTTCCAACTTTTTTCCAGCTAAAGCTCTGATCAACATCTTCACTTGTCCCGCTGCCTGAAGAAAGAAAGGCATTTCCACACTTGTTGACCAAATCAAACAATGCCAAGAGGGCACGGTGTCATTAACACAGTGACCACTGAAAAACAAACAGACCTTTATCAGACATGGCGGTGTGAGGAAATACGAGGCGGGCCTTCAGTCAGCAAGCAATGTTGGCAGCTGTTTGTAAACAGCAGAGTGATTTTATGACGGACAACCACAGACTAAACCAGTAGTTCCCCCATCCTCTTTTTTTTTAAATGATGTAACACAAAAATAGTTCAACTGCACCTTCATCAACAGTAATGCTCGGGATAAAAATGTTTTTATATGAACTGATTATAAACTGGATATCATGTAACACTCTTAACTACATAAAAGGGATATTGTTACAATATTTTTAATACAAGACATAAATATCTGAAGCCAGTTAGACTCTTGTCTGGTTTGCTTAGAAACTCACACTAAACCAGTTTTATTACTTTCAGCTTCTCTGCTCAACAGCTCAAAAATAATCTTTTGTGGCCCATCAAAGTTGGTTGTTTACTAATAATTATCACAACAAATACACTAAAAATGAGGCTGAAAACAATTTGTAATCTATTATTTGTGTGTTTATTTCCCTCCTAAACACATATTTGAGTGTATTTTTTTTTTTTTAATAAATCAAAATTTCTCCTGGCTCCTACCTGTTATGTTTTATATACTTTTAATTATTTAGGTACTTGTTAAAATGGGCGATACAAATAAACTTTCTTTGCCCATTAAACTCCACAGGTCTCTCCACCGGTGATCCCTGCAGACAACACTGTTTAGTTTGACTGCGGCCTCTTGTTTACCAAGGTGGCGGCTGCAGAGGGTATACAGATGCCACACTGGTGTAAGAAATCTGAAAGAGAGAACAGTTCAAGCAACGTGTGTATGAGGGGGTCAAGAGACGAGCCTGCCCGTCTGACCTCTTCCAAAAAGCACATCATACGACCAAATGAGAAAACAAAGGCAGTTATCAGCAGCGTACTTCAACATGTGGATAGTTAGTTGGTTGGGTGGTTTGCAGAACAATGCATGGTAAGATTATCCTGCATGGAGAAATTTAAATAGTTATCTCATTACCGGCGTTATACGGAGAAGGCTGGCTGAATAGTGGGAAGCTGTTAATGTGAGGGCAGAGATTCGACATGAGACGCAGCAAAACTTAATTAGCAAATCCACATTCTCCTCGACTCCTTATATATATCTACATCTGAACACACAGAATACGTCTAGACAACTTTTACAAATCCGAACGAGTCTGAGCAGGTCCGAGAGCGCCGAGCAGATGTTGAAACCGTCAGGATGTAGCCTATAGTCACAACGGATCGTATTTCAGCTGGAGGGAATTAATAACCAAACAACATAAAGCTTCCTGGTTCAAAACAGAGTCATCACAAATATCCAATTTTAAAATAACTTTTAATACTTGTTGTCGGTGTTTTGAATCCGGTCTCCAGCAAAAACACAACAACAGGGAGAAGAAAACAGCAACATTATACTGAGCCCACAAACAAACACAATCCAGGATGAAGGGTAATTTGATAAACAGTGATGGGGCTAACACCACTGTGAGCTACAGTAGGATCTCCTGGGCAGTCATTAGCCCACTGTCTACAGGCTAAGTGGAAAATTTAATCTAACAAAATGAAATTGAAGTTTCCAGGGCCTGGCGAGGAGGAATATGCAACTCCTTCCAATCAGCTCACACAGACGACCATAACCTCACCAAAAGTGTTGCAAACTTACAAATAAATTCACTACCAGGCTGCCATGCTGATATTTGCATCAGCTGCTATTTATTCATGTAGAATGCATTTCACTTACTTGTAATATCAAAAATATGCATCTTTCTAAATTCCCTTATCTTTTTAAAAGTTGGCACATTATTGCAACTGCTGAACAATATGTTTTTAATAGACTGAATATTTTCTCCCTAACTCTGGCTCTGGCTTTTAAAATGACTCCAACTGGCTTGTAGCTTTAACACCTTCCCTTATAACAATGCTATTAATAATGGCAGACACATGACAGTCATCAGGGACACCATGGGGATTGCTGCTTAGTAATGCAACAACCTGTAGGATCGTCCATACTGCTACTCTGCGGCAGTGTCCGAAATTACTCCCTCATTCCCTTTAAAAACACACACTGAATAGTTTACTCAGCAGTAAATTGAGATTTTGGACACTCACAAATCATCATCATCACCTTTTTGCATGTGCATGAGCTGCTGCAGAGACACACAACAGTAATTTTCACATCTTTTAAATGTGGCACATTAAATTGTAGGATTGCGAGCAGAGAGTGGTGCACAGACCATACTTTACTTTTCGACCATTGTGTCATTTTTGGAGGAACTTTACACAGATTAAGTTTACACACTCAGAATTCAGACAGAAAATATACATATGCATTAAATACAAAGTGATTTTGGCCTGTGTCTCCATTTCCTGATGTGCCTCCATTTTGTAGATTAATTCCCGACTCTACATGGCACACAATCTCAGATCCTTTCTTGTACCCATGGGTATTTCCCAAAACATACTTGTACTTCTTCCAAATACTGAGGATGAGGGGTTCAAGAAAATATGGGTGAGCTGTACTGTATACTTACAGTATTGAGACATGTTGATGTATTAAACATACAGATAACAGTTTAAAAATATGTTGCAATACTGTGAGGATATACTGCTCTAAATATAAATCCTCATAATGTGACACAAAAGAATGAAAACCTTTGCTTATCGACTTTTTTTAAATCCAAATGTCTGCTTTACCTTGTTATATTCAGAATAAGGAAGTGTTGCTTTGCATTGTTTAGTCATGAGTGACTCACTTCACTGCAGATCACCAAAAAACAAGCACTTATCTGTTTTGAACACACCACATTGCTCTTATTAGTAATGATTTTCTTCCTCCACTGTGAAAAAAAGCTTGTCTGACTGGAGCCTTCATGGAGGCCTTCTCAGTACTTTGAGATGGCATGTCTTGAATTTATTACTGCGAATGATGCATTATTCATAACAGCTGTGTTTACATCAATGAATATTCATGATGGAAGTACAAGGCTGGAATGAGGGAGGAACTGTAAAACTGATTAAATGAGAAAAGTAGCCTAAGTGTGAGAATGCAAGATTTATTTTCTCATCTGTTCTTTATGTAGAACAGCTTAATAAGTCAATTATATATTTATTTTTTTAAGTGAGTGGGGCTATTTCCAGACTGTGAATATAATTTCATGCAATGCTAACAAACAGAAAACTTAAAAATTAACTCAAATTAGACAACATCTTTTCAATATTGATGAGACCTAAAATACTTAATTGGCTTAAAATAAAGGAAAGCATTTAGTATCATGTTGCCATATCACAAAATGACCTGTAATGTGATACTATTATTGTTGAGGGCAATAGTTAAACTGTGATTCTCACTTCTCTACCAAAATAGGTGGGGTATGATTTTTTGCATATTTAAATGACAAATAATACTATCTATATCACCCCAATACATGAAGCGGAATTTCATCATCGAAACAAGTCAAGCACAGAAGCACAAGAAACAGCAGCTGCATTCGATAACCTGTTTTGACTTGCAAAGATAGACATGTCTTCCTTAGCATTTACCCCAACAACTACATACACCCCCTCAACTGAACCCAGAGAGGTCAATATGTTTATATATTTATGAAAATGGTTGCACATTTCCTGTTTTCCTTGCTTTGCCTTTCTTTCTTTCTTTTTTTTTTTAAAACACGTCTATTGCATCTCTCTCCATCATGGCGGAGGGATCCCCTTTCTCTTGCTCCCCCTGAGGCTTCCCCCATTTATTTATTGTCCTGTTTAAGTTTTTTAAAGGATTTTTTTTTTTTTTATCTAGGGTCTATGAACAGGAGATTTTGTTAAACTGTACAGACAGTGAAGACCCCTGTGGCATTCTATTTTGATTTGTGACATTGGGCAATACAGATAAAATTAGCTTGAACCCTAAAGTCAAAAAAGTAGATATTCCTGTACAACATGAAAAAACCCATCCTGTGCAGTGTTACTACAGCAGCCAGCAAACGGGTTCCTAAATGGCAAACCTAATCACATGGAGTTTAAAAAAAAAAAAAAAAAAAAAGTGCCATCAAGCTGTGTCTTGCCTGGTCATGAAACCGACAGAGTGAATAGTAAGACTGCCCTGCCTGTTATTATTGTGGCCTTCCGGAAGTGGGCCTCACCACCCCTCCCTGTGCCCGAGGAGGGAGGGGGGGATACACAGGTACAATCTTTGTATTCAGCACAGGCTGGGTCGGTCAGAAACTGCTGCAACAACCAAGGGCATGAAGATGAAAAGTTATACAAATAAATTAATTATTCTAATGAGATGGAGGGATAGCGCAGAACCAACGACTCCCACTTGGAGTAACAGAAGTGAAACAACTTCAATCAAACTATGTTCAACTGCATAAACATAAGCTGACTTGCAGAAAACAAAGTTAGCCTCCAAGCGACTGGACCAAGTTAGAGGAAGCAGCCAGCTCGCCACTCCGAGCACAACAGTTCAATCAAAGTAACTAAACTCATGTTATGAAACCCTCTCCGCTCATTATCGCCAAAAACTGTTGAGCTGCGGTAATTGTGCGGCACCAGAGGAGCTCCAGGAACACGCTGCACCCCGCACTCCGACTGAGGCAGGCCCGCATGAATAACACAACAGGCTGCTGTGGTGGCTCCGCTGTGGCCGAGCACAAAAGGCTGAAGAGGGGTAAAAAAAAAAAAAGAAAAACGCTCTTCTGTGAAAAACACACGTCGAGCCGAGCTGACACTGTAGTTAACAAAACACGCGTTTGCAGCATTTCGGGTTGTTTCTCCCCCACAAGTAGCACTAGAAAAGGAAAACAAGCCACTGCCCGGCTCGCTCAAATGAATATGCAAACATCTTTCAAAAGCCGCTGTGTGCATCAACACAAAGCCAAGGCGGTGCTAGCAGGCGAGCTAACGCTGCTAGCATCCTCATTCCCATCAAACTGCGTTACTGAGATATCTAAATATGTCACATATCAACCAGAGTCACGTCGGCGATTACTAATAAAATATGCTAAACCGTATTTGTCGACAGAGGTATGAATATGTAGCGGCGTACGGCCGTGTAATCACACAAAGGGGGGAGGCATGTTCCCATGTAATTCACCGTCGCACTGCTCGTTTCCTCCTCTGTCAAATTACAGTTGGCTCGCTGTGTGAGCTGAAACGGGGCTGAATATCATCCTAACCTGTCCGTCAATCCGCCTGTTGTCTGCATTCCGCTTATCATAAATTGTAACACCGTTTGAATATGAGTATGAATATGTAAAATGCTGTAATCATTACCTGGTCCTGAACTCTCATCTTGACTCGCTGCTCCTCCGTCCGCCATTTTGAATATTTAACCCGAAATCCCAGCCCTGAGCCTACCACACTGCTGCCACACACACACACACACACACACACACACACACACACACACACACACACACACACACACACACACACACACACACACACACACACACACACACACACACACACACACACACACACACACAGGTTTGTGTTCCTATCCTGATGAGGACCCTCGCTGGCATAAAGCCTTTACAGGACCCTCACCATAACCATGACCATCACAACTATAACCCAACCCGTTTTTACTAAAAATCTAAATTAAACTAAACTGTACTGACTGTCACTAACTATGTCTCCTCAATGTTCATCTAAATCCACCTTTAATATAAAAAAAATGTTTTATGCTCGCTGTAGTATTAACTCACAATTCGCAATTGTTAACTTATTTGTATTTTCACAAAACTAAATCAAACTTACATAGTAAAGTTAAATCATTTGGATTAAAATAATGTGGATCAATAAATGGTAACTCGATATGCACATTCAGAGCTCATCCACGACTTTGTCTGGCTGATGATTGGTTGACTGAATTAGCTCTCATTCATTGAGAAATACTGCCAGCTCCCTTCAAAGAGAGGAGTTAACGTTTGTCCAAACACTTGCTAGATATGTCACTAGCCGCTTTATAAAAAATAAGTCTAATTATTAAATTATGGATTATTAAAATTAACTAAAGTCACTGAGATAACAACACTGATGTCCTCAGAATACAAAAATGTCCTCACAACAAAATAGAAATGTCCCCTCTACATTGGTTTTCAACTGAATGGTTCTCAGAAAGATACAGAGACAAACACACACACACACACACACACACACACACACACAGGCAAACACACACACACACACACACACACACACACACACAAACGGCAGGCACGAGCACAGTGACGCGCAAACTCACCAGGACCTGTACAGAGCGGAGAGTGAGGTGTGTGCAGAGTGTTGTTAGCTGTGGCTTATTTACATACTTAAATAATATTCTGGATTTTTCTTAGAGTTCTAAATTTGGACCAAAAAGGACAGAGACAGATCCAAGGCCTCTAAAAAACTTGATTTTTTATTTTATTCTATTTATTACTCCTAGTTCTTACCTGTTACCTTTTTTTCTGCACTGCTGTAACATGCAGATTTTCCCCTCAGTACATCAATAAAGTCTTATATTATATTATATTATATTAACATTTTAACATGCATCCTAAAAACACCAATTTCAGACAAATTGTAAGATGTAATGGTGACCTCGCCTTGACCTTAGAGGAGAAATTTCACTTCTCTAATATATAGGGATGTACATTTCCTTTCATCCCAGCCACTTCCTGCATTTTGTCCACCAAACTGTACTTCATATACCACGATAACCAACGAGATTACATGGCCTTTCTTGATTCACCCAGTGCTCAGATTAATAGATTACATGTGTACATTTTGTACTCTTAAAGGACTGTATTAATGGTTTACATTTATTGCCAATCTCAAATGATTTAGTTGACCATTTTACAAACTGAAGGATACAGAATTTTTTTTTAATTTATTCAGACAAAGCAGTGTAATTTGACATAAATAATATTAAATATCTGTAGTTGAACTGTTAGACTGACCCTGAGCGGCTGGACGATGCAGCAAAAGAGCAGTCAAAAGGCGATGGTACGGTGCACCAAATCATGGTTTTTTATTCACCAACACCAAAGTAACACATACATACAATGGTACAGGCATGGCAGCATCACCGATGAGACCTGACCAGCAACAAGGACAGATGGAAACTGGCGCCTTTTAACACCCCCATCACTGGTCTGCTTAATTGGATGTTTCCACTCACAGGTTTACTAACAAAAAGATATTATCTCCCAGCTAATCCCCCAAGACAATATCACCCGCCTACACTTACATAATATTTATCCCACTGCTGTACACTCTATCTACTCCTCCCCAGAATAAACAAACCCACTACAATAAATATACATCTATACACACCAACTACCAAACCCCCCTCTTCCTATCCTAACACTTGGTCTCTCCCGGAACCTTTAAATTGGTGTTCGTACCCCTGGGGACTCTTTTGGTCGAACACTGAAGGAGACACCAAAAGGACAGGTAAGAATCCACACAAACAATTTAAACACAGGCAGCAACTTTAACACATTACTCACTTTCACATTGCAATATTAACGCATATTTATGTTGTCTATCAATTATACACTGGAGGTGCACATAGTATTATATAATCGAACTCCCTCTCTCCCTCAGGTGAAGCCGATTATCGCACCTGGCAGAAGACAACACACATCAATCCCAACTCATCATTACCCAATGGTTTAAACTGTTCAATAAAGATCAATGTGCAAATATGCAATGTGCAAACTACTAATAAAGTGCAACTATCACAGTTAAAGTGTCATGTGCCATTATTAAAGTGCCTAATTAAATTGTTTGGTTAAAAGTGACAATACAAAGACCCAAATGTGCCATCTTTACAAGGCCTAAGCCAACAGTCATTAGTAACGAAGCGCTCTTTGTTACATGAACATATATTCAAAGTGGAACATTGAAACTGAGTAATGATAATAATAATAATAACAACAATAATAATAATAATAATATTTTTTAAAAATGGGAGACAAATGACTATTTAAGGCCAAGACTGTCTTCCTAAGTTTTTAACACATCCATCAAACACTTTTAAAGGCATCTATGAAAGATCTGTACACTTTTTTCAATGTTAGTAATAATAAATCATTAAATACAATTACAGCTATGATGTTATGTGTTTTAGTCATTTAAAGACACTTCAGAAGGGAGGATATAATTGTTGACAAATATATAAAAAAGTAAATGTAATAAATAATTCTTTAAAACTGCGTGCAGCTACATTCACAGCTTCTCATTGAGTGTTTAATGCATGTGTTTATATAAATGGTAAAATAAATACGCAAACTATTAACATGTGGAGTACATGTCAATATGAACATCAACTCTTAATTTCTCATTTTTGTCAAGTTAAGTTCAATTATTCAATCAATCTGCAGCTTAACTGTATTAATATGCAGTTATTAACACTGGCAAAAGTTAATGTAGACTTAAACTTCATTGTTGATTACACAGCTCTATGGCAACAACAGCCAACAACTGGACCAAGAGTCTTAGGGACACCAAAAATCTCAGGTTCATTGCATGTCAAATGGTTTTGGTAATTTTATTCTTTGGGAATTTGTCAGGTTGCACAACTTAAAGTCCCCCTCCAGTCAAGAACGTGTTTCTTCTTGTTCTTACAGTTGGTTGTTTGAGCTTCACTGTGCAGAATAATATATGTCGGCCCGCCCTCACAAGTAAAATGACAGTATAGGTCTAAAATTCAGGCCGACAAAAACAACCAATAGTTATGTTTGTACCATCTAGCAGCTGTAGTAATTAAGACCTGGGAAGTGACACAGTTCAGATAACGTTGCTAAATGATGATTTGATAAGATGATTTTGACTTATTAGAGGAGGCAAGAATAGGGTAGATTGTTAGGTGGGGAAAAAAAGTGGACGTTGCTGCAGTAGACCACCATTTGCCTCCCATTTCCAACCACTTTTTAAAAAAAATAAAAAAATAAAAACAAATAAACGTTGTGGTGTTTACTGTTGCCAGGACGACAAAGGTTATAGGTGCAATATACGAAATTTAAGGTATGAAATAGGCAATACAGTAACAGACTCTTGTTTGAATGTTGCTTTCTTTTTTCTCCCAACTTTGAGTATATAACACACATATTTGTTTTGGTCTAAGATGCTGGTGCTCTAGTGCAACATCTAGTGGGACTGAATGTCATATATTGCACCTTTATAAACCACAGTGTAAACCACATTTAAGGGGATCATTTTCTAACCTTTCCCAAGTGGTTTTGGTGCCTAAACCTAATCAGCCCTTGACCAAAGCGATGTCACACCATGAAAGGCAATTATTTTTGACAATGATTTGAAATGGTTTTGTATAGCAGCATACTATGGTCCTATGGGCTGTTCTGGAGCGCATTACTACGGCCACTAGATGGTGTAAACTTAACTACAGGTAATATTTTGCCAACTGAATTTTAGACCTATACTGTTATTTGATTATGAGGAGGTGTTGTGTATGTGCCGACACCAGAAGCCTCTTTTCACATTAATCTGCTGAAGGAGGTTAGTTTTTCTGCACTTACCAAACATCTCATTTTTGGTGGTGGACCTATGAGGATGATGCCATCACAAACAGTTTGGAGGCCAATCATGGTCCAGTATGCAACTTACACTAGAGTGATGTGAAAACTTGAAGCAGTAGGAGACATCTTGTGTCCAGCATATTCATAGGTTCCAAATCTTTTTAATGAGGGGGAAGGAGTATATACGTGTGTGTGTGTGTGTGTGTGTGTGTGTGTGTGTGTGTGTGTGTGTGTGTGTGTGTGTGTGTGTGTGTGTGTGTGTGTGTGTGTGTGTGTGTGTTGTGTGAATACTGGTCTAGAGGGGATCTTTAAAGTATAATATCAACTAAAGCAGGTCCTGCATTATTACATAATGATGTGAGTCTGTCTTTAGGGGCCCTGTGTAGAATACTAAATATTTATTTAGGTTAATATTGTGCTCACATGGTGCATATTCATACATATAAAAGTAATAAATTACAGAAGTTTAATTAATTTACCACAAACTAATTTATACGCAGGGGACCTGGTGCCAGTTAAAGTTATTCCATAACAGAAGTACTGGTTGGTCTCTGGGTGTCTGTGCATGTAGATTAATGAAGCTACCACGTGTGGTCTTCTGTGGGTACTGTATTTGATGGGAAGTTGAAGGGTGCATACACAAAATGCACAGAATAGAGTATCAGTGGCATTGAGGGGTCAGTAGAATCCAGACCCCATGTTCAACACAAAAAATAATAATAATAAATGATTGTTGAAGAGTATAGAACTTTTTTTAAGATGTGAATAATTTTACCTAAACTGGATGTTTTCTTAAAATGAGTTATAATAGTGACTCTCATATATGTCAGTGTTCAATAACGCCGGAAAAAAATTACAAATTGATCCTTTAAATTGTTGTAATTAACGGAAAAACATCACATTTGATTATGTCTTAATTTTAGATGTAGTTAGTCTGTTTCCCTTAAAGAAATATCCACCTCAGATGCTTTTCTTTCAGATATATTTGTGTTTACTGAATGAAATAAAAAGTCTAAATGAGAACATTACTAGTGTTGTGGAGATAATTCATTATTTTGTTTTTTTTAATTTGTAAACTGATAATGAAAAAACACCTTTGGGTTGATTTTTAGGGTTTAGTAGGATATTAGCAATAATAAATAAATATAAGTAGCATGTCCTTTTTAGAGATGTAGAGATGCAGAATAGTGGTTCCTTCTCACATCATTTGGGTAAACATAATGCTAAACCAATGAGTGACTGAATACTTCAAAAAAAGCTGCTGGCCGTCTAAGGATTACATCATTGTCCTCAGTTGAGTCCAAATCTGCTACCTGAGCCACTGAATAAGCACATTGTCTTGTTATCAACGTCACATCTGTCCTAATACACAGCAGTGTGCCTGACACATATCACAAACAATAAACTTTAATGCCAAACCATAAGCTGGAGGTCCAGTTTCAATTCACACCTTCTGCCTTTCACCTTAAGTGTAAAATCTCTGAATGAGAGACAACAGCAGCAAGTTAAAGCAACAGGGTCAAAGGTCATTAACTGATTCAATTGTTTCATCATCTTATTTTATGCTATAGGTTAGCATAACCAGCAGTAATCTGGTCTGTATTGATACATACAATTTCATTGTAAGTCCAACACTGCAGCCTGCAGGTCAACCTGAGCACAACATCAGCTGTGGATGCACAATATAAGGCACAAGTACAACTTTCTATGTAGGTCAAACTCTATCAAACTGATAAGAAAAACACTAGAATAAATTGACTGCCATCAGTAATTGTTTTTTTCAATTTTGTGTCATTATCTACATTTCATACTTTGTTTTGCTGACTTTATTGAATGAATAATTAAATATCAAACTATCTATCTGTGTCATGTTGTACGTTTAAGGCCTGCTGGTTGTACAGCCCCTCGTTATCATGTTCATATTTAATGATCAGGTTTAAAAGTGACGATGGAGCAATGATTGGCTGTCTGGTGACATGTGACCTGTAGCTGCTGACTTATTACCCAGAGGAGCCAACTTCTCCCATAACTGAGAGTTCACCTTAAGGGTTAGGCTGGCTCTCGGTCTGAGACAGCGAGCATCTATTTCAAATCGTTCTTTTTCATTTCTTTTTTCATTCTTATTCATATTTTCTTTTAGCAATGGCAACAAAGACACGGCTGGGATGGCAAAAACTGTTTCTGATACTCACAGGTAGGCTTTATGCTTGTATTCTTTCTGTTAAATACATAAAGCTACCACACCTTGGTAGTATTATCATCAGCGTTAATGATTAATCCTACACTTTGCTTCTAAACCGGAAACAAGGCTACTGAAAAGAAACCTGTGGGTGAAACCCATTTATTACATTTGCCTAGAAAGAAAAAATGAAAAGCTCTATTTAAGTATTGTATAACATAAACATATTGTAGTCTAAGTTGGTCGAATTAAATCATATCTTCTATGCTCTGTCCTCCAGTAACACATTACGGAAGTAGTTGTCATAAACACATCATTATTACTGGGAAACAGATTCTTTCATTTATTATGTATTTAATTTGATTTCAGTGCTGCCTTGCTGTAGGAGTTTGGAGGTTTCTATTCCACAGCAAGAATACAAAGTCTCAAAAGGAGAAGATATTACCTTGACCTGCTCCTTCATTCCAGCCATATCAGATTTCAGGTTGCTCGTCCTCAAATGGTCATACTTCCAGGACAATCCAGATAAACCAACGGTGAGAATTTAAACTGGCTTCCTGCATAATTTGTGTTCATAAAATTGTCTTAAATGCACATATTGGGGACCTGCTTAAAGTAGAAATCTCAGCCTGTGAACAAACATACAAAAATCAAACAAACAAAACAAAACAAAAACCAAATAACGTCTTCAAAGTAAACTTGGCTTGAACATGGAAATACATGTATAACAGAAAGTAAAACTGATGAACCACTGGTGAGACATTAAACTTAAACATCTTCCTAATTTGTGGTTATAACATTGTTCATGTAGCACATTCTGGTAACTTAGGTAGGACTCTATACAACACAATTTTGTATTATATGATTTTGTAATATGATAAATTGTCCTCATTTGTACAGATAATAATTCTTCCAAGAGAAGGTATAGTAGCAACAATGAGACAAAACTGGAGATTTGGGCTTCAATCAACTAATTTTTCTATAAAATGTCAGCTAAAAAGTCGAAGGTTATGTCTTCAAATAAGTGTTTGGTTTAGTCTAACAAACAATCCCAAACCCAAAGATATTCAGTTTACAACTAGTTTATAAAATAGCAAAAAGCAGAAAATCCTCATATTTTGATCCAGCAAAAAAAAAAGTAAAAAAATTAAATATCAAAATGTTTTCTAATTAATTTTCTGTTGACCAGCTAATAGATTAATCAACTAACTGTGGCAACACAACTAGAGACTGAAATTAATATGCTTCACTCTTATTTAGCATACATAATAGTCTAGCATCTAGTCAATTTTATTTACAGTGTATATGTAATGTCATGGTGACTTGTGGCATGGTATTGATAATAATAATACTATAATAACTAATTGTGTATGTGCATTAACAATAAGAAGAAGAAGAAGAAGAGGAAGAATAAAACACTATTTATATAGCACCTTTCATACAGGGCAGTATACTGTGGCTCATAGTACTTTACAATAAGAAATGATACATACTCACATACTATTATGACATTGTTGAATATTATATCTTTATATGATATATAAATATCATAATTATTATATTGCATTATTATATTATATAGTGCAGGTGTTTTTGAAAACTGTTTTGTTTATGTACATTTCTCTAGCAACGCGTGGCCACCTTCTATACAGGCAATCCAATTGACATCGTGCCTGAATATGAAGGCAGAGTCATATTGGAGGTTGACGTCGCTAAACGCGTAAGCACACTCCGATTGACAAAGGTGACTATGCAAGAGAGCAATTTATTCCAATGCAGTGTCATGATCCCCGGTGACGATGTGGGAAGACCTTCTGCCACCACTTCCCTTTTGGTTCTGGGTGAGAATGAACAACTCACACATTTTATGTTTATTACCTGTCTGTTGTCTCCATGAGGACGTAACACCAATACTGCATTGTGTTTTTTCTTGTCATAAAGTGATTCTCATTGTTATATTCTTTGTTTTTTTTTGCAGAACCTCCCTCTAGGCCCCTCTGTACAATTCAGGGGGAGGCAGAATATTGGCAAGACATCACCCTCACCTGCAAGTCTGAGGAAGGATCCCCAAAACCCAGCTATAAATGGAATAGCTACAGTGTCAAAAACATGCCCAGACAATTTCCGCCAAAGACAACTGAAGGTATGTGTTTCAACCACATATATGTTTCTTTGAAGCACACATCTTTGGTGAAGTAGGTTCTCCTTTTGCCAGTGTTTATGTAAAGAATGACAAAATGTTTTGCTTCATTATGTTACAGTGAATGGACTCCTATCATTATTCAATATTTCCCAAGACACATCTGGGTTCTTCATTTGCACATCAACAAATGAAGTTGCTTCTGCCAGCTGCAACCTCACCTTAGCTGTGGTGCCAGGTGAATGTTTATAAATGATTTACCTGTTAACCTATTAGTGACAGATAGAATTGCCACTTAACTGACTTCCCATCAGCTCCCCTGAGCTTTTGAGCCACTTTTAATTCATGTGGCCCTGGTAGTATACCCTCTTCCATATTGTTTCCAGCAGCAGCGGCAGGCAACTGTCTTCAGTGCACAATATCTCATAAACTCAGTGTACTCTACCGCAACTGATTGGTAAACAAAGTTAGCAAGCAGCTGGTGAACATGGATTTTGCTGTTTAAAAAACAGATATTTTTCTCAGGAGTTGGTGATGACTAAGACAGAGCTAGTGAGTAAATATTGGACTTACCTTAAGGTGGTGAGAAACACAATATGAATGTTGTTTGTGTCTGCTCTTAATAGACAATTAACTGCTTGCTAATCCCTCCCCCAGCAGTTGTCCAATCATAGTTTACTGTTTGAATGTACATGGAAGTTACAATGTTACATGGAAGATATCCGTACCATACCAGTGTGGAGATTGCATGCTATTTAACAATGACCAAGATCTCAAGATCATTGGTTAATTTCGAGAAAAAGATGAATAATTGTCATTCATAATTTTTTGTTGTTGTTGCATATAGGCATAATTTTTTATCAGATATTTAAGATACAACTTGCAAGTCCAAAATGGCAGATGAAGCTGTAAACACTAGCCTTAGCCTTGCAAGAGCAGTGAGTAAACGTCATGTCTGTCCTCTTTTTTATCCAGCCAGTATGAAAATAGGGTCTACTGCAGGTATAATTGGAGGAGTCATCGCAGGTTTACTGTGTCTAGTGCTTATCATCTTCTGTTGCTGCCGGAAGAAGGGCCAAAAGGAACAAAATGCTGAAGGGTATGTATTGGGGTATATATTGTTTGTCTTGTATGTTTCTGCTACTATAAACACAACAATTATTAGTGTATTGATTGTTAGATTCTGAGTGGTGTTTACAAGTGCCAATCTCAACATTTACTCTTTATTTTGTGTGTTTTGTCCCTGGTTATCTGTTAGTTCCCCGAAGACATGGAGTTTCATGACAAAGACGCTCCTGAAGTTGGAGAGCAGTACCGGGATGACACAAGTGAAGCAAAGCCACAGGTTTACCAAGACAAAGCTGTTTCTCAGAACAGTTACAGCGCAGGACCAGCTGGGCATAAGTCTGAGGATGACCAACACAGTTATTACAGTGGTAAAGAAAGACCTGATGTTAAGGGCAGTGATATTGATACGCGTTACCAGGAAGACCAGCGTGATAGTTATCATGGCAGCCGTGATCGCCTTGACGATAAACGTGATCGTTATGGTGGCAGTCGTGATCATCTTGATGATCAGCGTGATCGTTATGGAGGAAGTCGTGACCGCCTGGAGGATCAAAGGGATCAGTATGGTGGCAGTCGTGATCGCCTTGACGATAACCGTAACTATAACAGCAGGAGTCGTGATAGGCTTGACGATCAGCGTGATCGTTACGGCGGCAGTCGCGATCGACTTGACGATAAGCGTGATCAATACGGCGGCAGTCGCGATCGCCTTGACGATAAGCGTGATCATTACGGTGGCAGTCGTGATCGCCTTGATGATAACCGTGACCGTTACGGTGGAAGTCGTGATCGCCTTGACGATAACCGTGTCCGTTACGGTGGAAGTCGTGATCGCCTTGACGATCAGCCTAATCGTCATGGTGGAAGCCGTGATCACCTCGATTACAATCAGTACTGAAACTGATATGAATAACTTTGTGAATCATTGAATAACTACTGAATCTTGCGCTAAAAATCTGATTTGCCTGGATGCACTGAACAGGTTTCATGGCTTAATGCCTCGTCACTTCGCTTGGGGACTATTTGTGGGATAGTTACCTGTGAATCTACTAATAACAGTGATTCAGTTGAAGTGAATAGGTCATAATATATGCTTCAGCCAAACCAAAACAACTTCTAACCCTACCACACCTACCACCATACACCAATATTTAATTAAACAGGGCCTGATCTGAAAAGAAAAATTATTGTAGGAAAAAAAAGTATTGTTGGTGCAATGTTTTGGTGCCCTGATATATGAGTAGGTTACAAATAATTGAGGTGGTGAGGGATCCTGGGGCGTGTCCTTTAAATTATTATTTTTTTTACAATACTGGAACATCTCAGAGTGTTACAATTATTTGTAGTCTAGTAGGCTAGTTAAATGGCCTGTATTTAAAATGTACTGTATGCCAATAGATTCATGAAAAACATAAAAACATACAACTTTGCTGCAAGGGACACGTCACACAGAGTCTGTCCACAGCTGAGTATCAATCTAACCTGGTTGAATAACTTGATTTAACACCAGCGGTTGCTTATTACCTGCTGATCCTTGAAGGAAGTTGAAATGTCACATGGCCTTCTGTATATAGTGTGTGTACTTCATAAAGATTTAATGATTCAACCAAATAAACTCTACTGTGGTCTAATGTCAGCTTATGAGGCTTAAATGTTTTAATTATTTGCATCAGTGACAGACTTTTAAGTGATTAACAGTTGTGCTTCAACATAAATAAATGTAAGATGATTATAAAGTCAGTAAGCCATAATAACCTGCGGTATATTCATGCTACCTGTCTACTTCAGTCTTTTTGTTGTGATGCAGACTTAAAAAGGCTAATTCTTCTTTTCTCCAACTACCTGAGCTACATTTACAATTTTTTAAAATCTTTTAAAAACATTTTGGTGGTAAATCTTTTTCTACAGCTTACAGCTTAACATTTTAATTTGTTGTTTCTTATTTTGGTGTCAGTTAAAAAGAAATTCAGTTTTACTTAAAATGATCATTTGTATCACATTTTGCGTTTTTCAAAATATGTTTGTTTGATAAATGATTTGAATGTAAGACTTTTTGTATGTAGCAAACATTTAGAAATAAAGAAATAAAGAAAATGGGTCAAATGTTGCCATTTGTGTGAAGTAACATTCCTCAAAACTCACTGCCAGGTCTGACCTGATTTTATCCACTAGCTGCCCCCCCTTCTCCTGCACACCCACACAGACCCACGAACAATATTAACCTAACTCACTTGTGGGGACTTTAGACTTACATAAATCTCTTTCTTTGAGCCTTACCCTAACCCTAACCTTAACCACTGACCAAAATGAGCCTTTTCCCAATTAGTAACACAGCTTTTGTCCCCAATTGGACAAGCGCTCCCCAATTAACTGGTCCTACTCATGAAATTTGTCCCCAAATGTAGCCTATGACAGAATCAACAGACACACACACACTCAGTTGACCTAGGTCACTTTTGAGGACATGCACTAATTTCATGGCTTCATCTAATCCTAACCATAGTCTAACACTAACCTTAAGCACTGTTGACCCAACAATCTGCGTTTTTCCCAATCTCAAATCCCCACTTGGACAAACTGCACAATTGACTGGTCTTTAGTCTGAAATGTGTCCCTCAAAGTAGCCTATGATAGACACACACACACACACACACACACACTCACACACACACACACACACACACACACACACCATATATTTAGAAGAAATATTCTGCTGCTCTCACACTAAAGTGACACCTGCACCAGCCCTGCTACACACCGCGTTTAGTATCCCGAGCGTGTGTGTGTGTGTGTGTGTGTGTGTGTGTGTGTGTGTGTGTGTGCTGGACTCACCTCTGCATGAAGTGGTACGGTCCCGTTAGTCGCAGTCTGGGTCCTGTTGGCAGCAGCGTCAGTCGGCGGACAACGAGGATGACAAACATGCGGAGATAACCTGCTTATTCCTGTCAAATGGACAATATCATGAACTTTTACCGGTGGGGTGTTTTAGTGGGGGCGCTGGGTAAGTCTGACTCTTTCTCTACAGCTAAAATGCATTTTCTGCATCAGCGCAACAGGTTGATCCAATGCAAACTGAACTACTTATCCTAGGAAGCTATGTGACTTCGGGCGTATTTGTGTAGGTTACAGAAAACTTAATCAGGTGCTGTTTTATATTAATTTGGCTGAATTATGTTAGATGGAGGACCCATTATCGTAATGGTATGCCCCATTTTTAATGAATTACTAACACATTAGAGGGTTTGTGGGGCAACAATAATCCTTCCGGTATTTATTGTAGTCTATGTTTTATGTAGTATTGTATTATTTTGTGTTTATCTCCTCAGATATGTTACTCATATACACTATAGACCCCACCATAGTTTACTCTATGAAGGCCTAATTGTAGGGTGTATTTTGGGTTACTACGTTTAATGGTAGTGCTGCACTTTCTACAGCTGCAAATATTAATCAATTTGTCTGCAACTTTTTTAATGAGCAATTTCTTATTTTAGTAATTTTCAAGCAAAAAATGCTTAACATTCCCTGATCCAAGACTCAAGTCTGATGGTTTGATGTTTCTTTGACATTTATAACTGATTAAATTTGACTTTTTGACTGATAATCAAATAAAACAAGCTGATAATTTAGGCAGTGGGGAAATAATACCAGGCATTTTCACTATTGTCTGACATTTTATAGACAAAACAATTAATCAGTAATGAAAACAAGTGTCAGGTTTATTGATAATAAACATATACCCAGGTGCAGTAAAATACACAAATTACTGCAAATCTGCAAGTTGGTATCTCCAACATTGCATCAGTGTTTCTTTAAGGCTTGAATTCTGAGTGTGGTGGTACACCTGTTAGCAATGTACTCTTATAACAGAAATGTTACAAATGTTCTTGTGAAATTGTGGTGATATCCTTTATCAAACAAGGAGACTATATTGAGTCTTATCGGTGTGGGTTTTTTGTCGGACTAATGAGTCAATGTGAAGGAATGCACGACACAGTAAAGGCAGGAAATGTGACAGCTTTGGAGAGGAAAAGTCGGTCCGTGTTCAGGAAACATGCAGCAAAGCACTGACCTGGAATACATTTGCTACCAGACAAGCACACACACACACGAACGCACACACGAACGCACACACACACACACACACACACAGAGAGAGAGAGCGAGACATTGGTTAAAAGGTAATGTAATGCTGAAGTGAGGCCTTTAGTCTGCATGCAGGTAGTGGGAAAGACAGTCTGCTGTCTCTTTAACCTGTTCATTAGCCTACAGTGAGTCACACCTGATATAAACTGCATGTAAACAATAATTAACCATCACTTTGAAATGATGTAACCAGAGGTTTCTGTATTTCTTCATCTCCTCTCACCTCGAACCGATTGTATTCATGGAGTAACGGTTTGGTTTAAATCTCTAGCAGTTAATTGGTCAGTTCACACCCAGCTGGACCAGGCCTGATACTCCCATTGGTTGGGAGTGTGTGATCTTCCCACCCCTCCAACCCCCCCTCAGCTCCTCAAGTGGGACAGAGGGGGGGGGGGGAGATTTGCAGCACAGCCCTAACAATAGACTGGTCCATGAAAAAAAGAAACAAAGGGAAGACCAGAGTTCTTTACTGGGAGGAATTTAGGAGCTCGGTCTCCCCTCTTTTTGTGCTCCTGTCCTGAAAAAATAATTTGGCTTAATCACCACCATCGCTCACTGAAGTGTGCTGTGCAATGTGTACTTTCTCAACAGCTGAACACCTGATGATACTCATATGACCGGAGAAGACAAACCTCGTTTAGGTTTTAGTTTATTAGTCATTAAAGCACTAGTTTGAACCTCAGAGCGATGCAGCATGGAGGATCATATCAGAAGGAAACGCATCAATTTTAGATAAATGCAGGGTGTATGCTCCTCTTGTTGGTCTGAAGGAGAGGCAGCCTAGTGGGTTTGCTTTTGTTTTGATTTCCTGTCTTCTGGGAAATGTTTGGAGCGAGTTCCTGCCCCACCCTAACCTAATACGACGAGCTGTACAGCAGAAAGCACCCACGAGCGTCTGTTTGCTCCATCCCCTCCCTTCTGTGATGACAAACCTCTGCCTCCTCACAGGCCTCCCCAGCCCCCCACACACACTGGAATTTAACCCCCCTGACCCTGGTACCACGCAAGAGAGGAGCTATACACACACACACACACATACACACCTAATCTCTGTTCCCGTCTTCACTCCCTCTTGATATTACACAAAATATCTCCCAGGTGTAGTCCTCCACACTCATGAATCATCCACATACACAAAGAAGAGAAGCAGCTGTTTTTTGTCATCAGCCATTTCCTGTCTTTAAACTGTTTTTGTCTACACTCAGATGCCAGTTTAGTATGGTCAGCCCTACATATAGTATAGTTTGCTATCTGATGGTTGTCCTTGTCTATGGGGTGTAAAAAAAAAACTTCCTGTGTGTGCCCTGTTTTCATTACTGTAGGTTGAAGTAGGTGAACCTGAAGTTTCTCAGTGTTAATACCTGTTGCTGTTTGAAGTTGGCTGCACAAGCTTTTATCTCACAGTAACACTCTCATGACTTTGAATAGCCAAATCAGGTGTCATGGAGTAACACATGAGGCTCATTTTATTTACAAAAAAAAGTTAACCACAGCCCTTATTCTCTATTTCCTTGTGTGTTTGTCAGTCTGTGTGTGTGATAGTGTGGACGTCATAATGCGGGAGAAGCAGCGTTTTGCAATGCTCTTCCAGTCCGTGGTCCTCCCGTGTCAGTACCATACGGCCTCCACCCAAACCCCGGTGGTGCAGTGGTGGTACAAGTCCTACTGTCGAGACCGCACCAAAGAGTCCTTCATTGAGAATCTGGGCGTCCAAGCCTCTGACCTGGGCTCCACGTCCCACCTGGAGTGCTCCGACAGCAGCCGCACAGTTCACGTTGTTGCCTCGGCGCAGGGAGCCTCCATGACGCTGGCTGAGCACTACAAAGGCAGAGACATTGCTATCATAAACAGTAATGTGATCATTTTTATCCTCTTTGAAAAAGTGATGAATTTAGGGAAAAGAGTTGCCGCAGCTGTTTGACCACTGTACTCTTAGAGTCATCCCCAAACAGGAATCAGAGCTGACTGTGCTTTGTATTTCCTGTTCTCTAAATAAACCTCTTTTGTCTTTGTCTCACAATAGTGTAGGCACATAATCACAACCCCCTTTCTCTCGTTCCTATTTATCTGTTCTCCTTTTAAACCTCGAGCCTTATCAAGAAAAAACAGCCGTCTTCTATCCAAAAGTGTCAACAAAGGGATCCTGCCGTCATTAAATACAGTAACAAGAATGATCCAATACATGTTGGTAATCTCTATGTTAATTAGGATTAGTATTTTCTTGTTATTCACATGTAAACATTGTGTATTTATTGTGTCTGTTTTACTGAAGCTACTACATGCAAATGACAATACAAAAACATGATATATGGGTCAATGACGTATAAGGATTTTCAACAACTCAATTTTAAATAATAAAAACAAGCATATCTAATGCAGTAGTTCAAACATTCAGAATGTTGTGTACCTGACAATTCATATTACAATTTGAAAGTGATTTTAGTGGGTTTTTCAAGATTAATTGGCACTGGCCTGAAAAAAAAGTCATTTGGTGCGACCATGATTCATCTTGAAATATCTTATATAAATAAAATATCATCATTTACAAAGATTTTAAAAAAAATGCAAATACTTTGTTTCCAAACACTTTATATTACTGAAAACTTGTAAAAAAAGATGTGAAGCATGTTAACTAAATTAATTTATTTCAAGATGAATCGTGGTCGCACCACATGACTCTTTTTAAAGGCCAGTGCCAATTAATCTTGAAAAACCCACTAAAATCACTTAATTTCAAATGTATAATATGGAGCTTCAGGTACACAACATTCTGAATGTTTGAACTACTGCATTAGATATGCTTGTTTTTATTATTCTACAATTGAGTTGTTCTAAATCCTTATATGTCATTGACCCATATATTAGTGTTAAATTATGGATGCATGCATGCATTAATAGACATTAACAATGTCAAAAATGTGTTTTGTTTATTTTAACTTCAGTTTCAGAAATTTGAGTTTCACTATGCAGAACAATGTGTTTTACACTAAAACTACATTCACCTGCTGAAGAACGAACGTTTCTCAGACTTTATAAAAAATCTGGATTGGTGACGTCACTAGTTTGAAGTCGACACCTGTTTAACAATTGAAATGAAAAATATTTGCATATTCAAACAATACATTCTGGGTTGTTTAATGTGAGAATGATTTCAACAAGATATTTTAACATTTTGTTGTATAAAAAACATATTAGACACACACATTATTATTATATATGTATTTTATATACATCTTAAAACATTACATAGTAACATAGTATTTTATTTTGTAATGACCATAGTTCAGATTCTCAAAGTGATACTCTCATAAACTGCCTGCTGCTTTATGAACCTGATCATTAGCTCTGTCACCTGCTGCAGTACTTGTAACCTGGTTTCTTGTCTCTGTGCAGAAGCGGACCTGCGGATCGGGCAGCTGCAGTGGGGCGACAGTGGAGTGTACTTCTGTAAAGTCGTTGTCGCTGACGATCTGGAGGGGAGGAATGAGGGCCAGCTGGAGTTACTGGTGCTCGGTATGGCTACATTTCATCTCAGTCAAAGTAGTGACATAAAGACTCAAACAAACTGACTTTGAGCTTGATCAGGATGAGCTGGCTACAATTTTATTGATGTTTGTGTGTATTTTAAAGCTCAGTGCACTCTTTATCTATATGTTTGCAAAGGTTTCCAGAAATACCCTTTTTGTTGTCTTTGCGTTCCAAAGTGTCCATACAGCTGCTTCCATGGAGACGACCAAATGGTGTTTTTCCTCTTTACATGGTCCTGATCTTCTATGACAGACTATATTGTTTAGCCAACCGCACACTTTAGAGAGCTGATGTGGCCGTCTGAGGCATCTTAAGTCAGTTAGACACTATGTCAGGGGTGTGTTGCTCAAAAGCCTGTATGGGATCATATTGTATGTTTATAAGTATGTTTGTGTGTGTGTTACATTTATTCCCTCAGGAGTGTTAGTCGCTGATTCATGATTACACACGGCTGCTGAAACCTGTGCTGAACAGCTAACATTAAAGTGTTAGAGGCCAGAGATTCACTGTATGTAGATCTTGAAGTAATTGTCCATCCATTGGGAGAAATTGTGGAGACTATTGTTGCCAAAAACGTAAGCCACTCCTTAAGCTGTTACCATGGCAATGTGCTATTTCAGAGGAGCATGTTAAGGGTTGCTGTAGGCATGAAGAGACACAGGAAAGGCCAGGAGCCAGGCTTAACTCTGACTTGAGCATAAAAGCGATCTTTACCAAAAATGCTTTTTTTCTGCTGTAAATTTAATTGACCTGATGTTCATAATATATTAAAGTCTGGTCATACATACATCCCTCCTGCACTGAGCACTAATCTGATTATAATCGGCTTACAGAAGAGAAGAGCGGCTTGTGTGAATGACAGGACTCAGTTTTTGGGACTAGGTTTAACTTTGACCAGAGCTAGACAGTGTGTATCTGGCCCTGAAGCAGTTTTGATACACACTAACTTAAAAATGTAAAGGAATACATTTTAGGAAATACTATAACTCGCTTTCTTACCAAGAGTTAGTCGGGCAGCAAGAAAGTGCATATTAATTTAAGCAACAAGTTGTGGTGCTTCTCTCACCATCTCCCTAATTTCTGGTTTTATTTTTCATTTGGATACATTTTTCTTCCAACGTTTACTCCCATAGCTCTCCCTTTGGTCTTGCAAAATCTTCTCCTGCACTTCTACTTTCCTTAGTTTTTGCCCTGCCATGTTCTCCCTGCATCGTTCACTGCCTCCCTCCCTCTCAGAGCTGCATAGCTCCTGAGCTTTCTCAGGTTACTCTGCGTTACAGAGTTCATGGTATGTAGATGTCTGTGCCAGGCCAGTGGAACCAGATTACTTTTTTGATCAGTGGGAATGGTACACTGTTTTTCCCCCTCCATAGTAACAGTCTGCTCAGCACTGGAGCCAGTAGTCTACCCCTGTAGTCAGACAGATCAGACAGCGACAGACAAGTCGTTACCATAATTATAGTCTTTTACCATCTCACAATTAATACAGTAAAAACTTGCTGCAGTTCACCTGTTGCCATCTTAATTGAGGTCATATTTATATTTTCTGTATTTTACAGTTTGCCAACCATCTTAAATTTGAGCTTTCTATATTTTGACCTGTTTATCCTGTATATGAAGCACAAAGGGGCATTGTTTCACAACGATACGACTTGTGGGAGCTATTTTCCTTTTTTGATGAGCTCCCATGGTAAATTGTTGTCCTTAATTGTTAGGTGCCCCAGTTTCCAAAACCCCCTCTTTGTATTCTCACACTGCCTCTCTTGCCACATCTCTAAATGTTTGTATCTCTGTATGCATGTAGCATGTGTGGATTGGCATCTGCATCAATTGATTTGTGCGCAGGTTAAACATCATTAAAGAGGCACATGTGTGGTGTGCATCACAGAAACATAGCACGGCTAGCCTCCTGGTAAAAATAGATTCAAAGTTACGTGACTTTGGCTTTTGAACTTTGAACCCTGGTGTACATGACTTATGTTTATGCTCACAGGTTAGTATTTCTGAAAGCACTTCTAGGAAACTCTATGCCATCATATTTTAGTAGCATGACGTCCAGACACCAAAACATATCAGTGAATCATGTGATAACCAGACAAGAGTCTACAGCTATGCTGGCAACATGAGTCTGCATTGGTACAGCAAAGCTTTAAATCAAATGGCAAAGTATGCTAAGCTAACATGCTGATGTTTATGTTCATCATCTTGTTGTTACCCTGTTAGCATGCTAACATTGAATACATTTCAAGATAATCCATCTGATAGTTGTTAAAATATTTCTTACAAAAAAACCAAAATGTCAACCTCATGGTGGTTAAAACCAAAGGATCACTAAGACCTTCTGTGTTGACCCTCGATATAATATATATATATATATATATATGTGTTCACTTCTATAGCAGTCCATTAAATATTGTTGAGATTTTTCACTCCAGGCCAAAGTGGTGGACCAACGATGAACCAACAAGCTTCAGCCAAGCTGCTCACTTAGCTAAACAAAATGTGCTCATTCATCTTAAAATTGTATGACACATAATTGTTAAATTTATGCAAGCAGGAATATTTAATACTAAACTAAAACATTAATGCTCCTTTAATGTACTTTTGCCAATGTTGATGGTGTAAAAGGTTTGTTTCTTTCATTCCTTAATCAGTGCATGAACATCAATCAGCCACTTTGCTACCAAATTTTCTAATTTGCCTGACCTTTTTTCTTCTTGCTTCCTACTTCCTCTGCCGGCCTTCACCTGTGCTCTCCGTGTCTCTGCAGGCAGGACAGGTCAGCCGGACGATATCCTACCTGAGTTTGATGTGGATTTTATGCCAGGTACGGCACTTCACCTGCACTTTAAACTCACTGGCCGCCATCTTTTAGCTTCTCTCATGCCTTCTAATGTTTTATTCTCACTGACCAATCAAAACTCTCTTTGACTAACAAATGTACACTGAACCTAACATAAGAATAAGAGAAAACAATAACAAAACCAGCTGCCAGACCAGTCAGAGGAGCATCATATCTAACATGAACAAAACACACAGTCAGTTGGTTAATGCAAGGTCAAAGCAAAAGATCACAGACTCTCAGTTCTTATCCTTCACCTCTGCTTATGATTTAAATTCCATAGGGGATATGTGTTGACTTAGTGAGGGGGCTTAAGTGGGTTTTGCTTTTTGGCACACCCTGAGGAAGTGTGTCGTCAGGGTGTAGATGCTTTAGAGATGTGATGTTGGATAAAATTCGCTTGAAGTTCCCTCGGGTTTGCCTGAAGTTCCCTATTATACTGCTTTGTGTTCTTTGGGTGCACCACCGAAAGGAGAAAGAAACATCAACATGATTTAAGAGGAGCTTTGCCATTTATTACACCTCGAGTCAGTAGTTTTGCCAGATTAGCTAAACGACTTTATTTGGAGGTAAAACTGAAAGCCAGCACTACGGAAATGTCTGGAAATATCTTATCACACAGAAAACATGTGTACACAACTACGGCAAGTACATTAGGTCAAAGTTGAAGTGGATGTTTACAGTTGTCAATTTGGGTAACAGTCACCTTTATTTACTTTTCCAAATCAAATTTGGCTAACATGAGTGTAAAACCTGTCTGATCATCTGACTACATAGAACTTTATTTTTCCAGATTTTCCCCCCCAATATTACCAGATCTCTACAATTAACTTTTCTAACTGATATGAATGATAGTTCAAGCTATTACATCAAGACTAGAACTGGACAGTGTAATCTTTTTTATGACTTGTCATTTGTGTTTCTGCTTTTATCTTATTTTTAATGGCCAATTTGCTGACATTGTTCCAATAAACTGATTTTATTCGTCTTGTGAGGGGGGCAGAGCACCTTATTTTTTTACTGTAATTCTTAAACTGTCTGTGTTGCAGAGTGGGCGTTTGTGGGCTCTGTAGTCCTGGGCAGTATCTTGTTCCTGTTGCTGATGGGCATCTGCTGGTGCCAGTGTTGCCCTCACTCCTGCTGCTGCTACGTCCGCTGCTGCTGCTGCCCTGACACCTGCTGCTGTCCACGACACCGTGAGTATCACAAACAACTACATGATTTCTTTTAACATACCTTCTTGGTATCAACTTGACAGCAGTTACTCTGCATGGAAGGTTTAGAGTTTTGTTTGTTCCCTTGTCCAGTATATGAGGCAGGAAAGATGGCAAAGAGTGCCCAGCCTGCTCAGATGCCTGTGTATCCCTACTACATTCCTGGGGTCCCTGCTGTGGTTCCTCTTGTGCCTTCAACGCATGTGGAACCAAAGATCGCCTCTATCCCTTCAATGGGGAATAACCTGGCTGGAGGTGAGTGTAAACAACACAGTTTGTGTAGAGGCATCAGAAAGAAGCTCTATAACAGCGTTACTTCCTTTCAAAAACCATTCGACTCAACTAACTCATTTCATCTGACGTCTCTCACCTTCAGATATAACATTAATGTCTGTTACATACGCATGCTTACTACATTTGTTTGTTCTATTCATCTCATGCTAATATGTTTGAGTTTGTTTGATCTGTATGAATGTATGTATGTTTGTCCAATCTTTGCATGATGATGTCTGTGAGCGCATGTGTGTGTGTCCATATCCACAGTGCGCAGTGGTTATCGACTGAAAGGCAGTCAAGACCAGGACTCAATGAAAGTTCTGTACTACATAGAGAAGGAGCTGGGTCAGTTTCCCTCTGCCAAGATGGCTGCACTCAAACGTAAGCCTGCGCAGATTAGGGCAGTTTCTGTCATCTGTGTGTGACAGTGCGATAGTGCGTATGTGTTTGTGTCTGGTCTAAGTGTTCCTGTTTCATTTGCATGGTTTGTGTACATTAAGTAGCGGTAGTTTCCATCTAATACTTACATTAATTTCATAACATCTAACTGTCTTCACTGATGTGAAAAAAATTCTGTTTCAAAAGGAAGGTTAATTTTTAAAGTCTGTTATATTCTGTATTTGGACATTTGTGTATTGTAGTTCTGATGTCATGACCACTTGCAAAAGCAAATACGTTTTTTTAGGTTTGTTTCTTGTCAGTTTAACTCGTGTTAAGTTTCATTTCATCAGTGAGAGGTCAGTGGTGTTGCAGTTACCCCCAGTTTTCATGCCTTAGTTTACAAACTAATTTAAAGCTGTTGAATTATGTTTGAGGTGCTCTGATGTACAAAATTACTTTTTCTTGTACACATTTAAAGCATGACGCTAGTAATACTTTTTATTGTCAAGAAATTCCATGAACTTCTAATTGCTAATTCTAAATCGTTGGCTTTCAGCCTTGAGTCCGTTGGTTCCTATTGAAGATGTATTAAAAACTGAAGATGTCTTAAAAAATGTTTCATAAATGTATAGTTTATTGTTATTGTTGACTGAGTAATTTCCTTAAACAGGAAGGGACAGTAGTTTTAATCAAACACTACTGTCATTTATTTGTTGGGGACTATTTTCATTCATACACATTTTGTGCTGTTGTGAATATTTATGGCAGGAGGATGTTGTATAGTGTATTGAGTTAAACTACAGTGCCCATGTTCATTGTAATATAGGAACATAACATGTGTTGTTTGGTAAGGTGGGTTTTTATTAGTGTAGTAGTGTTGTTGTTAGTAGCATCAACAATTTGTTGGTTTTGGTCTTTGTTGGCAGTAAGAAAAATATACAGTATCACACCAGTTTTTTTTCTTTAAATTGAGTTGTGACAGTTGAGGGAGGTAGCACATAAAGCATTTCCGTTTGACATCAGTCACAAATCTTTTTTGCTTAGGTTACAATTGGCAATCAGCTATAAGTACTCATGATTATACAGTACTTGTCAACAGAGTAGGCAAATGCACATGAAAGTCTTTGTAAGGTACTAATAGGGGAATTCAGACAGGACAAATAGGAAAAAAATCACAGTTTCGGCAAAGTCATCATCTGGGTGTTGATGAAGACTTCTTCCTATTTATCCTGTTTACAGTCCACACAACCACAAACCAGAGATTAAGTGACTTATCTTTCTATGAAATGTTAAATTGCATCATTTCACAGTTATAATTGTGTAGTTTATGAGATATTTAGAAATGCCTCTACACTAGTCTCTACAGTGATAGTGATGTATCTGTCCCAACAGCCAGTAGCCTATCAGAGCTGAGCTCTCTTCATGATGGAGGGAATACAGATTTCAGACACACCTATCAGACCGTCCAGATGAAGGCCCTGCCGTCCATCCCAGACCTGGATGACCAGTCCACACTCAGAGTTGCTCCACCTCCCCGGAGTCGCAGGCACAGACAAGACAGAGGCAACCACTCAGATGATGAACTAGACAGGAGGTAACTTGGATAGCTACATCAATTAATTTTCTGATCCTTTTCACAGGATTGTTTTTGGGACAAACACATTGGTTCGTTCTTATCCTAAAGACATTTTCTCTTGTAACATAAAAGTGAGAAAATTCAGTTTGAACGTATTAACAAAGGTATGTAAACTAAGCAACCAAACAGGGTTATGTTAGAAAGAAATAACACTATTACATTTTTCTGAATCATATGGTTGCTGGCTAGAAATGCTTTTGTGTATCTCAGTGTGAAATCAAGGAGCCACTGTTTCAGAAATTAGTGAAAATATTGATGGTAAATCTGCCACTGTTTTCAGTAAAAAATTGCATGCGTGCGGTGCCAGAAGAGAAAACTTGCCAATCAACCAATTGTTTCAGCTCTAGTTGCAGAGTGTTGTCTGAATTTCACATTATTTCCATCAAATACTTTACAGGCAGATATTGAAGCATGTGTGTGTGGTCTTCCTGCTCTAGGTGGAACCCTCGCTCAGAGCACCTGCAGAGAAAGACACTGGGCAGGAGAGGGCGAACTGGCTCTTTGGATGAGCTGGAGGAGTTTGCTCAGTCTTATGACAACCGCAGCCGTCGGGCTGAGCTTCCAGACCGAGCTTACGACCGGGATTATAGCCCACCCAGGCGTTTCTATAGAGATGAAGATGATGGTTGGGGCCGCCGAAGCCCCTCACCCTTACCACAAAAGAGAAGGGACACGTGGGACAGTGATCGTCCCTCTCGCTCATCCCCAAGCAGAGGCTATGATGATGCCTTCCTCAACAGTGTACTGCAGAGTAAGACGAGGGGGCGGGGAGGAAACAGAGGTGCTTGGAGGGTGGACGAGGACAGTGACACTCCCTCCAAAGGCAGCTCTAGAGGCAAGGGCAGTGATAGTTACCAAAGTCGGTCACCTAGCAACCGACCAGAAGAAGAGGACCCTTTGCCTCCGTACTCTGAGCTGGAAGCGGAGCGGTACCGCAGGGCTGACCCGAATACAGACCGGTACCGCACTGTGGAACCTCCTAGAACAGAGAGATACAGAACCACTGAACCAGCCACAAGGCCTTTCTCTTACACCCGCCCTCACCAGGGGAAGTGCCAAACGCTACAGGGGGGCAGAGAGGAGAGAGATAGGAGCCGAAACCTGGTGAGTTACTTGTAACAGGGAAAAGGACCTTCTTTCTCTTCAGCAGGTATATATTCTATATTTTTTTCTTACTGTCAACAAATCCCATTGAAACATCAAACCAACTGACCATAACCTACGAAGAGGTTTTGTCTAAGTATCAAAAATTGGTTTGTGGATCAATTTGAAGCCTTGAGTCTGGCATTTTGACTGTCGCCATCTTGGATTTTTGAGCCAGAAGTGACGATACGAGAGGGTGGAGCTTACCCTAAAAGTAGGGTTATGGTATCTGTCTTATCTCTGATAAGGCTAATGCTAATTTCAGCCAGTGAAAAAGAGACTTAACACTATTAAAACAAAATGTACTTACTAGAAAAACTGAACATACTTAGAGGGTCTCTTTGTACAGCCAAACTCTGAACAAGACATTTTTAGGAGACCAAAATGTTAGAATTAACTAACTGAAGTTTCATGTGGTAAAAACATGGTTCTGTTACCTAACCAACGTTGTTGTGGTAACAACTTGCTAATCACAAAGTAGCCACGCCCAAAAGCATACCCTGCTTAATCATCTATTTTTACTCTAATTGGGACCATCATTTACAAAATGGGCATCATGTTGTATTGAAGAAGACTAGAAACTACAGATTGAGACCATAAACTCATAAGGAAACCGCCTACTGAGGCAATAAATCAAGTGAGAAGTAGGGTCATTTTCTAATAGACTTTCATACATTGGGACTTCTTTTTGGCGTTGCCCCCTGCTGTCCATAAGAAAGAAGGCAGGTTTAAGTCACTTGCACATTGGTTTCACTTGTCAGAACCAGAGCTCCCTGCTTGGTGTATCTAAAGCCTGATAATCTTATTCCTCTGTGGCAAAGATCTACATCGCTTTCCCAGAACTACTAAAAACACATCAGTGAACCACACTGTTGCATTCAGTGACATATTCCTTCACTATGAACATGCACACTTTTGAGTCAATCCCAAACACAATGCCATGCTGCTGTAAACATTCACTATCTTAAAAAATGTGTAGTAATCCTAAACTGAAACTATTCGCTGAGAAATGCACTATTTACTCTTGTTTGAGTAACATTTGAACAACCTTCATTTGTTGTTTAAGGAGTCTTAAAATACAATTCTGGAGTGTCCTGGTGGTTTGCAACGTCTGTGGTTTGAGTCCAGTTGGCACATCCTTCCTTTATCTCTCCCCTTATTTTTTCTTCTTACTTATTTCTATTTTATGAAGGCAAAACTCTGCCAAAAAAAGAAACTGCTTTACACTAAGTATTATTATTAGTTTATTATGGGATTTGTTGGCAGTCCAAAAAAAAAGAATAACAGCAGCCTACTTTCATATTTGCCAAGGTTTTGCAGTATTTGTACATAAAAACATGTCTATTGAATACTACACACCAAGAATTATGGTCTCACACTGAATCCCTATAATTTCCGGTATAGATGATTTTATCTAAGTAGCTGTAACATTTTTGCATACATTTAGAATAAATAAGAGTATATTACCTGTATGTGTGTTTAATTCAGATATGTATTACCTGACCATACTTGTAACCATAACAGTGTTGCAACAGCTTACTTTCTGGTTTATCAAATGTTCCCAAAAATGTCTCATTTTCTCTAAGAAATCAGTATAACAGTCATTCCTACTAACACAGCTTGAGCTGCATGATTTCTGTGAATCACAATCAACCTTTGACAACTCAGGCACCACGCTGAACTAACCTGGCATGGGCATGAATGCAAAGTCTCTAATGCATGGCTCTTGGTGTATTTCTTTAACAGAGCACAGCACCTAGCAGGGACACTCTCATAGTGTGACAAGGTTTCCCAGCCTCGGCCTGCACAGCACAGCACTGCCAGTCCGTTCGTTCAAACCGTCCTGTTGCTATGCAGGAGGGGCTAACTGTTCTGCCATCAGCCACATGAAGTCTGGCTCATCTCACTGAAATAACCACACCGAAAAAAAATAACAACAGTGGCTGGAAAATCCTAAGAAGTAAATGTGCGCAAATCAGTAGTTTCTGTTAGTACAGAACAACTTATGATTGTGTGCATGTTTTCTCTCGTGTGCATTACTTATACCTGTGGAATCATGGTCCATAAATGGTCATTATGTTGACTTGTGTGTGTGTGCACCAGTTTTTTATTTGTTGAGCATGATGAGTTGAGTGAGTGGACTTACTTTTATCAGTGCCAAGATATTTTTTACTATTTGCCAACTACAGAATTATTATGTAACGAGGTGCAGGAGCAACAGTCTTATTATTTTCCTACAAAATTTCACTCAGTACTCTGCAACTCAGGTTCACTTTGTATTTGTCTGTTGTTGATATTGTACTATATGTATGTACTGTACCTTGAATTTGTTGTGCAGATTTTATTTGCACTGCTCAAGTACTATTTGAATAAAGAAAACTTTAAAAAGTCTTACATCAGTGTATTTTAATTATCACAGTGAGGAAACCAGTGAGAGAAGATGCACACAGCGTTATAATGTGAATAAAAAGTTTTGAGATTTTCCAATGATGATTTAGATTTTTTTTTAAAAACATGTATATATTTTTAACATGTTGCTGAGCAGACCTGTGTGTCTCAAAACAAATTTAGGAGAATAACAGAACAAATTAATCAAAAAGGCAAAAACTACATAATCTTACTACAGCACTATTTTAATTGAAGAATGCTATCTTATAACATGAACAAGTACACATCAAATTATGTACTGCTTAAACTATCCTTTGTTAAATTGAAATTTAAATGTTTATTGCTATTATAATTCAAACAATTTGAGATAAAATAGGACAGAACTGACAACAAAAATTATGATACAATATAAAACACTGCATAGATAACAAAGATTGAGATTTAGGGTAACGTTGCACAGCTTATTAAAAAGTAAAATCAGACAAATGTTTATACTATGCTGATCATAGTAATGCCAACATGTCAATAAAATTACACACTTCTATATTTGTCCCTTTAGAGTAAAAAAAACACCATTTAAACATCCTAAGAGTGCTACACTAGCTTGGAGCCAGTCCTGTTCAAGTATTCAAGGTACACAAGTGTGATGTGGAAACTTGGATCCTGCAGTGCACAAACACTGAAAATGGACTTCATAATCACGTAGGAGACGTCTTGTGTCCAGCTGTTAAACTTGCAGATGGGATAAACTGGCTTTGTGCCCCGTATATATTTGCATTAACTTGTTTTGACAAGATTAATTTTGATATAAAATATCAGTTGTCTGTCATATCATTTGTGTCTGATAATATTTGTGATAATGTGTGTGTATTTTGGACAAAGCTTTCCTATATTATTATCGTTGCTTATCAAAAATACACAATGAAATCAACACTGCAGCTTTACTCACAACTTTCATTTACAGAAATACAAACAATCAGCACACTTTACCATGTAAATCATGTGTATGACTTCAAATGTTATACATAAAATATGTTAGGCTGTGAATACATGGTACATCATAATCTCACAACATGAATTATGTTACCACTGTTTATTTAGAGCAAAATTAGACTAAATGAACATTTGATAGCACTCTACAACACAGCTTGCACAAACAGTATATCTGTTCTGTGCACACTGGGTACCAAGACACAGTCAGAAAGAGAAAATGAATGGTTCTGTGTTCTTTTCAAAACTACTGACAACAAAATACCAGGAAGGAATTTACAAACTGGCACGTCTGCAGGTTCAGAGTGGTGCCAGACACAGATGTGATGGCAAAGCTTTTCAACCATGCAGCATTTTTCACAGGATTTCAAGCACACTTGTGCAAGCTGAGAGCAGCACTTGGGCCCCAGCTCACACAGGCTTGTTTTGTGTCAGATGTGAAGCTGGCTGGGGTCTATGTCCTCGATAAGAGATGTAAACATCCTCACACAAAGAGCTCCGACACTCATTCAACATGACTCACCCCGAGAGTGAACTTTAAACTCAGGCTGTTTGCCACAAACGAACAAATGAAAACCGTTGTGCCAGCCAAACTGACCTGCTTCTTTTCCTGCTTCATTTACAGTCAGATTATCCAGCGTCAGTCCTTTTAATGTAACTGATTTTTATTTTATACTGGTGAGGAGAAGCAAGCCCCACAAGTGATGAACGTTCAAATAAAGAGTGTATTCATCTGCCATGTAAATTGCATTTGATTACACTCATCAGGCCCACTGGGCTCCAAGAAACACAGCAGAAAGCAGAATATTCACAGTTTAATAAATGAGTATTCTGCTAATTAAGATCTCAGTTTCTCCCATGTTGTAGTTTGGACCAAAAAACTATGAAAGAAGAGACTAACTGGAATACTGAGAGTGCTTTGTGTGCAGCCAGGAAATTGTTTGGGGAAAAAATAAAAATGTTAAAATTGTGCTCTTACAAATAATTTACTAATTTTAAATATATGTCATTGTGCCACCAGATTACCAGATTGATTCTCTCAAGTAGGGTTGTGCAATATGATGACATATATCGTGTAATGAACATATGAAAACATATGTTGTTTCACACTTTCATACATGAGTTTAGCTGCGAGCCCAACTGTTATATCATTGAATTAATATGTGCTATAGCGGGATAGGTATTGTTATGAGGGTGAGATTTTGGTCATGTCGAGGAGCCCAACTCTCAAGGTAAGTTAGTTGATTAGCCAACCTCATTTTCACTGAAACACAGAGATATTTTGGGGTTTTAGCTGTTAAAATAGACCATGGGCTCTTTACCCCTTTTTTTTTTTTTATCTTGTAAATTTGAAGTTTGTGTGCCAGTTGTTAACATGGTTCAGATAACATGAGATCATAATATAGTGTGGTGGTTAAAGCAGGCTCCCTGCTCTCTGAAACGTTCATGAAGGATAAATCACCTATTTATCAATGATAAGAAATATATGGATGCAAAATACATCTCAAAATTCAGTATAAGGACTAATTATAAACGACTCTTCCGTGAAGAGTCAGAATATGAACGGTATGTGAAGGTAAAGGAACTATTTTTTCACCTTGTCGCTGTGTTCAGGACTGTGTGCTCCTCCTGCTCCTCCTCCTGCTGCACCTGTCAGGAGGGGCGGGGTCAGTGATGTCACCTGAAGCTGTGGGGGAAGGGGTGCGGGTGATGACCCGCCTCCTCCACAGTTCACCCTTGTGGGAAACTTGTTTGTCAAAGCGGCTGTATATATACGTCTTTCACCACAGAAGACACACATGGCCTCAACAACATGTCGTCTTGAGTGAAAAGTGGGATTACTATGCAGAGCAGTGCCTTCATGACGCTTTTTAACAGATTTTTTGTGGATTTTAAATCGCCAACAGAAACGGAGAGTGAAGCTTCCGCGGAAGGATAAGAGCAACAAAATGGGAAACATGATACTGATGGCGCTTCTGCTGGTTCACCTGCCGACAGGTGAGGCTTTAAAGTCAATACAGTGTTTTATCAGGCTATTGTCAGGAATGCCGGGTGAAGCCACTTCAGCAAACAATCGAAACTAGGCCCAATGTCGACAGGTTAATTATCGACAGGTGTAAACAGGACGAGGCCAACTGTTGTCACGTGACTGCACATCATCAACGCTACATTTTTTTATGGCCTGATCTCCAAGATTTATAACGTCCACGTTCATACAGCCTTGGAAATGCTGACTGCAGTAGTCAACATTTCCTCACAATAATGTATCAGCTATACTCAAGGATTTTGTCATCAAGGTATATTTTTCACCAAATACCTTGATATTGATATTGTGACAATATTGTAATGATGACTATTGGTGCTTTCACAAAATATTTACACAAGGAGATTTTTGATAACTAATCATCAGTGTGGATATAATGAGTACGTGGGTAAAAGCAGACAATATAACAGTTTGAGCAGTCTGTTAAGTTAAGAAAATTATGTCAATTTACTGTAATGCAGCCTTTAAAAGCAAGAAAAGACAACATTTACGCCATATCACGATATTAGGATACTCAAAATCTAAGACGATATCCATTCTCATATCATGATATTGATATATCAATTTATTGCCCAGCCTTGATTCTAATCAATTAGACAATCAGTCAACAAGTGATACATTACACTATAATACACTTTAAAGTCATTTATCAAGCAATATCAACATCTCGTTGCAGCTTCTCAGATGTGATGATTTGCTGATTTTCTCCATTAATTAAAATTATAGTTGCAGAATTTGCTCAGTACTTTGCCGATAAATCCATATATCTGTAAGTTGCGAGAAAACAGTGAAAAGTGCTCATCACAGTTTTCTAAAGCCAAAAGTGATGAAATTAAATTACCTGTGTTGTCAGAGCAACAAGCCAAACCCCAAAATATTTCTGTTAATCATCACATGAAAGAAAGAAAAACAGCAAATCTTCAAAATTGAGAAGCTGGAACCAGAGAGAGGAATTTTTGGCATTAAATGTTTAATTTATTACAATGGTAGATGCCAGTTATTTCTCTGTTTACATAATCAATTAATCAACTATTACTTTCAGTTCTGTTTCTATGTGTAGTAAACATTTTGCTGACAAAGATGTACAAGAACATATTCTTCTATACTTGAGCATTTTATCAGAGAAGGACTGTGACTAATTTTATTATTCATCTTTGAGGGGCTGGTATTGGCACATATTATGTGAAAAGTGTCTCAGTTATTAAAATTGCAGATGAATTTTGTGCTGATTGACGAATAGTTTCAGATCAACATCTTTTCAAATTTCTGTGAAAACACCAACAGCATTTTTTAAGTGTTGAAGAACGTTAAATGTATTTTTGCACAGATTAGAGGATGTTTGAAAACGTTCCATGTTAGGTTTTTACACGTCTGGTCCACATGCTTCATCGAATAACATCTTTGTTTTAATTGTCAGGCTGTTATTTATGGCTTTAATTGTATTTCATACCGACCTCCTTGATTGTCCATAGTTTTGTGATTTATGTGACTTGACTGGCAAAATGTTTCATTATGATTAATAAAATTTTCTGTTTATCTATTTTGAGACATGAATCAACTGAAGAAAAACTATTAACATGCCTCGCAGTTCCTGAAGAGCTCTATCAGGATTTTGAAAACTATTTCAAAGAGAAAGATTTTGTTCTTTACTGATACTTTTCTTAATTAACAAAGGTCACCTGTCATCAGCTTATTGTCCTAAACTCTACACCGCTGACAGCTGCTATTTCCTTCTAATGTTATTATACAATAATTGCATAGGTGTGAAGTCTTCTGCAGTAAACTGTTAACCAGTTCGGTCAGATTCTTTTCAATCCAGCATTCAGGAGCAAAGCCTTGGCACTGACATGCAAGAGTTTTTTTTGTTGTTGTTGTAAGTTACACACGTTAACTTTCATCTCTTCTCTTTCTCCATCCTCTCTGTATCAGAGCTGCTGTCCATCCAGGTGACCGTTCCAGAGACGGAGAGGAGAACGACTCTGTTTGCCTCTGTGATCCTGCGCTGCGACTATTCCACTTCAGCGAACGCTCAGGATGTCCTGGTCACCTGGAAATACAAATCCTTCTGTAAAGACCCAGTGCTGGACTACTACTCCACAGGTAAGACCACATATGGAGAAATATAGCAGTGTACATAAAATATGGTAGTTCACATACACAGTGACCTTTTTAAACAGTAGTAGTACTGTTTGTACTGATTTAGTTTTTATGACTACCACTGTTGGTTTGATCCTTTTATATCATCATTGACATAAATACTTATATTGGAAAGAATTACCAAAATAGCAAATATTCTGGTTATTTAGTAGTTGGACAGACATCAAATGGTAAACTTAAAGGCTTGAACTTTGTAATGTTTATTGGGTGATAGCTCTTTGAGATGAATCATTTTGTTTTCAAGGGGGTCCAGATACACAAACACAATCACAATCACATAAAACATGAAACATTCACAGAGACTCTCACTTTCCGAGCCACCCATACCACCCATCAAACTTTCATATAATGACGCACATAACCAGAAAACATTTTTAATGAACCTATATGCCAAGCCTCAAATGTTTCCTTTGAGACTTGAACGTGTTGGTAAAATGAGAACTGAAAACATGTTTTATTTGTTAGTTAATATCAGCACTTGCAACTCAAAAGCCACTCCCACTTGCACCTCTTGGCTGACGTTATGGAAAGATTCTGGTCATGTTTTAACATCCTTGTGTCCCTCTGTTTCTGAAGCCTATCAGGCCGCTCTGCAGCTGGGTCAGGACCCGTCCAATGACTGCCCAGACCGCCAGCGCACAGTTCGCACAGTGGCGCAGAAGAGAGGCCTCAATGAGCCCATACTGGGTTCAGACTACAGAGAACGCAAAATTACCATTCAAAACAGTAAGTCTGAAGCCATCATAATCACAAGTTTGCTATGAACTGTCAATGGAGTCTTACTTTCTCCACTGAGCAATGATCTAAAAAGATTTTAGGACACCATACAAGTTGCATATATCTGCATACAATTAAGGAAACATTTGTAAAGTTTTTATTGTACTACGTGAACATATGCCAGCATAGAAATATTTGCCAATATATTGACTATTTTGCCTAATTAATTATTAGCATAACTGAAGAAGCTGAAGGGAGGATATATTATGCAGGAAAAAAGCTACTAAAACAAGATTTTGTGGATTTTGAACATCTTTTTCTTTGCATAATATTTTATTTGAATTTTGCTACAGTGACACAGTTTGTCTTAGTGACTCTATTGTGGTTTCATCCTTTAACAGATGCTGACCTGGTCATCAATGAGATAATGTGGTGGGATAATGGTGTCTACTTCTGCTCTATTGATGCGCCTGGTGACACATCGGGCGACTCGGATCGTGAAATTAAACTCATCGTGTACCGTAAGTTACCTCAGTTGTACTCAAAGTCACATGGACCTTGAATCTAATATCTGGGGGAATATGTCTTTGTGTACTAAAAAAGAGATAGAATTTTCTGTAATGTGAACTCTGACCATTTCCAGACTGGCTGACTGTCCTGTTGATCATCATTGGTGCCCTTATGCTCCTCATGCTGTTCTGCATATGTTGCTGCCAGTGCTGCCCGCAAAAGTGCTGCTGCTATGTCCGATGCCCGTGTTGTCCACAGACGTGCTGCTGCCCAGAAAGAGGTACAGCAGATATTGTTTTTGGGTTTACCCACAGGGTAATGAGGCATCAAAGACTAGATGGTTACTGATAAAGAATCTTCACTTGTGCAAACCCATACACCAAAATCTACTCAGTCATCATCAATTTCACAAAATTGAGTCACACAAATGATCTTTAACCGTCTCTCACCTCTGCTCTGTTGTCAGCTGTGATGCAGCACCGGATGATGCAAGAGGCTCAGAGGGCAATGGCTCCCTGGATGCACGGCCAACCCATTTATGCTCCCATCAGCTCCAATGGCTCCTCACATGGCGTCCCCATACTGTATTCAGGTGAGTGAAACAAAGGCACAAAAGACTTTACTTTAATGCTTTATTAAATGCTTTGATGCACCATTTTTGTCTAGACCCAAGGGCGTGCGTTTGGTTTGGTTTCAGAAGTGGGAGGACACAATGAAGAAAAGAAAACAAGCTCTATGAGTGCTATTTCCAGCATTTAAATACATTTATATCAATCCAGAAAATAACACACTCTAACTATCATGCTTTTGATGATAGACCAACAATAGAAATCAATGTAAAATGCATTTTAAGACTATTAATGAACTAACTCCACTTTTTGATAGATGTTGTATTTGAATCTTTTCTACATAACGAGCAGTGTCCTTTCCTGCCTTGTCTTTTGATTGATGTTCAGTTATAGTGTCAGTTTAGGAGAATATTAACTGTAAATTGAAATGTTGATGAAAAAAATATTGTTGTTGGGTTTGTTTGTTTTTTGTTTATCCAAAAAAATGCATGAGAGATAATGTCAGCCTGCATACAGCTGCAAGGGTTCGGGTGGCCTGTATTTAGCCTGAGAGGTGAATCCCTGGGTAAAAAGTTCACAAAGCACTCGCTACTGCTTCATAAGTTGGTGATCCTTATAATTGAAGGTATCCCAAAAGAGCTTATCGACATATTTAGCCATGCTAAAACAAATACTTGACTTTGGTCCCACTAAAATGTCTCAACATCTATTGGATGGATTGCCATGACATGTTGTATAGACATAATTGGTCCCCAGAGGATGACTCCTAATGACTTTAATGATCCTCCAACTTTTCATCCAGTGACACTGTGTGGTTGACATTTGGGGTTTTGAGCGAAATGTCTCAAAAACCATTTGATGTTCGCCTCAGAATGAACTATAATCACATTGGTGACCCCCTTTCATCTAGTGCCACTTTGTAGTCAAAAGTTCTGGAAATTCTACACCATTTTTTATATTGACCAATGTGTAAGTTAGATTCATGTCTCTTAAAATTCAGTTTTTAACTGAGCTCAATGTCACTTTGTTTTCAGGCTCATACTCGGACCACCCTGTCAAACAGAACTTTGCCACGGCTCCCATGCAGCTGTCACCCATGGCCCTGCAGCAGCAGCCCCCTCCTCCTCCTCCTCCTCACCACCACCACCACCACCACATGAATGGCAGTGTGCGCAGCAGCGTTCAAGGCACCAACCAGGTGTTGGACTACCTGGAGAACCAGGTGAGGGGGCTGGATGCAGGACCACCTCCAGTGGCTCCACACTATGTCCAAAATATGCCCCCATTACAATCTCGTCCTCAGCCCCATCAGGTTCCTTCTGCAGTTCCCTACACGCCTGGGCCTCCGAGTATGTTGTCAGCCCTGGATGACATGGGAGTGAGAGGGGTCGAGAGAAGGGTGATCACGCTGCCTCCTATTATCCAGCATGCACCCAGCTTTTCCTCACACAGGGGGCCTGGAGGTGGAGAGGTAACCAGGGGTGACCCCAGATTGTCTAGCCAATCCAGTGGGAGCACAAACCCTTCTGGAAGGGGTATCCATGGCAACAGTCGAGGATACAGAGACCTCTCTCCGCCCAGGCGGGGGATCTTGCGTGACTACAGCGACCAGTCTGACCGGGATGACAGACGAAAGAGAGCGTCACATAGGGGCTCAAGGAATGAGAGAGGAAGCTCATCAGGGAGGAGAAGAGGAGGATCAAGGCCACGAGCCCGCAGTCGTGATGACCTGATGGATGAGCCTTACAGCAGAGGAGCACCACGGAGGGAGAGGAGCTACTCACCTCCTCTGCATCGTAAAGGGTCCTGGAGTTCAGATGAAGAGGACAACGGGAGAAGAAAGGGAGGTAAAGGGAAGGATTGGCCAGAGAAGCCTCCCAGTTACTCCTCCATTGACATCCAGTCTGTACAGGGTAACGGGCGAAGGAACTACAACCGTCTTTCTGTAAGATCCTCACACTGACAGTGCTGATACACACTCTGTGATAATGGTCCGCTGAGAATGATTCTCTTTTTCTGTCTCCACTTAGTTTATTTTTTTAGTCTTGACTTGTTTGTTCCATCATTTGTTAGCCACGCCATCAGTGAGAGACAGCATGTCAGTTGTTAAGCTGGCTGGTCCCACCACTGTAGACCAGGCTGAATTATCTCCACAAATATTTGATCAAATGCCATAAAACTTTGCACAAACATTCATAGTTCCTAGAGGATGAATCCTAACGATTTTGGTGATCCCCTGACTGTTCTTCTAGTGTCAGACTTCTCACTTATCATCTGAAATATCTCTGCATCTACTTGATGGATTAGCACAAAATTTAAACATTTACACCTGATTAAATGTTATAACGTTGTTGATCTTTTCATCTCGCACTTGATCAGGTCAAATTTCTAAGTTGTCCAACACTTTGGTTTATGACCAAATACCTGCTCAAATAATGGCATTTCTATCAACTTCAGTAATACCTTCTCTTTGGTGCCAATTAGCATGTTATGAGCATGTTAGCTTTATGTGAAAGTACCAATGTTCCTAAATGCAGCCTCACATATCTGTATGCATGACTGCAGATAAGTAGTCTTGTTTATCTCTTGATCTTTTTGGTCTTTTGGTTCTTATGTGTGTTGAATCATCTCCCTCTTTAACTAAACCTTACCTCTCCCTTTTCTCTCCTAGGATAGAAGTTCCCGTAGCAGCACCAGCGTAGTCATTTGAAGCATTTCTTTTTTTTAGTGTTTTTTTTTTTCCTGAATGTTTCCAGAACGGTGAAAATGAAGACAGACAAGTAGTTTAAAGGACTGGTTCATAACTTCTCAAATATTTTCTAAACCAATGGTCAGGCGCCCAAGTGAACACTGAAATAGGTTTATAATGGCAAATTACATCTTTTTATGACCATACTTTTTTACTATTCTTTTGTCCCCCTTCACGTGCACTGAAAGCCATTGGAAGGGGATCTTTTAATAGCCAGTATGAGCAGGTGGAATGATTACAGTGAGGGTAAAACTCTTTTAGTGTACATATGTGCATTTTACTTGTTTTAAGACAGATATGAAAAATATTGAACCTGTCCTTAATCTATTTGATTAGTGTGCAAGCTTAGTTGTTATAAAGTTGTTGTGATATTTGATAGTGAATCCTGAAAATGTGTGGATGTTGTTTACTCTTTAAGCACTGTATGTATACATGAAATTGCTCCAAAAATAACTTCTTTTTTTTTAAGTATGAAGAATTGTTGATTAAATGTTGTAATTTGAGTGTTTTCTTACTGGTGAAGGATAAATGTGTTCTGCTTTTGGTGTTTGTGAAGTCAATGTAAACATTTAGCAGTTTAAACAAGCAGATTGAAAATGTTAGTTGTGTTTGTGTAGAGAATACACAGAGATGGTGTGTAATTGTGGATTTACTTTATCTTTGCATTATCACATATACTATTTAAAGTTGTTCTTTTTCTATCATCATCCATCGCAAGACAGAAACAGCAATGAAAAGTACGCTACATGGACATTTGTAGGAAGGTTGACAGAGTTAGTGGACGTCACTGACACCAAAACATAATACTGATTTCACAATAATGGATTGTTTTTTTAATAAATACAACAAATAAAACTTTTTAGATACAGCTCCTGTGAACCGGATCATTTGTCTACTTACACATGAGAATACAAACAGAAAACCAGCAGCCAAAAGAATAAATGAACCCAGTTTGAAACCAGAGTACATCAAATCAAAGACATTAGAAATGTTAAATACAAGTAGGACAGGGTTGTAATAATGAAGGTAAATTCTTTGCTGTCTGATCATGAAGTTTGAATTGGTTGACAATAGTTGTACTTTAGATGAACATTATACGAAGCTTTGTGTGTGGGTTAATTTTTTTGTACTTAAGTTATAAATTTAGGATAATGAGGTTGATAATGTGAGGTAAGTATGTGGGTGTTTTCTTTGTGACTCATAATTGCATGTTTCTGTTTTGTTGAAATGAGAATTGTACAGTACATCATCCGGGTCAAATTATACACCCAGTCATCACTTCATCAGGTACACTTCGTTTAAACAATTGACTAACAATATTTTAATACAACATCCATGTAGTAAATGCTGCAGTACCTTCACAAAGGTTATGATGTAAAATTTTTACATGAAATTGTTTTGGACGCTGTGTTTTATTGCACTGAAAGCTGTCACTTATATTTTATCCACCCTGTTTATACTGGTGAAGGGGGACTAAATATTTTTTTTAAATCTCCAAAGAAAGAAGAAACGATTATAGACATTTAGTATACTAGTCCTGGGTCCTGTTCCATAAAGCAGGATTACCAAATAAGCCATTTATTTTTCACTAGATCCGGTTTCATACAGCAAGCTCAGCCTAGTTCAGGCTAAATTACCATGACATGCTGGCACACTAACCTTGTCCAGTCTTGAAAAATTGTGAACCCGTCCTTTAAACCAACCATGATTGTACCACTTTCTTCCAGCAGAGGGAGCCATAGGCAATATGATCCGCAGTGGTCAGATGTTTTTTTTTTTATGTTTCGCTGGTGTTTATGTCAGTGCATAACTACGAGTTAAAATAAATATCAGCGCAATTTTCTCTCAGCTGTAGGTTTTATGAAACAGAATCAAGACATAAAACTAAAACAATGGCATAAAAGTATCATCAATATTTTCATACAAGTGACAGAGTGACAAGTTATTCAGTTTGAGATTCATCAAAGAGAGTTGTGCTTTTGTTTTGGGAGCAGACATTGAAGATGGAGGCTGTGTTTGCATGGGGGAGGAGGAGGAGGTGGAGCTGCTTTGTGATTGGTGGCCTCACTGCTCACTAACTGGGAAGTAAAACTGTCAAAGGATCCTGGATCAGCTGTTTGCTGTCTGTCGCCCCTCTTCATTACATCCACAGCCTACATAAACAACAGAGACTAAGCACACACAGCCTCCTGGTCGGGTTGAAGTCAGGAGCTCCGCAGCTTCACGTCACTTTCAGGTAAGTCTGGCTGCATATTCATCCACAGGCTCGCTAACTTTACTTAGCATTTAGCAACTGCGCAGATTCTTCCGTAAAGAAAACATTCATTATTTTATCATTAAAGCTACAGACATAATGCAGCCGCACACAACAGCGTTCAGACACCTCGACAGAACAATGAACACATTATCAGTGTGTTTGTATGTCTTTATTTGCACTAAAACAAATGACGACAGCACCTGTTTGTTGCTCAGTTTTTGTGAAGCTGATGGTGCCGCTTGTTGACAGGAGGTCAGACTATCATTCCCGGTATGCCTGGCGTTTCTAGGTCGTGTGTCCTTTTATGAACTGGAAGGTGACCTGTGTTCAGAGGCAGACTTCACCATTCATTAAGGCAGCAGACTGCCTGTGGCCCCAACTGAGAGGGCCCCAAACAGCTTTGGATTCATATGACGCTTAGATATGAAAAACGTTGAATAATGTTACTATTCTTAGTTTGTTAATTTTTATTTCAAACGTGTAGAAATAAGAAAACGGATGAAAAGAAAAAACGAATATAACAAAGAAATGAAATAAACCTATACAAATCTCAATAAAAAAATGCGATATTACATGTTTGCAAAGGAGCAGGAAGAAGTAAACACTCACTGATTCATTTCTACTCCTTTTCTCAACTGATCATCAATAAACTCATATACAGTTAACAGACCACTATCCCAATTCCATTTACAACCCAATACAGTTTATAAACTACTAATCATACGCTATGTATGATCCAAATATCCACCTGGTGCCAATAAGATAACACTTTATCAGTTAACACAACCTTTCCTCATCCAAATCTGAAGATAACTAATAAGTAACTGTGCCCAAAAAAACCTGTGCTACCAAGTGCTCAAAAAATATGCAACTGTATACTTCTACTTCAGAGGAAAACATTTTACTACTACACTTACCTGACAGACAGATGTTACTTGTTACACTGCAGATCCAGATTTTTACTGACCAATATATTGGTCAGCAGATAATATTGGCCAATATCGGCCTATCACAGATATTGTATACCAGTGTCAGCGTATAGGTTGTCTGATATGCACCAATTTATTTATTTTTACCTGTATAGGCAGCATTTTATGTATATTCAATCCCTGATCCTTTCATTTAAGTTTAATATACATATGTTCTATGTTCTATATGTTTTTTATTAAAAGTAATTTATGTGTTGCCTGCAGGCAGCATGAACTCTCTCCCAGGAAGAGCCGCACTGTCTCTGTGCAGGCGCACAGCAACAGCAGGCAGGATGAGGGTCTTCACCGGTTCCCCTGGTCACCCTGCTGGGGGCCTCTCGGCAGACAGTGCCTTTCTACAGGCTGTGCGGGTCTGCCACTCTGGGACAAACCGCAAGGCCAGCATCAGCACTAAGAAACGAGGCTACGACATCACCAGAAACCCCCACCTCAATAAGGTGAGCTCACTAATCTAACTAACCTTTTTTGGAAATCATCAGCACTTCCATATTTTTTTGCAAGTGCTTGAAACAAATATCAACAAAAAAGATGAGTCACATCATTTTTTTAATTTTTTATTCTACATTGATGATTCAAGCACACAAGGTCTTCCCCAATAATTTCTTGGTCTAATATGTCAGCAAATATGGAAAAATGCCCACATAGTAAAAAATAAAAACATTTGGCTCAACTGTCAGAAAAGAAAACCAGAAAATATAGATTTCTTAGACGCTCAAACCAGTGGCTTTTTGTCATTTTTGGTCTCCTAACAGTTAATCTATTATCAGAATTGTCAATTAATGTCTTCGATCAACAAATTCACTAACCATTTTAGCTCTAATCCATTTAATGTTGTACAATGAATGTTATCATGCATTATAATGGATATTGTGTGAGCTCTCCTAGTGATTAAATGATTGGGCAGTTGGAGATGTTCTGTACATTATTAATTACCCAACTCACGAGGAGCTCTGATGTGTCATCATAGCCTGCTGTGCACAAGTGTGCTCACATTCTCACTTTCATCCAGGACAGCAATGTTTTTGGCCTGTGCAGTTAAGGATTTTGATAATTCTGTCAGTTACGTTTTCCATTAATTACTTCAGAGGATTGTGTGGGTATTGTTTTGAGTGTTATCATTGGGCTGAATATAGATTTATACAGGCATGATGGTAAAGTACAGCTGCAAGAAACATATAGATATACTTTTCTCTATGTGAAATAACATAACCAGTAAGATAAAATTAAAGGCACTTCTACAGAGTTATGCTATTTATTATATTATCATAAGTAAACTACAGTAATAGATTCATTCTTGGGCAAATATAACACATCATTCTTGTTCTTATGTAACATATGTCGCATTATGATGACATTTTCTACTATTTGGTACTTTAAAATCAAACAGATGAATCTGTTCTTCATGAGGGAACATGTGTTGCTACTGCGTTCACGTGACTCTGTCTACACACAACATGATGTCCCGCATACCATGTTGTATGATGGTGGAATATATATAAACAGAGAATGTATATACATATTAGTACACCATTAGTACAGCATGAATACCATTGCTCCTATCTGAGTGAGATAGTTAAGGGGTTAAACCCACACCTCTGGAGTGATGAGTGGTCTCCTCATAGATTCCTCTCATGTGTGTACATGAGGTTTTACTTTACTTTTTCCAAACTTCATTTGAACAGGGAACATGTTTTTCTGCCTTGCTAACACTGTGACGACAGTAGGACAGACATTTTATTGCTTGTCAGCAGTTACACACTGACTCAGTCAGAGGAAGGAGAGGAAAAAGTAAATCTGCACATTAGATAATGAAATGTATAGAAATTCAGTGTTGAACACACATTTAAACTATATGATATGATTATAGACTTTACCACCCAGTGAATGTCTGAGTGATTGTGTTTTATCTGTCACATTGACACTTTTGTGTTGGTGTGGTGCTGTTTGACACTGAGACACTCCTCTGGATATATTTACTGTACTGAGTGAGGAAGGGTGACGTTTTTACAGCAAAACATGTGTCCCACTTCACCAGTCTCTTGTTCAATCTCAATGAGAACTTATTTGCATGATTGATTAACCTTTTAATTCATCTATAAACTAATCTAGTAATCACTTTGGTGTATAAATCCTCAAAACAAAGTCCACAGTGACATCATGAAACATATTAATTTGTCCAAACATCAGTCAATTTTCTTTAAATGTAAGAGGAAAGAAAGGGAGAAGCAGCAAATTCTCAAGAACCTGAAACTATTCAATTTTTGGCATTTTTGCTTTTTACCTGAAGGTCTTTGACTGAAATGTATATATTAAAGTATTATATATTATTTATTGAGCAAGTGAAGACAGTGTGCGAGTGTCGCTTCCTCTTTTTAGTACGTGACATGTTTACCTTTATAAAGGATGGATGGACTCATAATCATATAAATGATTCTCCTTATTGTATTTGCTGATATGATTATATTATGTTCTGTTTCTTCACAGTAATCAATGATAAGGTTTGAATTGGAGTCATTACAAAGGTTAATCTTGTAGGAGTTTATACCTCTCCCGCCCACATTTAATCTCACTCTCTCTCTTTTTCCTTGTGTGTTGACAGTTGGTGTGTGAAGGCGGCGTTAATGACACCCGCCGGTTGGAAGTGTAACCTTAATGGGTTTACTTTAGCGCCTTTTTACCTGTTCGCTCTAATAGATGTAGCTTAACTCTGTTAATCTGTGACTTTGTCTGTGGTCATGTTCGCAGTTGTTCCTCCACACTGACGTTCTCTTTCTATGCAGTATTTGTTATTTAAGGCATCAGCATTTCTCCTTTTAATGACCTCTGGTTGGCAGACCTTTTGTAGTGCAGCTACAGTCAATGTCCCTTTACAGTATGCAAATCGTGTCTGTACAGTACAGTGTTGCCCAGCTGATCAGCATCTATTATCAGAATACTTTTTAATTTAGGAAAACATGCAGCTTGTGAAGCAACTATCGTAAGCTGACACCACTATTAGTAACCAAATATCAAATCCACTCTCACATTTCACGCTCTTTTCTACAAACATAAATCATTTACAATGACAGGGGTGCATTCAGAAAATGCACAAACCCACAGTAGAACAAACTGACCCTTTTACGGCCAGTTTATTCTCCATGTAGGTCAGCTGTTCCTCCTGCGGATATGAATTAAGAGGAAGTGGAGAGAGTGATAAAGCAGAGGAAGGTGAAGTTGAGCTGACAGGGGAGTGAGTTCAGCCTCCCACACTATTGGACAGAATAAATAGATTAAACCTCACACTCCCCTTCGATCACTCTTTGGGAGGCCTGCCAGTGTAGACACTAAACATAACCAGAAGGCAGAGAGGAGTACAAGGCTGCTTACTTCAATAAAAGTTGCTGTCAGTGACCAAAACATTTACAGGGCTTCATAATTGCTTTATTTTGTTTGACTGGAACAATATGCTTTTATACAAAAGGGGTGAAACAAAATCCTAATTTGGAGAAAAAGCTCAAAAAGACTTCTGTATTTAGGTGTTTGTATGAGTCAGAGCTAACTTTGTACCATTGTGAGTCACACATGACTCACTGTGGTCTGGATTGTCTGATTTCTTCTGTGGTTTGCGGGCTTTACCCCAAGTGACCTCCTTTTACTTTAATGATCTCAGCATTGTGTAATCAGTCTCTTTCCACACAGGGAATGGCATTCACTCTGGAGGAGCGCTTACAGCTTGGCATCCACGGCCTGCTGCCCCCTTGCTTCCTCTCGCAGGATGTTCAAGTGCTGCGTGTCACGAAGAGCTACGAAACACGCAGCAACCCTCTGGACAAGTGAGAGCAGACTCATAGATTTACAGTAAAAAAGCTGCATATGATTGTCATACAGTACTTAATTACTGATGAGCGGGGACAAAAAAGAACATTAAAGGGATGTACACACACACACACACACACACACACACACACACACACACACACACACACACACACACACACACACACACACACACACAGACAGACAGAACAAAAGCATAGCCACAGGTAGTGCACATGATACCACACTGTGCAGGTAGAGGAGAGCAGCACTGACCTGCAATGCATATAAGATTAGAGTACTGCAACCTTTAAAACCATGAAAAGACACTTATGCCATATAACAATATTACAATATACTAAATCTAACCTGATATCTAGTGTCATATCACAATAACAATATAATTTTGATATATTGCCCAGCCCTATATTCTTCACTTTATAATCTCTGGGTGACCTTTGTTAGCAGTGTTACAGGTAGATGGCATCAAATATTACCCTACTTTAACAGGAGAAGATGTTGCAGCTTATGAAAATGTTTTTGTTTTTTCTCGGTCTCAGGTACATCCTGCTGATGACGCTGCAGGACAGGAACGAGAAGCTGTTCTACCGTGTGCTGACCTCTGATATCGAGGAGTACATGCCCATCGTGTACACTCCCACTGTCGGCCTGGCCTGTCAGCAGTACGGCCTGGCCTTCAGGAGACCACGGTGAGATCATCAGACAGGTGTCAGACAATGAACTCCTGGTCTTGGAAGTGGAAATAAATCTAGGACTTTATTGTTCCATTGTTGACAAAGTCTGTGTTGTATTTCACAATATACGTGTGTTGTCCATAAGCTTAAACTTAAAAACCATCCAATTATTGATACCTCGTCTTACTGACGGCTTATTATTGCAACCTACTTGTTTACAGAGGTCTCTTCATCACCATTCACGACAGAGGCCACATTGCCACCGTGCTCAACTCCTGGCCTGAAGAAGACATAAAGGTGTCCCCTTCCATCCACACACCCAAACAGGCAGCAGTGTGTGCCTGAATCACATTCATATAAGTGGTTAATTATGCTGATGTGCTTGTCTCCGTGTAGGCCATCGTGGTGACAGACGGCGAGCGTATCCTTGGACTGGGTGACCTGGGCAGCTATGGCATGGGCATCCCTGTTGGGAAGCTGGCACTCTACACAGCCTGCGGTGGTGTTCAGCCGCAGCAGTGTCTTCCTGTGTTGTTGGATGTTGGCACGGACAACCAGGTGTGTTTGACCTCACAGCTACAGGAATAATATGTTTTTATGAGCAGGTGCAATGCCTCCTATCTGCTTCTTATCAGTCTCCATTTATCACCTGATAGATTCAAAATCTGATTAATTAATATGACTTTGTAATTATTTATGGATTTACATAAGCAGGCAAGATGGCAGGCTGTTTTTTTTAATTGATTAATTGACTGAATACATTTTGGTTCAGGCGTTGCTCAATGACCCTTTGTACATCGGACTGAAGCACAAGAGAGTCAGAGGAAAGGAGTACGACGAGCTAATCGATGAGTTCATGCAGGCGGTGACAGAAAAGTGAGTAGAGACACAAATGAGCAGAAGACACTGATATTGATCGTGATCTTGCTTTAAATTCTGATCACTGTGTTCTTCTGCAGGTACGGGATGAACTGTCTGATTCAGTTTGAGGACTTCGCCAACAGCAACGCCTTCCGCATGCTTAACAAATACAGGAATCGGTACTGCTACTTCAACGATGACATCCAAGGTACCAGACGCTAACATATTCAGCCACATCACTCCTGATCTCCATCGTGCAGCCTGAGTCATAACTGTGACTCTTTTTAGACACTTTTAACATAGAAAACAAGGACATACATGCACATACATCTTAATATCCATTAACAATTAACATCCACATAACCTTCACTCCCTTCCCCAATGTTGCATAATCTGGTCATGCCATTTTCCCTCAGAGTCCAATGGACCTTTAACCTCAAAATAAAATCACAGATAGCACCAACCTGTGTCTGATCATATAGGGTCAAGTCTGTTATGAAATATGCGGTATCAACAGAGACTATTTCTGTTGATTAATATAATTTGATTAAGGTCTGAATGCAGCTGGAACAGATTAATTTCTGAAGTCTAAATTTAGTTTATTATGGAGTTTGGTAGCTTGTTCCATCATCTAGTTCCCTGCTGCTGGAACAAATGACCAAACTACATCGTTGCAGTGTCCCTCTCAGTCTTTAAGAAAAGACCTAAAAACTTCTGCACTTACTGGACTGAAGAAAAAACTGCTTCTATGCAATCTGGCTGTTGGCACCTACGTCCTGTCAGACTAATACTTAGCTTCATGGCGCTTACTCGCATTGTTCTCTTCTGACTAGATCCCTGCCTGTGTTATATCAACTCTCATATGCATGTCGCTTTGGATAAAAGTGTCTGCTAGATAAAAGTGTAAATTGCATTTCACAAATCTTGTAAAAACAGTGAAAAAAGGACTCATTTTAAGAATTTCACTTAACTGGATTTAACAAACCACAAAATGAGCATGTTTAAACAAATAAATAACCCATCTTTTCTGACTGTGCACTTGTCATTCATTTTCTTCTCTCAGGCACGGCCTCTGTAGCTGTTGCAGGCCTCTTAGCTGGTCTGAAGATCACCAAGAACAAACTGTCAGACCACACCTTTGTTTTCCAGGGGGCAGGAGAGGTGAGAAGATGTTCTCATTAAGGTCTTATTTTGGTTTAAGAGAGTGTTTCAGTCCAAATTTGAAGTTCATGAAACTGAGACTTTGACTTTCAGAGACTTTGATGCATACGCAGAATTAATCTCTCTCTCTCTCTCTCTCTCTCTCTCTCTCTCTCTCTCTCTCTCTCTCTCTCTCTCTTTTTTAAGGCTGCTCTGGGTATTGCTCACCTGCTCATAATGGCCATGGCCAAGGAGGGCCTGAGTAGTGAAGAAGCTGCTAAAAGGATCTGGATGGTGGACTCAAAAGGTCTCATTGTAAAGGTAATGTAGCTCTCTCACTTTCTCCCAGACATGATCTGTACTGTGTGTAAAACACCACACAGGCCCATATGGAAATTTGATAAAAGACACTTTATACAAATGTAGGGAAGAAGTCATCTAAACCACGAGAAGGAGGAGTTTGCTCATGAACACCCGCACCTGAAGACCCTGGAGGAGGCGGTGCACACTATCAAACCCACCGCCATCATAGGTGAGTCTACCTGCCTGGAAGGTCCTACAATTAGTCGCTTAAATGAGAAAAATGCATCGTTTCATCGAGCTTTTGTAGAGGGAAACATCCTGAAATATCACTCAAAGAACATTGTTGAAACTTCTTTATAACCCACATTGTTTCTTTCATCCATTTACGGTCGTTACCAACCAGTTGTGGAAAAACAGAGAAACCTGTTAGAGGTGAATTTTTTTTTTTTTCATTCCAACTTGCTCGCCACCATAACAACTCAGTAATTTGCTGTCAAATGAATTTATTCACTCTGTTTAATCTAGAGCAGTAAAGTTTCATTCATAATTTAGAATTTAGTGGATCAATTTGCATGTATGAGGAACTTGAACTGTGATAACATGACGGCAGTGTCTCAAGTTAAAATCTTCCTGCTGTTTAAGGATTACAGAGGAAAAAGAATCAGATCCATGGTTGTTGAGGTAGATAGTGATTGTAATTTTCAGCAAATATTTCTCATCCTGGCGCGGTAATTGTGCTTCACAATAACTAACTCATTTAATCCTACAAAAAGGTCTCACATTACAAAACAATGACTCAAGCAAATAGTTCAGTGTTATTGGAGCTTGTGAATTTTAACCCTGTCCTCTGACGTCCAGTTTTCTCTCTTTGTTCTACGTCCTGAATATGAAGGAGTGGCTGCTATTGGAGGAGCGTTCACTGAGAAGATTATCAAAGACATGGCGTCCTTCAACGAGAGGCCCCTCATCTTTGCACTGAGTAATCCTACCAGCAAGGCGGAGTGCACGGCAGAGCAATGCTACAAGCTCACAGAGGTAGAGTGTGGCACGCTGCAGGTTATAGTCACTCTGTTAAAGTTTACACATTGTGTGTCTGCTTGAGGCGTAACAATAATGCGGACTGCATATCCCACCTCATGCAATATTTTAATATCTTTTTGTTTTTTTTTAAACCTGCATTGTTTCAGTAGCATTCGTCTTTTTCTTTCGTTTTTTGTTGATGCATTGATGCCTTTAACGACACATTACTTTATCATAATACATGAAATATTACTGTCACACAGGTTTTTTAGTCCCTTTCATTTGGCAGATATGACCAGAGTTTGAGACCATGAGTTGGATTTACACAACAGTTTTATAAATCAGATGAAAACAGTAACAGTATTTCCCAACATTAAAAACAGAAACTGAACTTTCCTTTTTGGTGTAATGACAAAAAGATCGTAACATGTGAATACTAAACTTAGCATGGACACGTTTCAAAATTTTTATGGTCAGTTAATGCTCATAAATTCATGAGACGTCTTTACATGTTGGGAGTCGGGACCCATTTCTGTGTGAATCTGATTATCTTCTGTTAACATCTGCATCTTTGCTTTGTTGCTCTGTGCAGTCACAGAAATAATAGTGCCCCATAGTGGTAAAAAAACAAAACTCCAGTCTATTGTAACATTTGTAAAAAAAAAAAAAATTAAATTAAAAATCACACCTTTCCATTTTTTAACCAGGTATTAGTCTTTTTCAAGCATTGTTACAACAATTCCTTCTGTTGTCTTAACAGAAGTGACTCATGTTTTCCCTCTTTCATTTTAACCTCTTCCTTTAGTCACCTCTTTATCCTCTGTGCTCCTCTTTTTTTTAATCAGGGCCGGGGTATCTTTGCCAGCGGAAGTCCGTTCCAAAAGGTGACGCTGGCTGATGGACGCACCTTCTACCCCGGGCAGGGAAACAACGCCTATGTCTTCCCCGGGGTGGCTTTGGGTGTCATCGCCTGTGGAGTGCGCCACATATCTGATGACGTCTTCCTTACCACAGCAGAGGTACTTTCTTCACTTGCTAATTTATTCTTAGCAATAGTGTTTCATTCTGCTGCATATGAGCTTAGATGTATGAGGGTACTAATTCAAAAACTGACAACAGTATGATGAAATAAATTGTTGGTTTTTAAACAGTTCCTCTAGTTCGTTCTGTCTGTTTCATTCAGATCATATTTTAGAATCAGGAATGGTAAATGTCAGCTAACAAGCATTTCCCTCCTCTTGTACGCACTCAAATCAGCATATTTATTCCGTCCGACAGGCGATAGCTGACATGGTAACAGAGGAGAACTTGGCTGAGGGAAGACTCTATCCTCCTCTCAGCACCATAAGAGAGGTGTCCTTCAAGATTGCAGTGAAGGTAGGTGATCTTTCCACATATCTTCAAGTTAACAATGGATGAAATGAATACTTGTATGTCATAGATGTCAAAGATGAAAGATGTAGTGATGAGCCCACAGAATTATCACCTGACTGCAGCTTCCTTCAGCTCGATGAAGCTATAAATGCCACTGCACACTTAACTGGAGGGGAACAGACTCTAAATCAATGCTGTTGTTGCTCTGTATGTGAAACTGTTTGCTTGAAAGGTTGTTGCAGCTTTAAGATATTTTGGGCTCATAAGAGATTTTGTGATATGCACAATGCAAAATAATACATCATAATATAGAGTGCAGAACTGAAAATTACATTGTAATATTAAACAAATCATCAAATAAATTAATAACATGAGCGCTTTTCAAAAGCCTGAAAAGGTTACTGACATTATTTACTTTCAATGCTGCAAATGTAAAATAAGTTATAAACAAAATGTTTATGTTGAAAGTTTGTGGGCATTTACAGTCTTTGGAGAGTTGAAACAGGTTTTGACATTTGCTCCTTACCTTAAGGAGGATATTCTTTTTTGTACATTAACCAGGTTTTTTTATTCTTTAATTTGACGTAGATAAAGGTCTGTTTGTAAGCTATGAAAGCTAATCAATAAATTACTCTCAATATGTATTTGACCATTTTTTTCTTTTCTTTCCCTGCCAGCTCGTCAACTACGCTTACAAACACAACATTGCTTCGGTGTACCCCGAGCCGAAGGACAAGGAAGCGTTTGTGCTGTCTCACATCTACAGTCCTGATTATGACTCCTTCACTCTGGACACATACAACTGGCCGCAGGAGGCCATGAACGTCCAGGATGTGTGATCCTGATTCTTCTGTCTCTCTCACTCAATACAACACGCTGCCGTGGCGTCACGTACGATTTCTGAATTGCCTCCATTCAGAAACGTTGCCAACAATTCTCGCTTTTTAGTTGTCTGTTTCTTAAATATGTTTCTGTAAATGTCCCTGGTGTGTTCTCAAATGAACTTAGCAATTCAACATGCAGCAAAGTTGAGCTCATTATGAACTAGTTTATAGGCCAACCAACAATGCATAATATATGTGAAGTGTTGATATGTCCTCTACAAGTTTTCTCTTTCAGCGCTGTTCTTTTGTTTCCTGCACTTGATATGAAGGTCTGACCGAGAAAAAAGAATATTGTTTCTGTTCAACAGCATATCAAATGTTAAACTACACTCCATTCAGCTGTGGTAGTATTCTGTGCCCAGTGTCTGAAAATCTGAAATGCATGAAAAACAAAGCAGTAACGCACAAGCTAGTCACGCACAATGCTTTCTCTTGTCTGACACAAATGAACAGAGGACTCATTTTGAAGCATGGAAAAAGAAAACATTCTAACAGATCTAACTTTAACACACGGTACAAACTCATAGTGCCTCTTTCTGCGACCTCAGGACATCATATTCTCCATATCCTGAGTAAATATCTATATTTGTTCGTTTGCTATCGTAGAGGCCACGTGTTTAGCTTAGGAGAGCAACATGTGGTTCATCTCTCCAGCTGCTTCTTCATATTTTACACTCCTGTCAGTGTGTGCATATTTTAACCTGCACACAGGACTGAATCACTCCATCATCAGCCTGTCTTTCTATTCAAGAGAATCAATTACTCTTGATAGGAGACAAAAGGTTTGCTGAATGTGTGCATTCATAGGAGGCATTGCTAGGGATTGAGTGTCACCGGCAGGGTGTTTTTGTATCCAGTGGTGTGTTTTCCTTTAGTTTTGTACAGAGTTCTTTGCCTGTTGTGTTTTTGCCAAAGTTGATGATGAACTGAATCTTATCTTTTACTTCTAGAAAAGAAAATGCTCTGCAAGCTTTAGTACAGAGAGATCTGCTTGATGTTTTCAAAGGGAACATGACATTTTTTGAATAAAATTTTTAACTAAATTGTGGAATTTTGTCATTTTCAAATATGTCCGACATAGCTTTGCATCTTGATGTTTTCAACTACATTCAGTTATTTGCACTACTAGCATTTATTTGATGTGTCTGAACAGAGGGAGCATACAACTGAGGGAGCATTTCCTGTTCATCCTGTCTCAAATCACCATATTTCCTCATGACAAACTACATTTATTTGGTGAACTTATTATTCCCACTCTTCCTAGTAGTGTACTTGTGGTTTGGTGCCGTTTTTCATGGCTGTTTTGTTCCACATGCTAAAATTGAAGCAGATCATATGGCAGAACGTGATAAAATCCCTGTAGCCATGTTCAGAAATCGTCCCAGAAGTCTGTGTTGTAGCAATATGTTATTGCCTGTAATGTTTGAGTGTCCATTTATATTTGGTAATATGGTGTGTTCAAATACACAGAAAGAATGGGGAAGAATGTTTTCATTAATCAAAAATTTATTGAAATAAGTGTTTTGTATTTGCATTTTCACAAGTGTAACACCAGCAACTGCCACTTTAATAAAAGTAAAGGTAGCGGATAGCAGGTCCTTTCACAACATGTACATTGTAAGAATTAATATTACAATATATTCACAGTATGAAGCAATGTCCACACTCACATCTGTTTATCAGCCGTTGTATTTTTTACATTATGAATCCAAACTTTTAAAGACATAAACCTTACATTTATTTTCCGAATTTCCACAGAAAGCACAAAGTCATTGTGATTTTTTTGACATCTAGTTTGTGGTTTGAAGACAAAAAGTTTAAAATTCTCTTAAGTCCCCTGCATTAGCAACATAATATCAATAAATGTCTTAACACCTATGCAAGCTTGTCAACCACGGCTCCAAACTGATGCCAATAAACAAAATATTTTCATTTATGGGTTAGGATTAGGGTTTAGGGTTAGGGTTAGGGTAGGGTTGCTGACCCAGCAATGTGATGCCATCATAACAGATACTATATCTTGATTTAGAGCTGCAGCGCCAATCTTAGCAGCAGTTTCTGTGTAATACGACAAATATGGCGAGCTGGGCAATATGGACCAAAAATCAATATGGCATAATTGTTAATGTATTCATTCATTACCTCAACAATAAATTGACAATACATTTAAAAGATATGACTTACATATAAAGATAATACAAAAATTGATAGGTGTGAGCCTTTTTTTATTTCGGTCAGTGCAGCCTGACTCATGTAGACTTAGTACACTCTTTGGTGATGGTTTGAAATCTTTCTTTCTACATGAAGATGCAGTATGTGACAGTTGTTTTCGTGGTTTGTATTTATTGTCATAACAGTGTTTTTAATGCTGCCTAATGCCCAATGCTTGGCATCTCTTATGAAAAAGTGTATATGTGCCAAAGCCCTGTGACGGTTGTGGAGTCTGAAAGAGGACGTTGATGTTAAAAAAATAGTACAACTAGGGGTCTCATTTATACCTGTTGCATACATACAAAATGTGACGTGAAAGAGGCGCTCCCCAGGTTGTGATCTCTAAAAAAACAACTTGATAGAGATACTTGGGAGAATGTTCACACCTGTACGTAAACTCTGACCCATATGTACGAACATTTTGACACCTTTCAATTTTCAATGTCAAACCTCAAGTCAAAGTCTGCTGAACATTTCATTGTTGCTGAGTCAAATAATCTCTTCTAACCTCTTTTAGACCAAGTCATCTAGGGGGCGTCCGGAAGGTCCAAAGGTAAGCGCCTGTCTTCCCCTCTGGATTTTTTTTTTCTTTTTAAAAAAAAAATATCTGTTGTGATACTGCCTGAGAAAAAACGTTAAAACAAGAATTCAGACAATAAGACTTTAACTTTGGCAAAGTAACAAATAGATATTGGCATAAAACAAACAAAAAAAAACCAACTGGGAATATACAGTAGGCAACTTAAGCACAAATACTACACACGCAAATACTTTGGTAATGTAAACAGATGGGCTGCAACAATCACTGTGCCAATATCTTTGGCATTTCCAGAGTAAAATAACTTTTGTGGGATTCAAAATGCAATATAACAGGCAGGTAAACACAGATTAAAAGTAGCAGTCTGGTAAATACCTTAACACCAACAGTATTTAAAGGGCATGTAGCTTTGGAGAGCCCTTCCATCAACCAGCAGAACATTTAGTCCCTTGAACATAGCTCAGATTCACTATCTTCACAACTCTTCTACTCCTGTCGGCTCTTTTTCTTCTATTGGCAAATGTAAGACAAAAGCATATCTATCATGTTCTTGATGATAGGTGGAGGTGGGTGGAGGGCGTGAGGGAGGTAGTGCGCTGAACTCATTTGCCAGGCGTCTATCAGCAGAACATTCATTCCCTTGAACATGGCTCTGAGCACCGTGTTGAGCTGCAAGGAGTACCAGTCACTGTTGTAAAGGCTCACCTCTTGGTCCAGGGCTTGAAGGTTGGCTGAGCGGATTACAATAAATGTCTCTGGCGCTCGGTCCATGAGTCGCAACAGCGCCTGCCGGATGTGACGAAGCCGACGTATGTACACCTCCACGGGAAAGGTGCTGAAGTGGGCCCAGATGCTGAGGACCACAACAGTGTTGGGGCCCCCAGGGAGGCCGTCAACCTCATTGGAAATATATCGCATCTCACTGGACATGACTGTGGAGAAGCGGATGGGAGGACCATGACAGCGGTACTTCAAGAGAATATTATGGGTGCTGTCCACCGCCATGAAAGGCCCAACATTTTTAGGACTGTGTAGGTCGAACTCCTTTAATTCTGTGGAAGGTGGAATAAACTGAATTACAGTGGGAAAGACACACAAAGCCAAAGTATAGAGTGTAAAACTCAAAACTCACCTGGTAAAATAGTAATGAGGTACTCGAACCACTGCCTGACGGTAGAGTCTCCATACATGTTGATCACCTTGTTCCTCAAACACTGAGTGATGGCAGACGATTCATTGAACTGGCGCATTGTAAAGCCATCTAATGGCCTCCATGTGTCCTCGTAGTAATATCCAGATGATGCTAGCGTAATAGGTTCTGGTTTCATGGTGCTGACTTCTACGTCTACTATATCTGAAACAAAGCAAGAAATGTTGCAGACAAAATTAATTTAACAGAGTAAATCAAAGCATGCACAAACTGTGAGATGACGCACTTAACAACACAAATTAGGGTGGAAGGTATACCTGTCCTTGAAGGCAGCACATTGATCCTGTCAGTTCCTGAAGCATGTATATGAACTTTGATGTTTACACCACTAAGATTAAAGAAACAGAAGAGATCAGCATTGAGTGTTGATCAGCATGAAACAGAATGTTAAAGGATGAAGCTAACAAAATATTACAGTTTTGCTATTTTCAACAAATACCCCCAAAAGCTGAAACCAACAATGTGTTGGACAAGAAAACGTCTCAATAGTTCCAGACTTCCTCTAGCTTCACAAATCTGTCAGTCTTTCTTAAAACAGCTGGGCAGTGATTTTGTTAGCAAACATGATTTAAACAGGAGTAAATAGTGCATTTGTTGGGGACCACCTCCGCCATGGATTTGTATTATTAGAATGAAAAAAAGGTCTTTGGGGAAATATCAGAAATGCTCCTTTTTGTATCAACTGGGCATGTCAGTATCCATATTTTATTGACAAAAGGAGGCAGGCTACAACTACTACCACTAAGTAAACACCCTGCTGTAGCTACAAGTCATGGACATACAGTGTGTCATTAACGGGAGTTTTGAAGAGTAATGACAAAACCCAACCCGAACAAAGTGACATTTTCATGCTATCTTAATATGGCTATGTATGCTCTTTTAACAAGCTAAGGCGTAGGACAACATATGTTCATGACTGCAAGTTAAATAAGGAGACTTCAGCAAGAAAGCTGATGTAGTTTGTTGTTCAGACTGTTACGTTATGTTACTCTTGTGTTATGTAGTAGGATGCTATCAAGCTCAGTGTGACCATCGCCACATTACTGTTAATTATGCAAGATTTAATCAGGAGTAATAAGGACTCCAGCTATGTAAGTGGATGGAGGAACTGTATTTTCATCTAATTAATGCAAAACTGAAGCATACAATCCTAAAATCAAATAATGCAATGTTTCCAAAAGAAACTTTTGTACATTTTTAAGTCAAATGCATCATTCTGCTGCACTCTGAGAGCAAAATTAAGAGGATATTTTTTTTTGTGCTTTAGTAATTTAACTACTGGTTGAACAGTAATGACACATCAAAAAGGCCACTCCCACAAAGCACAGGAAAGATATTTTACCAGTTAATAAATGTTTGAAATAAACTATCAAAAAGGATGAATGTCCATATTTCAGCTCTGGAACAAAGAAGGCAGAAGTGATTATCCAAGTTCAACTAGTTAATTATTATAAACATATAGAATACTGTTTCAGTAAATTTAAATTATTCTTTTTCTAGGTTTTGTTTCTTTAAATAAATAAACTAACTGTCTGCTAATCAATAAAAGACTCAACTTCCAGATGACTTAGAAGTGGATCAGGATCAGAGTTGATATTTTTTACAGATGGAAATAAAGAAGCATAATGCTGCTGCTGCTGCTGTGTTTTAATTAGCATGCAGGCTGTAAAACAACCAGAAAATAACATTTTATTGATCTGATTCACCGGCTTTCTTACTGTCAGCGCTCCCTCTCTTCATTCACTCTCTAGCTCGCTTGACCAAAGCTAACACAACAGCGTCCTGTAGCCGCTTACTTCTGTCCCCCATTCAGTGTTCTGCTGCTGCTGTGTTTTAAATAGCATGCAGGTGTTTCAGATTCAGAGGTTTGAGGCTGAGCTGCAGGGTTGAGTGGAGGTGTGTGGGGAAGTTTATTTGTGCTGTTGAACGTAACCACTGTAAAACAACCAGAAAATAACATTTTATTGATCTGATTCACCGGCTTTCTTACTGTCAGCGCTCCCTCTCTTCATTCACTCTCTAGCTCGCTTGACCAAAGCTAACACAACAGCGTCCTGTAGCCGCTTACTTCTGTCCCCCATTCAGTGTTCTGCTGCTGCTGTGTTTTAAATAGCATGCAGGTGTTTCAGATTCAGAGGTTTGAGGCTGAGCGGAAGTGTGTGGGGAAGTTTATTTGTGCTACTGAATGTAACCGCTGTGAAACAACAAGTCAGCGCTTCCTCTCTTCATTTACTCTCTAGCTCGCTCGACCACAGCTGCTAATAACAGCGTCCTTTAGCCGCTTAGTGGCTATGACATGTGGAGTTCCTCATGGGTCTATATATGCTGCCTTTGGGTCAAATTCTGCAGAACTCTAATGTTGACTATCATAGTTATGCAGATGACATACAGATATATCTAGCACTGTCCCCAGATGACTACAGTCCAATACAGTCGTTGTGTCATTGTTTAGAGCAAGTAACAAATTGGATGAATTCCTTCAGTAAAATCAGGCAATAAAGAGAAGAGGATTGCTGTCAGTAAACACCTTGAGTCACTGTCTCTAAAAACTAAAGACCAAGTCTGAAACCTTGGCGTGCTGATAGACTCAGATCTGACCTTCAGCAGTCATATCAAATCAATCACCAAAACAGCCTTCTATCAGCTTAAGAACATATCCAGAGTGAAGGGTTTTATGTCCCAAACAGACCAGGAGACGTTGATTCATGCTTTCATCTCCAGTAGACTGGACCACTCTAACGGTCTGCTGACTGGACTCCCCCAAAAAAGCATTAAACAGCTGCAGCTCATTCAGAATGCTGCAGCTCAAGTTTTGACTCTGCTCCTCTCCTCTCTCTCAGCGGGGCGGAGCTGAACCCTCCGTGTGCAGCAGAGACAGAGACGGTGGAAAATTGTTACTACTTCATTCAGTAATTCAATAATATAATCCGCACAAAAGAAGATAACGTCTCGTCCTATATCTCGTTTGAAAATACGTTGATGTCTTACATATCTTATATATCTTACTAAATATAGCGCTCAGCCCTAAAACAACGTAACATTTTGGAGATTGTACAGACACGATCAGCTCAATATGAAACTGTGGCAGCATAAATTAGACTATAGCGGGCCGCCACAGTCTATAATGGGAAACACTGTAATGTACTAATTTCTCACCTTCAGTTGCTTATTTTTTACAGGTGATTTACATAGTAGATATGTTACTACTACAGAGAAAATGCTTAACTACAGTTAGACTAAAAGTGTGATAAGTTCATTGTTGGTTTTGAATGGGATTTGTTCACAATGAGAAAATAAAGAATATCATAAGATGTATCCTTTAACAAACAGTTACGACATATTTTCCTCATCCTATAATATACAAACCTCTGGAAGAGCAATGCCTCCTTGTTGGTGATGATGTGTTTCAGGTAGCCTCCCTTAGCATGGTTGATTCTGTGTTCACAGCTGAGCATCTTAGGCTTGTAGCAGTACCAGGGCTCGCCTGTGTGGAGGTCTGTGTAGTTGCACAGGGGCTGCTGCTCAGGGGGCAGGCACATGTTACACACAGTCGTTTCAGAAAGAAAGCCTAAGCGAAACAGGCTCTTAAAATACACACGATCGGGTCTTTCTTCCCTTAGCCGTCGCAGCACAGCAACGGCCTCGCTGGAGTGCACCATCGTGATCTCAACCTGTGCAGATCCCACCCAGAGGAGCGGGAACAGAGCAGAATAAAATCCATTCTTGTGGTCCAGCACAGTCCCTGCTACACCTGCTCCGTGCTCTGGGGAGTGCAGTCGAGCCAAAAGGAAATCCCCGCCGTAGTGCTTGGGTTGACCATGGAAGTCATGCATTTGGATAAGGACCTCCAGCTGGTCATCCACATGCCACTCCCACCCCGCTTTAGTGGGGAGGATGGCAAACAGGCTGTGCACAGGGTCACTCGTCTGGCGCAGAACAATTGGTGTGGAGCGAAACGGAGGCAGAGGCCAGGCGATTGAGTCCAACAGGTAGCGCTCCTCCAGAACATCTTCAGGGGAGGGTTTCTGGCCCAAATGTGCACAGAAGGTGTGGTTGTGATTAAAAGTAGGGACACCCAGCGGGATGAAGGATGATTGGATTCTGCTCTGGAGCTGGTACAGGGCTGAAATTGTGTGGCAGTTCCAGTTCTGAGGAGAGAGATACAATTTATTATTATAAATAAACATATGACACTCTTTTTGTTTTTTTATCTGTTTCTTCCCATATATCTCTTTAAGATCTAGATTTAGTGGGATGGGTCTCTTAAGAATATGTATGTTTACTTAGACTTAGTTTTTTCTCATTTATGTATTTAACACAGAAATATTTGAAAATCTAATAAAGAATGCAATCAGGGGTCACATGTTTAACCAAACTATTTTCTTGCTTAGTTCGATTGTCTTCACAAAGTCAAATGTATGTAAAAAAATCTGCATTTCAGTTCAGAAGTGTAGAAAGCCTTTGTATTATGTAAAAAGAAGTGTAAATTATCTTTTTATGGCGCGCTGGTGGTTGAGTGGTTAGAGCGCATGCCACATACACAGCCGACCCCGGTTCGAATCCCGGCCCGAGGTCCTTTGCTGCATGTCACACCCCCCTCTCTCTCCTGTTTCCTGTCTGTCTACTGTTAAATAAAGGCGTCTGTGCCGAAATTTTTTTAAAATTCTTTTTTATCATTTTATCCATTTCCCTAAAAAGGTTATTAAGAAAAACACATCACTCCAATTCCCTTTGAAACTTGTGTCTCTCCTCACCTCCACAGTGTGGATGTTGCATAGCAAGAAGATGAGGCCAGACAGGGCTATGAAGAGGAAGATGAGGGCATATTTGGATAGATTTTGGAACATGGTGACCTCCTTCTGTCTCCCATGATCATCCCTGTTTCACGCTCCACTGTCACCACGGTGATGATAACATCATTTCGCCCTCAGCACCTGATGTAGAGAAATACGAGCAGGTTGGACAAATAGGAAATTAGCACAAGTGTTTATTTGTAAAGCTTAATGTAGAACTTGGCAAATAAGAGATGGTAATTTGTTTCCAATTTAGTTCCAGACCGGTTTATCTGCCAACCGATATTATCGGCCGATACAGGTCTTTTACAGATATGCGCCGATATAAAAACTATTTTACAGAACATATAATGCAGAAAATGATGCTTGGGTGATTTTAACATGGTCTCTAAGTCATTATTTTGGGTTACTAAGTTATTATTTGAAATACTAAGTCATTATTTGCGATAATAAGTCATTATTTGAGATAAGTCATTGAGATACTAAGTCATTATTTTGAGTGACTACGTTAATATCACAGTAAATACATTTGCATACTAATGACGATAAACTGAACTATTGTATCTCCTAATACTTTGAGGTAAATATGTGAGACCACTATTTCAATAGGAAATATTTGCTGAATTAAGGACCTCATTGTATGTGGTTAACAAGAGGTGAATAAATATTAAATGAGTACTTTTATGGGTTTTTATTTTTATCACAAAAGTAAGGTTACATAATGGTGGCCTGTGAAAACTATGCGTGACTATAGCTCCAATTTAAAATTCTCAAACCACTGTGGACTAGAAATTCATTTGGACACTGAGTGGGGTCTCTAGTCACCTTAAAACAGAGCTGACACCCGCCTGATATTTTGGTCCCACCAACACTTAACTGTTGTCGGTTAGTTTTCTATTGGTGGACTAAATCGAGCTCTAATCCACTAGACTTTACAACCTAGTATCCATGTTTGGAAATGCTTTCAATTTGAAACAAACTGATATAAAGGCCTTACATCATGGCACTGATGACCAATCACATGTAAAGCTAATCCTCCATCTTTAGATCCCAGTAATGCTGAGCTACAACGACGTAAGAGCCGATAACAGAGGAATGGGATAATATTCAATAGTACACTCACTGAATAAACAAACATTACATTGCATTATTAAACAAACATATACCCCCTTTCGTTGCCGTTATGCAGGCGTGTTTGGAGGCAGGAGGGTAATACTCACATACTTACATTAACGTTACAACAGCATCATGTCGGACCGTAAAGACGCTGCAGGCCGGCCGGAGGAGAGGCACGATCGGTTCGACCGGAACAATAGAGTCGGCCCGGTGGACAGGCGGGAAGGTTCCCTGGTTACGGTGACGCCTGGCTGAAAGGGTACATCCTAAATCCTAAATTGCATCCACGTAACACTTGCGTCTACTCCTTGCATCTTAGCCCCGCCCACCAATTATGCAAGAAGAGACTTCAGACACAGCACGAGGAGAGAGGAGATGAGGAGATAAGATTTTAGAGATATGAGAAGTCGTTTCCTCAGAAGCGTCACATGAAGCGACGTCTGTCTCTGATGACGGCGGCAGCTGATAAACAGCTGGATCAATGGTCAGTCGGCTTTAACAGATGCAGCTTTTACACTTGTCTGATGCTGTCTTTACTATGTTAATCCCAGGAACGCTGCACGCATGTATATCATCTCAGGAACTTCTGCATATTGCACAGTTATATATTGCAGATTTGGTCACACAGAGATTGTCTACTGTATACAGTATTTTATTGTATTTATTTGATCACTTTCACCCTTACACTGCTAATTTTCTTGCAATTTGGAATTTCTCCCAAGGTGATCAATATGTTATCTCAATACTGGTGCACAGTGATCACTGATAGAGCAGCAGTGTTTTCTCTCTGCAGCCTGTTATAGCTATATATTGCCTGTGTGACAAACACCTGCACATGGATTAAAAAAAACACATTCCTACTGTGTATTGGGTCCTTTTCTGAGGCATATGAACCACTTGCATTATTTATTCATCATTTCGATCTGTATGTATTGATTTTGTAATTGTGAAGGCATTATTTAAGAGCTTATAATAAATACATGTCGTCAGGGTGTCTTTTGTCCAGGCAACATTTGAAATTAACTCAAACCAGACGATAGATGATGTAAAACATGTGTTTTTAAATGTGTTTCTTGCTGACATACTCTACCTTATGTTATGTTGACAAGCAATTAACATATTTTTTAACCTGGGAGTGATACACTTGAGTTCAAATTATAATCCTTTCCCACTACGGTTTGACATGACAGTAATGTTGTGATTTATCAGATCCCATTAGTTACAACGGCCAATCAATAATTAAAAGACTTCCCTGAAGGCTGCCTCGTTTATGTAGATTGTATACTAAGAGCTTCTTCCTTTGGTTTTCTGGCAGTTTGCAACCATTGTTTATAATACCGCCACCTACTGTACACAAGTATGTAGTACGAGATCTTGTCTCTGAACTACTTCACACCATTAGGTAAATGAATAATTGTTAACTGATAAATGACAGCAACAACAAAAAAAACCTCACTATACTCTATGATATAATTCATTCACCCATTAAATATTCTACAACAGCTTTCAGTGTGTCCTCCACCTCGAGCTGTTCCCAGATTTCCTTAAAGGTTTCATTTCCTCCTATGTTACCTATCTTTTAAGTTAGTCCAATGATCCTCTGTACCTGTCAGTGTATCGTGCAGTCACAGGGTATGCTTCTCAGTTCTCTTGATTGATCGCCAGAACCTAAAGTTGGTCCGAAAAACCATTTAGAAGGACGTCCCAATTCCCGTATTTCGGGTCCGAGGTTTGAGGATCGAGGACAAACACGTGAAGTCTCCACGTATTTCAGTCTTTCCGGTGGACACATGGACACACCTCCTGGTTGATTGTCTGCTACAGCTGATTGGACTGATCTGCTTCATCATTGCGGTTTGACACCGAAGTGGAGACAGGTTACAGAATAAACTCAAGCGTATCACGTGTTATATTTTGTTTTCTGGTTCACCAGAGTTAAAAATCTGCTAATTGTCCTTCTGCTAAACAAATGAACCATGAACATTTATTTATTAGAAAGATTTTTCTTTTCACTCTGTTATTTCCCCCATTAACTTTTATTATGGATAAATATTATATGTTATTATGGATATATTTTACTTAATTTGTCATTATTTCCACGTGAGGTTGAAAATGCCTGAGCATACACCATATACATTTTTCCTGAAAGATTTAGCCTAGTAAACAATTTTCAGTGACACGCTGATCATATTCTGGGTTATTTAATAATGCATTCACAACCCGAATATCAATACAGATGCAAATAATGAATAAATAACATACACCCACTCTGGTCAGCTCTGATCAACTGGTATCCATAGTGAGAGGGACTTAAGACACAAGAAATAGATGCAAGTGAGGGAAACGTGGATGCAATTTAAGAGACTTGAGAAGTACCCTCTGTCATTTCTCTTCATTCCTCTGATGAACTTTCCCCCCAGCAAAAACAATTGTTTATACTGCTTACTAATTTGTCTTCTGCTGTCATCTTTGTCCCATCTGTCCTGCCATTTCTTCATTATTTCTGCTTCTCCATTACCAAAAGGTATGTCATAGGGTTTGCTGCTAAAACACTGGACACAGACACAGAAGAGAAAGCACAAACACTGATTGATCTGAAGCTTAAATTAAGTTAATTACTATTGATCAATAAGGAGACAGAACTCAAAAAGCAAAACATCTTTATCATACTTGATCCTTTCCATCTTTGGACCCATCTGTATACACATGTAAATAACTATATTTGGTCTTTGAGTATTTGGTTGCATTAAAAGTTTTAAGCCAGTTTTTCACAACCAAACAGTTAGCATTAACATGAGCATTATCACAGCTAACCCTGTAAATGCTCCAGCTGGCATTAGGGTCAGCTTGTCCAAATATGGTCACTTCTGGCTCCAAAAATCCATGATGGTGAAGGTCAAAATGCAAATTCAAGGCTTCAGTGTCCACAAACCAAAAGATGGCTTCACAGTGGCTACATCTTTTTTTTGTTTTTGTTTTCCAGTCTATGTTTTATCTGTACACAGGAAACTTACGAAAAGCTAGTATTGATCCATCGTAGGAGCACAGTAAGGCTGCAACCAATAATTATTTCCATTATCAAGAAATCTGACAATTTTTTAGGCATCTCATTCTTGTATACAAGTCAGCGTAATTAAGACGTCACTGAGCTCAGTTGACATTTTATACACTGACAGATTAATTTAACAGCCGCAAAATAGTCAGACAACTTGATCAGGACAATAAGTGCTTAATTCTTACAATATTTAAATACAATATGAAATCAAGTAAGAATATTTGGAAATAATAATTGCAGATTTATTTACATTTTCCATAATAAGATGAAGATGCTACAACATTTTTCTGTTAACCATCAAATGATGCAATCTAAAATTGATTAAAAACAGTTCAGCCAATTAAAACTGCGTCTCACAACAGTATGCTTGTATAGTATAGCCTGTTGTTACAAGTTCACTACATTTATCACATCAAGTACAGGTCAGATTTATTGCAGTTTATTACAAGTACTTTATGTAGTGGATATCAATAAAGAGAACAGGTGCCTGTTTACACCATGCCTGGTCTTTTCATCAATAGAGGTAGCAACCTAATAACTGTATGTTATCACAAAATAACTACTTCCAAGTTACTCATAACTCTTGAAGCTACATCACAATCATTGTCTTTACACAGAAGTGACTTATCCATTAAATAACCCAACAGATTAGTAGTTAAGTATTAAAAAAACATGAGTTATATTCACAGTAAACTATCGTTTTTCAAGCCTGTCCTGGGTTCAGCTAACTACCCACAGACTTGATAAACAAAGGAAAGTAAGTGCACTGTTTGAGATCTGGGTGACTTCTCAAAGTAAGTATATTTTTCAGATGTGCCCAGGAAGAAGAAAAGCATTTTATTCCTAAAGTCAGTGCCATTTTAAACACACTCAGTAGTTCTGTACAAAGTTTTTTTATATGCAGTTTCTCAGTCAGGGCCAGCATTGGTTTCCTCCATTCTTTGCACCTCTGATTGGTTCTCTGCTGTCATCTGCGGTGAGGAGCTGGGCTGTGCTGCTTTGCTAGGGGAGACTGGTAAGGAGGGCTGTGGTGTTTGTATTCTATCACTTATCACGTCCTCAGCCTCTTCCTCCCTCTGCTGGACAGAGGAGAGGTACTGCTCCAGCAGGCTGCAGTCTGCGCTGTCCACACCATCCACTCCTCCAGCAAAGCCACTGCGAACAGGGCTCAGTGCTCGCACTGTCTTCAGAGAGTCTGCTGTCCCGCTGCTCAGGAAGCTGTCTTCCTGTGCTGCCTGCTGCTCATTTGTTGACTGGAAACCAGAGTCTGGGAAGGAGACGTCTGTGTGGGCTGGGTTTGTGGTGCTGGATGCAACAGGTGGAGCCACCTCACAGAGTCCAGGAGCTGAGATCTGAGCTGAGCTGGGGGTAACAACCTGAGAGATGCTAGCCAGCTGCTGCTCTACAGACTGCTTCCACTGCTGCATCGACTGGAGCTAAATGAGAAGCACAGGAAAGGTGTCAAACTAATGAGACAGGCACATGAATCATGTAGAGAGTTGAAAGGATATCATCTACAGGAAGCCTTTATTTATTTTAAAAAGACCAATATCTTACCACACAAATCATGACTAATATGGTGAATTAAAATGGTGAATGTTTGCATGATAAAAAGCTCTGCTGACCTGTTTCCACAGAAACTTCACAGCCTCCTCCTGAACCAGCCTTTGTAACCTTTCCTCCTCATATTGCTTGTGCACTCTGCAAACAAATCACATTTTCACCTTTTAATACTCAGACAACAAACTCAAATACTTTATTACGGTCACAAAAATCATGTAAACTGTTTAATGCCACTGGTCAGTCAGTTACCTGTCCAACTTTTCAGAAAGGGAGAGAATGTGTTCTTGCATCCTGCGCAAGCGGATTTCACTGCGCACCTCTTTGGCCGTTGTGTGACAACAGCGAGTGTACTGTCCCCTCCACCATGACTGTATTTTAACAGCTGAACTGTCTGCTTCCAGTAAACTTGATTTAGTGGCACAATTAAGATGTTCCTCTTGCTTGGGGGCTTCATTTATTTCTGCGTTAGCGAAATCAGAGGATGATTCTGCATCATTTTGTGGTGTGCTACCTCTGACCACCAGTGAGCCAGCTAGTGTGGCTGCACCAGAAACCACTTCTTCTATAGTCCCCGTTTTGGGCTTATCCGCTGGAGGTGAATGATGTGTCTTGTTGGTGGTGTGCTTTTTGGGCTGTGCCGGCTGCTTGGGGGCCAGAGAGTCAGGTTCAAATGTTGCTGTCTCATCCTCGCTGTCAGAGTGAGTCTGCTGTGGCTCCAGGTCAGAAGTGAAAGGCAGAAAGGTGGACTCTGAGGAAAGCATGCTGCCATTAAGTTTTTCCTCATCAGTCTGCACATCCTCCAAATAGATGTGCTCCTCTCGGTGTCTTGGGCTGCGAACTACTGGCAGTGGTGGATGGGATGAGTCACAGGTCATCCAGGTGTTAAACTGCATGACTGGCTCTGTACAAAAATGGAGATGCCAAGCAAGCACACAAAGTTGTGATCAAATAACACTGTATCACTAATGCCAGTGAGTAAAAACTATCACTCATGGGTATAATGGGGCAGATTCCTTTACTAAAATAAGAATCAATTTTCATATCCAAAGTAAAAATGTAATCCTGAATCAAGGAAACTGCCCCACATAGTGATAAAGCAGCAATCTTACCTGTTTCCTGGGCTAATGGAACAGCAGCTGGTGATGCTGCAATGATTTTCTTCACCTCTCTGGCTCCCCCCTGTGGGACTGCATGTGAAGGAATGTGCTTCTCTACATCTAGCTGAGTTGGGCGAGGAGGGCTTGCACAGCCTCCCTGGGTCTCCTCTAACAACTGCTTCTGGTGAAACCTGAGAGACAGAAACATTAGCACAAATATAATGTCATTTAAGTAAATATTTTTTCCATTAATAGGTATGTATTATTTGGCAGACTGATCACATCACATATTGATGTCAAGTTTTCTTTTGCTTCATGTTGTGAAGCAGTGTTGTAGTGCGCTTTGAAGCCATCTGTATATGTTGAGATTTATACCTCTGCTTATTCAGGATCTTCTCCAGTTTGGCATCTTCTGCTGTCTCCAGAGCCGGCGATGAGGTCAGAGGGCAAACATTGGCGAGGTATTGAACCAGTTGTACATGCTGTCCCGGTCGATATGAACGACCTTTGCCCTGACTGTACAGCCACTCTGCTTTGAGACTGCAATTGTAACAATTGACAACAATAAATAAATAATTCAAATATTTGGATAGTGTGTGTTTATTTTATCTAAATGGCAAATTGCAACAGGACAGAAATGTACCAACCTCTCTTTTTGAGACACTACATAGCCATCCAGGACCTTCAGGCTCAGACACCAACTCATTATATATGGCCGATAGTCAAATCCTGGCAATGACGGAGTTGCCATAACACAGGGGTTGCTCATAATGGACAGCTGCTCCAGTTCATGGAGAGGTGCCAGGTATGACACCTATGGAAACATTCATAAGTAAAAGCAAGGGATGCGGGTGGGAAAAAAAATAAAATCAGCCAATGAAAACATGCCTCTATACAAATGAAATGGAGATGAGAGCTGCTGTATCAATTACAGAAAAATAATTACTTCATTGAGATCCCTTATCTCATTTTCTGCCAGGGAGAGAATGGATAGGTGAGCGGGTAGGTGGGTAGGAACTGTACGAAGTGTTGTAATGCTGTTCCCATGAAGTAAAAGCGTCTGCAAAATTGACAGTAAAATATTACATTGTTAAAGAGTCTATTCATTTGTTTAGGATCACTTTTGACCTAAGAAACTGCAGCACTCACCTTTAATGCTACCAGTTTAGTCAGATCACCGATACTAGATATGTTGTTGTCAGACAGATCCAGGTGTTGAAGGGAAACACAGTTGTTGAGCTGCTCAATGACCTGTGTAAAAAGTGGACAGTTAGTTAAATGTGTAATGGTTTTATCTCTGCATTAACATATTTGTACATAAAAGACATAAATGATATATAAGTAAAGTATGGGAGAACACCTCCTTTCCTTACCTTAATATTGTTTCCAGACAAGTTAAGCCATTTAAGGTTTGGCAGATCTCTTAGCCCCTCAATGTAACCAATACTGTTATTGGGAAGATTGAGGACTTTCAACTCCGTTAGCCGAGACACGCCCATCATTCTCACCAGACGGTTACTGGCTACAGAAAGCTTACAACGGAAAGACAAAGAGTTCATGGTGTTCATAGTATTTAATCGCTCGTCACCATGCTGTAATTTTAAGATTAAAGGCAGTGAAAACCAAAGCAAAACAACCTGGAGTTCAGAGAGTTTTAACTACCTGCTGGAGGCCTGGGCTCCTTTCGAGATGGTCCAGTTTCATGATGTGGTTACGGTCCAGGATGAGAGTGTGGGTGTCCTCAGAGCACATGAAACTGGGATCCAGCTTTTGCATACCCCGGGCTGAAAGATCAACCTCAGGTCCTAGGATGATAGAGATGAAGATGGATATTCAACAGACTGTTAAAAACCACAACTGTGATTATGCTCATCAACATGGCTACATGTCAGACAATTAAACTAGATACAAAAAGTACCCAAGATGACAACCAGCTACAGGTTTCTTGAATTTGCCTGAGAAAGACCTTTATTTGGTTGAAACATGGCATGCAAATAAATAACAGGGAGCTCTGATTCAGTGTGCAGGTACTTATTGCATCTAGTTTAATTTTTTTTTATCCACCACCTACCCAACTGAGGTCTTGTGGATGTGCACATGACTACTTTATTCTCATATATACCAGACCATCTCATGAAGCAGCTAAGCACACATAGAATATACACCTACAGTAAGCTTGGTGCAGGCTACTAAAGGGGTGCAGCCCACCGATTTCACACCTAACAGTCAATTTACTGTCAACAGAGTTATCTTGAGTTAGTTTTCAGGCTTCACATATTTGACAGAAAACCGTTGTTATAAACTCGGACTGGCATTGAGTTTGAAAGGTGAGGGGATTTAAAAGGGCAGGGAAGGTCTGATGAAAGATGAAACTGGGCTGCATTATGGGAATTGTAGGAATCAGCATATCTGATTAAGGATGAAAAGTCAAGACATGTCGGCCTCTCATGCACTAATTTTGACAAATACTTATATCACGTTTCTCTTGCAAGTCCCCCAGCTTTATAGCAGTGCTTAATACTTAATCGCTGGAACTGTCAAGAAAAGATTAGTAGAGAGAACTAATCATATCTGAAGAACATGCAACAAAAAAGAGATGATAGTCATTTAAAACATATAGTCGTTTTCTAGCTTAGCGCATTGTTTCTACATAATGGTTTGAACGTTCATTCATAACTGGTATTACTGGCATCATGTCATGACTACCAACTGAGGACTAACAATGACAGAGAGGAATACTGCAAGATATGCTATGTATTTAGCTACGGTCTGCTTCATGCAATCTACTAAGGCATAAACACAGAATGAGACTGATTAATCTTTTTCTTTAATCTACCACCTGGCAACCTGTAAGTCTAGTTTTGATCTGGATCTGCACCCTTGGACATACTTGATATTACCCGTTAGCTAACGTTAGCTGACCCACTAATAAACATACTTGCAACTGAGACAAACACAACGTTACGTGAATCGTCGCTGGTTTGTCTGACCAAAACATTCAGCGGGACACCTACCTGCATTTGTATCAAAGTGTAAATCTGATACACCCATCCTGCCGCCTCAGACAACACCTAACGTTACCCAACTCTACTAGCTTGCAGACTTGGCTGTGAATACAAGACGCGTCTGGTCGCTTGTCAATGAAGAGTTCAAACAGCCAGTGGGGGGTTCTGGGAAGTGTAGTTCACAGCCGCTGTCGTCCTCATTGTGAAGCGGTGTCTCTGTAGGTTGAAAAGACTACAGTTCGAGCTTGTAGTTTACTACTGCAGCAGCGCGCTAAATGTTGCCGAAACCCGCCAGACAGGTTGTAACAATAGGAAAGAAGTTATATTGTAAAACGTAAACGGCTAGGAACAGCCCATTAGATGTGTTAGCTGGTATTTCCTAATGGTATCTGTGTGATTCACTATTTTATTAGTAAATTACGAGGCCAGAAAGTATTTCCTTGTCTGTTAGTTAAGAGCTGATACGCTTGCTAGGCAACCGTCAGATTCTGACGTCACCCTTGTGATGATTGGCCAAAGTATTAATTTGATTAAAATGTTTTGGGTTTTTTATTAAAAAATATACGTTTGTTGTGTATATTACTTTTATACTACCACAACATTTTGAACTGAAAAATACTTCCTGTTTATTCGGTTATAAATATCGATTTGCAGTCTACCTATACAGTTTCCGCTTCCGTCATCGTTCTTTCCGGTTTTGTGCCCTCTCGTAGCCATCATGAAGTGAGTTTACGGAATATTATCAAATGCCATCTGAACATTAAAATAAGCAATCTGACAATGAAATCGCCATCATGAGTAAATCTGCACTGTTTTCTTTCAGTGATGCTTTATATTTGTCATTTTCAGGGTCGAGTTGTGCAGTTTCAGTGGGTATAAAATTTACCCCGGCCATGGCCGCCGATACGCCAGGATAGACGGAAAGGTAACCGCTTACCTCTTTCCCCAGTCCTAACCCGGCACCTCATGGCTATGTTTGCTGATAACTGTGTGTTACAGTTTGCTGTCATAACTTCATGTATTCAATGTCTGTCAGGCGTTGTCAAATGTTGGTGTTTGTAACATGTGTGGTGTGTAGGCCTAGCCGGCTCTCGTTGATTCTTATGTAACTGCTAACGTTAGCTGTTAGCGTAAAAAACTACACACTAATAAATTGCAATGGTTAGATGTCACAAGATTACTGGATTGCCATGATGCTTTACTAGCTTAATAGCCATGTAATGGTAGAAGAGCAGGCAGAGAAACAATCATAGTTCACTTTATTGGAAAGTTGTATGTTGTGTAAGTGTGTTGAGAGACAGGCAGGTGTCCAAGTTAATACTGAAAGAGGATTTTTTTTTTTTGGTGTAATTATCTCTCCTATTCATATTGGCCAAGTGGTGTGTCCAAAAATGGATTTACAAGTTAATCTGAAACGTATGTGAGGCTTCACCAGTCTGTCATATTTACAGCCTTTTTTAAACATCAAAGAAGTATCAAATATTGTATTTAACCATGCATCATGTTTAGTAGACAAAGCATCCAAACTCTGCTCACTTCAGAGTTATGTTTTGGACTTTTATGTAAATATGTAAATGATGACTATGTGAACTGAAGAATGATTGAAAACACAGCCTAACTGTATTGCAACACGTTATTCAGTAGAGATTCTTGTCTTCATTAGGTGTTCCAGTTTCTGAATGGCAAGTGCGAGTCTGCCTTCCTGTCTAAGAGGAACCCCAGACAGATCAACTGGACTGTGCTGTACAGACGCAAGCACAAGAAGGGCCAGTCTGTAAGTAAAAGTTTGAATATGTCTGTGTTTAAAGTAACATGGCGATGTCCGACTAGCTTTTCAGCCTCATGTCCAATGGTTATCTGCCAATCTAATACCGAAATTGGTTATAAGACACAGCTGCACAGTGCATACTAAGCTACCTGACACCGACATGATATAGACCTTAAAATATCTCAAAACAACTTTTGTGCTAAATATGCTTCATATTCAGTCAAATTGAATTCTACATATCAACAGAACAACTACTATGTATGGAAAAAGCCAGAAGAATATTATACTATACTCTGTAGTTTTTTGACATGTGAACTTACTTTGACATATTAAGTAACGGATGATTTGACCCTCCACTGGTGACAATTATCTGTGTAAATATTCATATTTGCATACTGTCAGATACTAATTCAGTGGCCAATGTCAACTTTTAAAGTAATGTTTGTTGGTCAGATTATTTTCTGGTGCTGATATTTGACTTATAGAGAAATCATCTGGTAATTTTTCCGGATGTTGCTTATTACAGCTGTCTAATGGAAAAAATGAGTGTGGGTGTTTATAATAGTTTCTTCCATTTCTAGTAAGACTTACACAAATGTGTAAAAGCAGTGATATCTGTCATCATGGAGGGAAAACACCTGGAAAAGGCTTTGTCTTGTCAAAACTGTATTTGTGCCTCTTAAAAAGAATTCAGACCGTTACTAAACTAATCCTTCATCATCGACATGTGCTAGTTTGGCTGCGGGTGGATGGTGTGCATGGTGTCCGTCCATGTTATGTGCTGTTGCCAGACTGCGTTTTGCAGAATGTGCAGCAGTGCTCACTCCACACCTGCAGCCATAGAACAACTGGAGATCATAGTACTGGCCTTTGATGTCTTTATTGACTTCTCACCATCGGTCAGCCTCCAAACTCTCCAACAGGCCTTCATGTTTATCACCTGTAAGCGTTTAACTTCAATTCAATTACATAATTAAAGCATTTTAATGATGCTGAAAGATATAATTCAGTTTTAAATGTTAGTGTTTGCAGATCAAAGATTTTAAGTAGGTTTAAAATGAATATTAACAGTGATTTAATATTTAGGACCACTGTATTTTCAAGGTTGTTTTGGTTTAGTTAGATTAAGGACAGTCCCCGTTATGTGATGTAGTATAACTGTACATAGCACCTGTTTAGTGGCTAGTAGTCCCTGATTTCTAGCTGTTTAGATTTGTCCATGATGGAAGTTAAAGTTTAGGAAAACTCAGATTGGCACGTTTCTCATGATTGGAGATGTACTCTATTGAGAAATGATGATCATCTTGTCAGATTGTACCCATCCAGAGAATAGTTGGCCTAGTTTAACCTCAGTTGGATGAACTAGTTTTGGTGAATTCTGAAATTCACAAAAACTGGTTAAAATAGGTTAAACTAACACTGCTGCAGTTTTAAAATGGAGCCAAAAACTACTGGGCACATTTCACTTTGGTATGTTACAAGTGGCCACCTGATGTGCTGAAAAAGTTTTTAGGGGCTTTTAAGATTTTATTTTATTTTTAATGATATTTTTGGGGAGCTTTCCTTTTCCTCCTTTTATATCAAATTGTAATATTGGGCTATAAATGAACTTTGTTTCCTTCGTCACGTGTTTCAACAGGAAGAGGTGACCAAGAAGCGCACCCGTCGTGCAGTGAAGTTCCAGAGGGCCATCACTGGGGCCTCCCTGGCTGAAATCATGGCCAAGAGGAACCAGAAGCCCGAGGTCCGCAAGGCCCAGAGGGAACAGGCCATCAGGTGAGACACAAACTGTTCATTTATCTCCTGAAGTGACACCTTTCCCCCCGAATAATTAATTCATTGTTGCTGTGCTAACAAACAGTTGAGGGTCTGTTAATCTTACAGATGCAATTTTGTAGATTTACAGTTGTTTAATCAAAATTAGAATCTACCTTAGTCTGTCATTTCCGAGGCGGCAGACCACAGCTTACTGTGCGATGCCGGCCTCAGTCTCACTGTCTGTTTGCACTACAAGATTTTACTCTGGAAAACAATTTGAACAAGAACGATTTGGAATCAGCCAGAAAAGTCTGACGTGACTTTAATCAAAATCTGTGAATATCAACTGCTTTTTAAAAACTGACATTTAAATGAGAATACTACATCTGCATAGATACCCTTTACCTTACATCTGTTCATAAAGTAGTAAAAGATGTAGAGAAAGGGCTTTACCCCAACTCCATCTTTCATCTGACCTTTTTCATGCAATGCAGTCCAGAGAATACTCCAGTACTGATTGTACATCCTGGTTTATAATTCATAGTCTTAGTTAATATCTACAGCATCATATTTACTAAAGTATTGTACACAATCTGCTGGAAAAGGCTTAACATGAATGAATGCATGCAGTTTGGTCCAGTAAGAAAAACAACGAAAGCTTCTCTTGCTTCATTTTTAACTGTTTACAGTTTGTTTTTGGTTTGGTGATAAGATGACGCGTTATAAGACAATATAAATGTAAACGGCAAAACTTAAAAATACCAAAGTAGCTATCCCTTTAAAATATTAGTATATTAAGTCAGTGTTAAAAATATTTGCTGGATCAGTCAAACTGATCCATAAACAGTTTCTCACTTTGTATTTTTCCTGTAAAATGTGATAATCATAAAAGCACACTGTAAAACATGATAGATTATACTCGTAGCTCCCACTCCTATGTTTTAATTTATAAGTTTAGCTGATCATATTTTTTCTCTTAATTCTGTCAGAGCTGCCAAGGAGGCCAAGAAGGCTAAGCAGGCTACCAAGAAACCCGCTGCCCCAAGTGCAAAGGTGAGACTTCCTGTTGTGCTAAAGTGTTATTTTGTTAGTTTTTCATTCATTAACATTTAATCTTGCCGCTTTACTGTATACAGATTAATGAATAAAATAGTTTAAAGGACTAATAATTTAGTCTAGCAATAAAAGATTAATTTTTAAAAACATGATCGCAGAATAATTTGAACTCTGTATTGATGAGATTGTGAAGGAAACTCTGTTTTAAAGTGTATAATATGGTTATTTAACAAAGTACCTGATGTCTATGTTCCTCTGTAGGCTGCATCCAAGACTGCACAGAAACCCAAGATCGCTAAGACTATGAAGATCAGCGCACCTCGTGTTGGTGGAAAACGCTAAGCCTGACTTACTGTTTCTGGTTGTGAATAAAATTTTGTGGTAAGCCATCATTTGTGTGGTTGGTTATTTAAAAACAAGGCAATGCTGTAGTAAACCTTACTGAAGTTGCCCCAACACAATTATTTCAATGTCTCTACCTGCATTTGACACAAAAATTAAATCAAATATATATTTTTACTATTTGTTCAATACGGTGTACACTGAGCGCTGGCTCAGTAAATAACGATTGTAACAGCACTCAGTTGGTAACAAGTTCAGAGGCAAACAAATCAAGAGTTCAGATGATACCAGAAACTGGCTGAATTGAAAATGTGTGAATCTGGACAGATGATGCAGTTAAGATACCTGAATAACTAAAATCCTGCTTTTATGTATGAAACAGGATAGACTCCAAAATGCAATAATGTCACAATACACTGCAGAGTAAATGCAGTCTGAACAGGATGTAGTGTTTGTGGTAACTTTGGTATGAACACAGGTCTGAACAGCATCTGTCTGGACATGTTCAGAAGAAACTGATCTGTTGTGTAGTGCTGAGCGGAAGCAGAAGGGGGAGATATAAGTCCAGCTTGTCGTGGTCCACAGCCTTTGTGGCTCGCTTTAAAAATATTTACTGTTTATACTGGAAACTGTGACTCACATTTGTGTAGCCAGAGGTATAAATAAAGCTCTTCATAACTGAGTTGGTACACTGACATGAGACTGAAGAGCTCCAGCCTCCTGCATCAACTACTGGCCACTATTTTAGTAACACACTGGCAAGTGGCACTCAACTGATTTCTTATTGCACTTTGAAAAAGTTGGGGGGAGATTATATTGAATTCAAGGCATCATTGGCTACAAACTACAATGATTTCTATTTGTTACTTCTTTACTACCTGCAGGTTCTTCACTCTGTAAATACGCTGTATGTACCACCAATACTTATACTGCTGGTGTTAAACAGGATTTATTTTCATTACATAGCCATTACATTTCCACAGAGCCATAATGATCAACCCTCAAAGTGCCCTTTGTTCAAACAGTCAGCAGATCAAGTGATATTTCAAAGCGATGACATTAATTATTGCTAAAATTGTTCTGGGATTAAAATGAGTCACTTCAGTGAAAATATCATCCTTACACGAAAACATATAAAACACCTTTCTAAGAACAGAGGCATTGGACAGCGAGGTTTTGATTATAAATAGCCGTTAGCGGTTCCGTACCAGTATTTGCTAATTGACTCTTAAGTAACAATCAATAAAAAGCTGCACAGGTTTAAACATGCGCCATTGAAGTGTCCCTGATAAAGAATCAGAAAATAACAGCATATTTCTATACAGTTTGGACTAGAAAAGAAAGTTTAATCAAGTGGCATTAATTTATAAATTATAATTTTTCTCACATAAATTAAAATGATTAAAGCCATTAAAAATGGAAGGAATCATTACATGGTCGTCAATAATTATTTAATAATCACTCTGGTACAGATGCCGTGACTGTAACCAAATTATAAATAAGTAATGAAAAGATTAGTATGATAAAATCCTTCTTCATTTCATTTGGAAACATTCCTTAAACCACATTCAACACATATCCAAGAGTTACATAATTGGGAAATTATTGCATGAGGTAATGACTGCTACACCTGAACGACGACGGTGGAAAAAAGCAAAACTTCCCAGCGAGTGTGTGAGATACAAAGCACAAAGTTAAATTAAAGAATGCACAATTGTACAGTTTGTTGAATTGTAATACTTGTGCGTTGATGACCACCTTTCTTGAGTGTGTGTTGACTACAGTTAAAAAATGTATTTTTTTTGTCGTTGTTTTAAATACCCTGAGGAAATTTTAAACTTAAGGAAAAGTGCATATTTCCAACAGGGAAAACAGGCTAAATGTGGCAGAATAATGGTTATGGCATGGATGTTACGGAGACGACATGGGATGCAGAGATGATGAGAAGGGGCAGGTCGCTGCCCGGTGTGAAGTCTCCCTTTCGGTCCGCTGTGGACGAGCGTCGGCAACAGAGAAGCACTCAGGACTCCGCAGTGGACTCCGCAGCCTCTTTTTTCGCCAATGCCTTCTGTTCCTGTTTGTGACTGTAGAAGAAGAGAAGACACATTGTTAAGAATATAATTAGAGTATTTTATTTGCTGCCTGTTTGATGCGCTGCACATCAAGAAACGTGAGCTGTGAAAATGTTTTAATCATCTCCGTTCATTATGTCTTTAAACAAAATGGTTCAAAGGAATTCACGACATAATTAATACGAGTGATCGCTAATGATTCATCAATAGTCCAGATGAAAGAAGACCTAATGAAAATGTTGATACACTCATCTCTGTTGCCTTCAGATATTACTGTGCACCATCAGAAAGTGGTGACTCCTTTTTGTGCCCTGGATTTAGCTACATACAGGTCGCTTTACATCAGCGGTTCTCAAAGTGGGGTCCGAGTACCTCCAGAGGGTCCCCAGCACTATAATTGCCTCCATAAGTAACACAAAGATCATGAGTTTTGTATACTTTCTGTAATACAAGACATCTAAAGGCAAAAATGTTATCAGATGGGGGTTTGTGGTCTAATTAGTTTAGGCATCCACTGCTGTACATCACTAGTAGACGTTTACAGTCCAAGAGGAAACTACAGGATCAACTCAAGACTGCTGCACCTCTTGCATGTTTTTGTGTTAAAGAAAAAAAAACTTCATTGTTATTTACATTTAATCATCTGCTAAAAACATGCAAGAATTGACCATCAATGAAATACAAGCCAGTATATATCAAACAATGAATCTATTAATTGAAAAAAAAATAATAATTATTTGTAGCCATAGTTCTTTGTAATACATCCATCTTATCCTAAAAGATTATTATTATTAATAGCCTACTTTTAATTACATTTACCACTGAGTAATCTGCCAAACACGATTTACTATTGTGTTCATTTCATAATCACTCGCAGGTTTAAACATGAAGCGAGTTTGTACAGGTTAGAGACAAATGCTTGTGTGAACCAAGGAGGTGATTACAGCACACGCAGCAGAGTGTGTGGGTGCACTGAGGAGTGTTCATGAGCCACAACCTGATCTAACATGATCAGTTTTTACTCTAAAACAAGACTTCACTTTACTTATTTATCCACCCTCCCAAAGGAAAATAATGCTCAGTTGCAGCCCTACTCTATTTACTCTTGATGGACGTTGATGGCTGACATTGGAAAACCGTGAAAACATAAAAAATATGTTATACATTTACTACAACTGTCACTGTATCAGCTGCAATGCACTTAAGCTAAACATTAACTGTGATTTCATATCAGCGTGGACTAAGGAATCCTTAGTTAACAGAATGCTACAGTGTGCTTATCTTTGCATTATTTGTGATATTACATCATTGAAAGTGCTTTTAATGGAAATAACTGGGTCAGGACAGCGTGGACACTTTGCTGTAATTCACCATCAACATACAGACCTCCAAATCCTGTAGAGCTGCGAAGCTCCTGCGCTGCCCACAAAGAAGTTGACACAAAACAGGTTCCAGTTCTTTGGGATTATGACCAACGAGTATCTGGACCAGATGAGGCCTGGTGGAGACAGTGGACAGTAAGAGTGAAGGTCATGCACACACAGTTGGTGAACCAGAGTCTATGTTTTGGCAAAAGAGTAACAGATAAGATTTGTTTGACGAAACATATTGCAAAAGCAGACGCATCACACAACCTTTGCCACAGTTTGACGTGACAAACTGTCAATTAATATAAAGACAGATGAGTAACACCTTCAGAATCCAAACATTTAGACCAGGATGCCAAACATTCCCACACATTAATTTTAATAATGAAACAAGACAGACTTTATCAAATCAGCTGTAACAGGTGCAGGTTATATTTCCGTGGATCACATCATCTCTTTTTAAAAATTATTAAATTGAGACATTAAAGCATTAAAATCTTACCTGTGGCTGTCAGCACTCCGGACTGAGAGGTACTGAGTTTATCTGCTGGCCGAGTCATATCAGCTAATCCAGCTCCAACCAGGCCCTGTAGAGGTGAGGAGACCGTATTACCTTTCAGATCCATCACACCCGGCGGGGATGTATTTGTTGCATGTCAACAAACAAACGCTAATAATTACACACTGTGGACTGGTTTAGTCTTTCATGTCTATGGTTATACATGTTATACTGGTTCGACTGTATGAAAAGGCACTCACCCATTTGAACACCGGGGCCCAGAAGAAAACTGTTTTTGGACCTAGGATATAAAACATAAGAAAAATGAAAACAACAGATTATATACTTTTTTTTTTCAAGCTTGTAACACATACTTTGACACCTCAGTGTGTTCAAATGCACTGAAAAAACAAACTAAAATAAACTGTTTAATAATAATAATAACAATATGTGTTGTTTGTGTGACACCACAGCAGAGAAAAATAGAAGGGGTCATAACATGTCAGCCATCATTTAAAAATATTTGTCCAACACTGATCATCAAATATAAAATAATCAAATGAATCTGATAAAAGTCTTCCAACGCCAATAACTGAGCCCAGCCCTACATAAAAATTGACCTGTGAGATAGATATGTTCAACCAGTTGATATCACATAATATGATTTGATTTCACCAGGATTTTTTAAAGTGTGAAAAGATTGGACATAAAAGTCCAGTGAGTCGAGCACAAGTATCTGCGTGAAAGACATTTGGACGCTCCAGTGTGTCTGAGCTGCTGGGAGGAGATTTGCATAATCTTATTGATTTGCAGCACAGGGGAGGAAAATGTGAGGGAACATAAACATCTGCTGGTCTGGAGTCTCATTATCCACCAATGCTGAAGGCTGAACAAAAAGTAGGACGTCTGTCAGCGCAAATCATCTGTGAGGGAGTCGGCTTTTGTCACCGCCCCTTCATACCTGCTCAGAAAGTTGTCCTTCACACCCAGGGCTCAGATACCCTTGCACAGACAAAACAAAGAGTGTCACCAGTGACGCCAGAGACTCCTTAATCTCAGTAACCTCTAGTTAATATCAGAGCCAACGAAGGCTCAATGTGTGTGTTTGAGCTGCGCTCTTCAGTACGAACCAAACTAGATCAGCTGACATCTTACCTTCATGAAGGTTATAATGTTTACGTTTTATTGACACAGTGTTACTGAGGAGCCGATACATCTTTATGACCAGTTTACATGCTATAGTTTGTACTGTTGAACTGTATAGTGTCATGCAGAATTAAGTCCACAGTCATTGATGTTAATGGGGTGAATGAAAAAGTAAACACAGTGGTGCTGACATTCTCTTAACTGAACATTATAACATTCATAAAGATTTCAGAGTATCTTTGGACACATTGGAAAGACTATAATTTGAATTTTGAGTCAAAACTATTTTTTTTTTTTTTTTTTAAATTAGTCGATCGATATGACATTAATCTGCAAAACTACTTATGTGTTTCATCAAGCAAAATGTCACATAATTGCTGGTTCAGAAGCTTTTATGTGATGTGAGGATTTGCTGCTTTCCTCTAATGAATATTTGAAAACAATTTGAAGACGTCACATCTAGCTTTCAGTACTTGTGATTGGCTTTTTTTGGACATTAAATGCACCAAATGATTCATTAAATACATGGATAAGCAGATGAATCATTAAAGATAACAATCGGTTGCAACCCAGTCGGAATAGAAAGTAAAAATGATGGTAGTATGAGATTAGATGTGACTGTTAAGATGACAATAAAAAAGTGTAAAGCAACCACAGCTTAACCAACAGGACTGTCAAGTTCCTGTTGGTTGCTTTACACTTCAGATTGAATTTAAAAAGTCCTCCTCTATTCACAAATATGTTCTTGTTCCTCTGTGCAGAATGATGTGTGCACAGTTTGTTTTTACATTAATTCATAATTCATTTTACATTAGTGTTTCTCTGCTTATCAAAAATCCGATTCCAGTGGCAGACTGTGAAATCACAACCAGTGTTGAAACCAACTGTGGTCCAATATTCAGCTTACACAAGTGTGATGTGGAAACTTGAAGCCTCCAGTGAAAATAAACTACAGTGAGGTAAGAAACATCTTTTATCCAGCTGAACTTTACAAATCATCACTGTTTGCATATTTATAGATTATGGCTTTTTTAATGTAATTTTAAGAATTTTAACATTTGAGGATTTTTTGTGGAAAAACCAGATCAGACACACATTATTGATTCAAACTGAATTATTACTATATGTCTTCTAACAAGTATGGAGGGGATCTTCTTGGTTTTACTACTGACATTTACCCTGTTTCCCTGCAATAAACCGGCTCTTGCTCGCAGACTGAGCTGCTTAGCTGGTGTTATCCTGCAGATAACTGTAAAACATTGACTTATTAACAACAGAGGGCAGGAGCTGCTGTTATGCAGCCTGGATAAGTTCAGAGCATCCACATCACAAACAAAGCCCCAACCTGCTGATAAACTCTGTATTACCTGCCGGGTGGTTGTATAGAGGTCTGAGTTTGGAGGGCAGCATATGCTCAATCTTGTCCAAAATCCTGTGATAGGAGGCTCTCAGTGCAGCCATGATTGTAGATGTTCAGATGAAATGAGGACAGCTGGAAAAAGGAGCTTGAAGCTAGCTTGCGAAAAGGTAAGCTAGCTAACTATCTTTCTAAAAAGAGTTAACGGGGTTAAAAATCCTTTTTTCGATAAGTGATGTTGTCAGATACATAAATGTCCAGTTAGCTGAAAAACAGGAGAGGATGCTGCAGTCCAGTATTGACCTTCCCGGCAGCTCTGGGCTCCAGTTAGCTGCTAGCCGTCAGTAGCTTCTCCTGACCGACACGACGGGGTGACTTTCTGTACGGTGCAACCCAACCTGAGAGGGGCGGGGCTACATGGCTTCTCTACCGTCATTGGTCCGCCTGGGCTGGACCTTGATATGATTGGTTAAGAGGGGATTGTTACTTTTCTTGGCACAGGGCATCCCAGCTGGGCGGAGACGAATTTTACTGTAAAAATAACATTTCAGGTGTAATTTTTAACATTACAAACACAGTTTAGAGCTACATGTCAAAGATGGCGAACTATAGTTTGAATGCAAAGATTAAAAAAACATTTTGTTGCAAATGCTCTGATTTTAATGGGAACCGTATTGATTCACAGACGAATAGCCTACACATGTTTTCTATATTTCTTTGTGACTTTTTACAGATTTAGTAAATCTGTAAAACTTTATTGTGCAATGGAAGGAATATATTCTGCATAGTCGAGTCTTTAAATGGGGCTAGATTACCATGTGGGGAAAAATGGAAAATTGCCCTGAAGGGTTTTTGGAACTGCAACTTTTTAACATAGTAATTGTTACAAATATGCACAACTAAAGTAAAATACTACCTAATTTTTCTCGTCCTGTCATGTAGAAGGGCCCTGTGTCCAAACCTAGGTTTCATAATAGGGGCCAAACAGCCCATTTTTGCACTGTGAAGAAGATTCACAGAGTACACCCTGCTGGAAAATTCAGCTTGAGCTGGTAACTGGTTTGACCAGTTTGAGCAAGGTTTCTGACAGCTGGTAGGCCAGTTACCAGCACTGAGTTGGTTACTGGTTTACCAGCTATCAAAAACCTAACTCAAATTAGCTTAAACCAACTACACATAAATGGTCTACCAGCTGGTCACCAGTTAAACAAGCTTGAGCAAGCTGACCCAGCAAGATGAGCTAATGACTAGCTAGGGTTTGAATTTTACAGCAGGGTATTCATTGCTGCCCCTGTTTCACAGGTTGTTTTCAGTTCATGAATTTTGATTGACAGTATTTGATTGCACTAAAATACCCTCTATGGAGTTGACTGTTCAGTTTTTATGGTTAAGTACATTTTGTTTTAATGGTTTTAAGCCTATTTTTCATTTGTGAAAATTAACATTAGCATAATGGTAAATGCACTTTACTAATCAAGCGAGAGTCAGCTGTGGCAGCTCCACCCTCATTTGTTATATTTGAAAATGAAACCAAGCAATACATGAAACCTATTTTCTCCTCTAAAAACAAGAAGACAATAAGTTTGTGCACCTCCTTTAATGTATTTGTATAAATGAATAATGAATAATGCCATCTGGCTTTGTACAGCCTACTGTCTCCTGGCATTTTGATTATCTTGTTTATTTTATTGTAATTGATTGATGACACTTGAATGTTTTCTTCATTCAACTTTTGTACAATAAAGAATGTTAAAAAAAACAAAAAACAAGATATTTTGATTTCACTTCGTCATAGTGTCAAACTGTTGGATCCAGCATGACTGTGCAATGTGAGTCAAGTCCCGCCACCTACTAAACAGAGATAATGCACTAGACAAATGGGATTCAGTTTTATCTATATTCTTCAACAGTGCAGCATTTTGTTAGGTATTTTTTTTATTCAGGAAGCCCAAGTATTATTTGTGTAAACTAATTACAGGAAAGTATTTCTGGAATTTGTATCAGTAAAGAACAATACCAACTGCCTTTTAATAAGATGCATCCTTCTATAAGAGGGTCCTTAAACTGGACTTTACGTTTCACATCCCTCATTTAATCCCTACACTGGTCACTTTCATGTATTTTATCAAACTGGATTTAATTCCACTGACTATAACCACAATTAAGACTCAAACCACCACTCACTCACAGTTAAAAAAGACTGATGTTGCACATGTACAACAGTATGCATGAGTGTATTTACTTTACCTTTCTATGTAAATCTCAGGAACATTCACATGTATATAACCTCAGGAACGTCTGCTTATTTCACATTTATTAATTGCAGATTTATTTACACAAAGATCCAGTTTGCTGTATATAGTATTTCATTTATTTTATCCTATTTTGACTTATTTATTGTTGATCCTATTTTTAGTACACTTTCACCCTTACACTGCTACTTTTTTCCACTGCACTGCTGTATTAATTTTAATTTCTCCCAAGAGGGATCAGTAAAGATACATCTTATCTTATCTTACATCTTATAACATTAGACATCACATTCAACCTTTACTATTACATCATTTTAATTATTTATGCACATGGCACATTTAATATTTGCTATTGTCATTTGCATATATGTCATGCACTTCATGTATTTGTAGCACAGTCCTTTGTACTAGAGCCCGACTGATATATCGGTCAACTGATTATCAGCCAATATTGGCCTTTTACAGGTATATTGCTATCAGTGCATATGTTGTCCAATATGCACTGATTTTTTTAAAGTCACATAGGAAGTATTTTTATGTACAGTAATAGTCCAAAGTTTACTTAAATGAGAAAGTGTGTCCAAACCTTTGACTGGTACTGTATATCTGATCAATTTCCTTAATTCAACTTTAATATACATGTAAATATTGTATGTTCTTTCTTTCTTTTTCATTTTTTTCATGTTTAGTTATTTATAATTATTAAATTCACAGTGAAGCTTACTGTTTCAGTGCAGCGTTTATTGTACACACACACACACACACACACACACACACACACACACACACACACACACACACACACACACACACACACACACACACACACACACACACACACACACACACACACACGTATACCGTAAAAACAAGTGTATAAGACGCACCTTAAACGCGATATTTTTTTCATTGAAAAGTGAGGTGCGTCTACACCGGTGTGTATTTTCACCAGTAAAATACAGAGACAGGTTGGATCTGGTTATGATTATACGTATGTAAAAGGCTATACACTAAGAACAATAACTATAACAATAAAGATAACGATGTGAGCGTCCACACTTATGAACTATAACGTCCTATAAATAACTGTGTCAAGCACGAGCTGCGCACTCCAGCTGTGTCAGCAGCTAATGAAAATAGACTATTGATGATTCGTTAATGCTGTATGTTGTGTGGAAAAACAAAAAAAGAAAACCAGGCTGGTTAAACGTCGGGTGCTGATTCAGTGTGTTGATCAGAATTAATTCAGATACTAGTTGCTATGATGTGTCAGTATTTACAGACCAACTGACCCGACTGACAGCAGCAGATGTTGAAGCGCAATGCGCAAACGAGCACAGATGAGCAGCTATTATTGAGCAGTGGCAGAGTCACAAAGTATGAGCACAGAACTGAAAAATAAAAGATTCACTAACTTTGTTGTCTTATCACTGCTGGATCAGAGGAAACTCATAGCCTAACCCTAACCCAGTCTGAGTTAATATACCGGTCTAGTTTAGTTAAGCAAATCATTACCAGAACATTAACTATTAACACGTTTTGATTTGATTGTTTCAAATAAAAGTAAATTGAAAAAGTTTTGGAATAGGCTATAAACATATGTGTTTATAAATGAATAGTTACTGATGCATTAAAATAAACCAGCCTTTAATAAAAAAGCGTTTCCCCCCGCATGACATCCCCCAAAATAGACTACGACTTACATACAGGTTTATACGTATACATATTAATGTAGGTGTATATAGATAGATACATTTCTAATTAACTTTAAATACTACCTGTTTATTTCATTATTATTATTATTATTAATATTAAGTTACTCTTGTTCTGTGTTTTTTTCTATGTATCTTTATGGTAGCAAACGAGACTTATTCCTTGCGTGATTCACACTTGGAAAATCAATTCAGGATCAGACGCGTCACACTCCGCCCCGCCGTCGGCTTATCTGGCTTTATCAAGCGAGCGCACCCAAGCCTTCTGTGAAAACACGTACTTTCTCGCGTTGTTTGGACCCAGCTGACCGTAGTCTGTTAGTAGAAAAAAAAAAACATAAACCAGGCTAGGCTAGCAGGACGGAGAGTTAGCAGCACACAGTCCGGGTAAACTCAGGAGGAGAGCAGCCAGTGTTTCACTTCCAGCGATGCAGACCATGAGTGTCGCAGCCAGCTAACGATAGCACCGTCCCGGCTGGCAGGGACTGATCTCGATGGAGAAACCGGAACGACGGTAGATAAAAAAGGCGACACCAACAGGAACACGGTTAGCTTAGTTTCAATGTTATTGTCAATTAAAAAACACACTCGGTCACAATGTCTTGCGCTGGCAACCTGGTTTGGGATGTAAACAGACGCTTAATTGGATACAGCGACCCTAACGCCATCAGGACCAACTATTTAGGTAAGAGCATTTCGTAACACTGTATGTATACAAGTATGTATGTGCAGCTGATAACCTCACTGCACACACAGAGCCTTTAAAGGTGCTATATGATCATAAATCAACTGGCAGATGATACTCGTCCTCAGAGGTCAGAAATGACACATCTGCAAATAAAGAAGATAAATGAGTTTTCTGAAGAGTCTGCATTAGGACTGGATCATATGGACTAAACGAAATATCACAATATTGTTGACTAAATACCTCGGTATTGATACTGGGCCAATATATTGTAGGGATGACTATCGGTGCTTTCACAAAGTAGTTTTGATAAACGATCATGAGTAATGTGAATATAATGAGTAAAGATAAATAATAGGGCAGCTATTTCAGAAACAGCTTTTAAAACTAGGGAAAAGACAGCACTTATGCCATATCACGATATAATGATGTCTAATACCTCAGTCTTATATTATTATATTGGTATATTGCCTGTCTGGACTACACTTACTACTGAAAAATGTGAACTATTTGCTACTAATCCAGTGCCAGTTCAAAATGTACCTGTTTGGAGCGGCCTGATTGCTTACTGCTTCTCAAAAACCACAGATGTATAAACTGACAAACTTATAAGTTAAAATAAGAGCAATTTAATTAATGAAATGATTTGAATCTAGACAGAATCTTAATTTTGCTGCCAATCAAACACGTCTGCACTCTTGTTGTCTAGTTTTACTTTCTCCGCTTCTGTATTTTGTCTCATTTGTGCGCCTGTTCTTCTCTCTCAGGCATTTTAACCAAGTTTTTATCCCACTCAGCCAGTCAGAGCCCAGAAGCCCAAACCTGATGTGATGTGATGGTGTTTATATCAAACAGCCCCCCGCTGCTCTCAGACATGGAGCTTAGCAGCTCACTGTTCGCTTGTTTATTCAAAGATTTTAAATATTAAAGTGTCGTGTGTCCAAATTGCACCAAATTCAACACTGCAAATCTCTTGGTCCTCAGCATTACACCCGCTGAGTGTGAAGTTGATCTGATGAACGGTTCTCGAGACAGGCAAAGGACACACATACAGACAGGCTTCTTAGTTATATAGTTGCATACATGAACACCCACTTATATGACATTCCAGTTACAAATGAAGTGAAATATTTTGGAGTGGTTATGATAAAAGATTGTAAAAATAGAGAAGAGGTCATTATTGTGACTCAAATAGAGAGAAGGAAGTCTATATTCAATTTCTGGTTCCAGATGTATTTATTAGTCTTTAACGGTATTTTGAGGCAATGAATAATGATAAAACAAAAATGGTTACAACAATTAATATAAAATGATGATAGATTCTGGTTTAATATCCCTGTTTAAAATATGTGTGGTGGGATAGATTTACTGTTAGATTGTGATTTCTGTTTTGCTTTACTACCCATTAAGCTGTCTTCATCAGCAGGTCCTCTTACACTGGAAACTGATTTATAAGCCCAGTTTCACTCCACACAGCTCTCTGATCTATGATGCATGTTGTTTAAAAGAAAATATTTTAAGTTACTGCGATTGTTTGAAGAGAAGAAACAACAGTCTATTTTCAGATTTGATGGATTCAGGAGGGAATCTTCTAATTATAATAATTAATCGATAAATTCAATAGGAAATCTACAACTAAAACAATACTCAGCGGTTATAACAAGCAACGGTGAAAGACATGTTGCCTTATTTCAGATGCCTTCACTCAATTTTAAGGAGAGAAAAAATGCACAAACAAAATTGTAACCAGCTCCAAACTCTTCCCTTTAACATTAATGAGGACAAATCTATCAAAAGATTATTTTAAAGAGATTATAATCAGAGTTAGAAGCAGATACCTCACAGACAACTAAAGAAACTAATTTTAAAATGAGAAATTATGTTTTATAGTGAGTTTCTAAGAGGAAGAATCAACATTGATAAAACAAAAAAAAACAGCTGCTTGTTTTGTGATTCTGATATCAAAACTTTTGAACATTTGTTCTTTGCTTGTAATGATATTTGATCTTTTTGGGAATCATTTCAGAATTGGATACCTGAAAATGACTTTCAGTTGCCTAAAGTGGAATACAATGGTGTTTAATTTGGAGTTATTATGCTTGATAAAAATTGAAAGTGATGTACATTACCTGATTATTATGGCTAAAAAATGTATGCACAGATGTATTAATGCCAGATTACTGTCCATAGTCATGTATAAAAACCAGACAAGCCTCGGATATTTACAGAAACATTAATATATTGATTTCTGATAAGACCTCTGGCCCTTTTATTTATTTATTTCCTTATTTCTCCTGCTTTGTGTGATGTGAATAGTTGTAATAGCTCAGTCTGTGATTTGTACCGTTTGTTACTATATTACCAACTTGTTATTGTAACGGCCAGACAAGGTATTAAAAACCACTCACTGCGGCTGTTTGTGTCGCTGATGGACTGACAGCTGCACACAAACGCGTCCGTCCCCCCCGAAAGACATCATCTGCTGTCAGAGCCGTCCTGTGTGTGTGATCACCGCCTGTAAACACATTATTTATATGAGGGTCAAAGTCGCCGCTGGATAGACGGGATCAAGCTGTGTTTCATCCTCATCAGTGCAGCTCTCAGTTCAGTTATAGCCACAGCAAACTCATATTATCTTATCTCGTGCTGCAGCAATTATAAGGAGACAGGAGGTTCTGCTATTGATGTTGTACAGCACTGCAGCCATCTGTAAGCAGCGGCAGGCAAAATCTGGTTTGACTTAACATCAAAACTAACACCATTTTTCTACAAATCTACTGTTAACAGGATGAACACATGGCTCATTTAAATTTAAATCATTTAAATCATAATTAATATAGTAATAATATGCATTTATTTATACCACACTTTTCATTTGCAGTGAATCTCAAAGTAATACAGCGTTAAAAACATATAACATAAAGAAACTATCACAAGTTCAAATAAATAGAGAGGTTTTTAGGCCTTTTTTCAAAGAGTTTAGGGTCTGTGCTGCCCTTAGATGGTTAGGAAGGCCGTTCCACAAGCGTGGTGCAGCAGAGCAGAGCAGAAGACTCGATCCCCCATGGTGCGGAGCTTGGTGCCGGGGGGCCCAGGGGTACTGTAGTATAACCTTGTTACATCTAATCCTGCCCCCCACATGAGGAGGAGAGGCATTAAAACTATGGTTGTGCCTTGGTATTTGAACAGTGAATGAGTCTGAAATTAAGTGTAATAAACAAGTAATTAAAGTTTTATGTTTGTGGTCATAACAGATTCGATCCTCACAAACTCAAATGGTTGGTAGTCGAACAGAAATGGTGTGTTGATGCAATTTCCTCCCTCAGATACAGTCCTTAACAATGTTATAAATCTATTGTATTCTTAAAGGGCTGCCTCTCTCCTGCCCTGGTTAATGGCCCTGCAATAAAACATCTCAACAAAACTGGCCCATGGTTAAACTAATGGCTGACAGCTGATCTAAAGGCTTTTCCTAAATGCCAAAAAATAATTCAGTGAAAAAGCAGAAATCAGATGAAGTTATGTATTCATGAAGGCACAGAGCATTATGAAGTTATTGCAGTTTTGTAGGATTTTGGAGGTGAGACGAAGCTCTTAAACTCTCATCCTTAAAAACACAAATCACAGCAACATAAACCCCTGTGGCTTATTTTCAACTTTAAAACAACCAACTGTCAATTATTTTCGGGATGTATTGATTAGTTGTTAGGTCCAGAAAATGTTCAAATGTCTTTTGTCCACAACTCAAAAATAATCAGTTCACTGTCATAAAAGATTAAAGAAAACAGAAAATATTTGCATTTGAAATCAGCTTGGGTGTTTGGACATTTTATTCTTTATAAATGTCCCGACATGATGAATCAATTATCAAAACAGATATTTCACCATTGATTATGTGTCCCACAATTTATACATGATAGCTAATCTTAACCCATAGATGATGTTTAAAAAGACTAGAAATTCAGTTTAAGTTTCATTTGACCCGTGTGATTTGATAAGCTGAACCAGGGCAAAGCTAAAGTTTTCCTGCAGCAACAGTTTTCATCACGGGGAAAAAAATGTAATTTCTGTGTCTTTTGATGCCTTTTTCGTCTCTGAGTCGTTCGTGAGAGGAAAGCCTTGAAGAACAACAGTGATCAGCTGCAGACGGACTCATGTGCTGCGGCCTGTCAGACAGTCAGCACCTGACAGCGGTTGAATGAAGATTTATGAGCCTGTAGAGATGGGGCAGGTGCCACAGAGGTTTAGTCAGAGCTGTATTTAGCTTGACTGAGATACGGTTTGGCTAGAGGATCTGTGGGTCAGACCTCTTGTCGGATATATTTAGCTTCAAAAGAGGGCTGGGGGCAGCAACTTGTGGTCTACGTTAAATTCCAACAGAGAAACCTCTGGGGAAGTTAGAAGAAATTTCCTGTGTATCGCAGGGCTTTCCCTGAACTTCTCAGTGTTGACGTTGCATTTGGTTTTACGTGGTGACAGGAGACTCACAGTCGCACGCAGTGACTCTAATGAGCAAAAATAACACAATTAAGACAGAAAAGTTAAGACGTTGTTATCTATTTTCTGTGATTTACAGTATATAATAACTGAATTGATAAGAGCTCTCTACACTAGAGAATAAAAATGTCATGTATCATCAGTCTGATTATGACTTGCAGGTATATTTATTTTATATTTCATGTGTAACATGCTTGTTAGTTGTTGTGGACGCGTCAGAGGAGGAAGTGACTATTTTTTACTTTCATTTCTCAGGAAATTCTGACTTTGTTTTTCTTCTGCAACACTAATAAAATCTGTCAGTGCAAGTCAGAGCTCAGGTTTGCATTTGCAGCACCTGGATTCTCCAGTTGCTCTCTGATACATTTGGTTATTCTCAAGAAGGAAGCCACTTCACACTTATAAAAGTAATAGATGTTTCTAACGGTCAACAGACGTGCAAACAACTGTTTTATACAGTTAATGTGTCATTGGATGTGTTTTTGGAGTAGTTTTCTGAGGTTGTTTCTGGAGCTGAGCCACACATTTTTTCTTTTGTGAGCAGCTCCTCCATTTCTCTATTGTGCATTCGTGTGGCTGAATCGTGTCAACAGGACACTCAGAGGTGTTTTTTTCAGTTTGCATGGTGAATATACTGAATTTTGTCACCTGCATAGAATTAGAGAAGATCATGGACACAGATCTTAACTTGACTTGATCACAAAATATCTAGTGAAAATTTTAAATTACGTAAAAAAAAAAAAAGAAGTGTAATTAGTCCTTTAAAAGGCTGTTGCGTTCAGACATATTCTGCATTTATAGTCTCATCATTAACTGACTTGTGTTTTCATGTTTTCGAACAAACAAAGCCAAATGCAGAGATGTTTCTCCTGCATTGATAATGCCGAATAACTGAATGCAAATGTTTGATGTGATATTTTATACCAGTCCACAGAACACGTACTGAAGTCAACTTGAAGTCTCCCTTTAGCCAAAAAATGTGTTTCTTCTTCTTGTTAATTCAGTTGGACGTTTGAGCTTCAGTGTGCAGAATGATGTACGTAGAGAGTTTATCTGCTCAAAGTGGAAACTATCTCTGTGCCAATCTTAAATGTGAGTTGAAGACGTGTGCTTATGAGCAGGATTTGTGACATCTATCGCAGACCAAACACATGCAAGTTAGGTTCATTGGTGACTTAAAATTGCCTGTCGGTGTAAATGGTTCTCTGTCTCTATACTGTATGTTAGCCCTGTGATTGAACCCTCGCCTCTCGCCCAGTGTCAGCTGCGATTAGCTCCAGCTCACCTGCGATCCTCCAAAGGATAAGCGATGTAGAAAATGGATCGATGGATGGATTCTGAATTTTTCAATGAGGGGAAAGGATGTCATTTAAAGAATTTTCAATTGTTTTACTGAACTATTTTGTGTAGATATCATAGCAGACACAAATAATTATTCTAAGTATTTATGTGTTTTAAAGTGATGATGGATGGATGGATGGATGGATGGATACCATATGGACTGTAATATAGTAACCTAAGAAATAAAAAAAAAAAAGATAAAACTTGGTAGTCTTTTAAATGTTGCCATTTCTGTCTTTTCACAGGTAGGAGAGAATTTGTCCAGAGGCTTAAACTTGAAGCGACACTGAATGTACATGATGGCTGCGTAAGTACTTCACCTGTTAATGTATCTGTGCTTTTACTTGTCATCAGTTTATTTCTAAGGCACGTGTGTGTGTGTGCGTGCATGCGTGTGTGTGTGCGCACACAGCTCTTGTAATCCTGTCACTTTTCCTCAGTCAGTCTGTGAAGTCTCAGTATGTGACAGAGCAGATCTTTGACTTCAGGCCAGGTGCTTGATGCCTCTGAGAAACCTGAAGCTGACACAACAGTCACACGTCCTGTCACACTATCAGCCAGGCTGTCGAGTCTGCCCAAAACACCAAAACAACAACAGCTCACAAGTCCCAGAAGAGCTTCGGTTTATTACCCGCCTCTTCTTACTTACTTTACAGCCACAGCTGAAAGGATTTCATTTTTATTGCATGTTAGGAACATATTAGCTGAAGTAAAGACGAGCTGTAATCAACCGGGTTAACACTGTGGACTGTTAATGGAGAACAATTCATTTAATAAATGCTTAAAATATTAGTCTGTTAGTTTATAAACAAAAAGTAATGGCAGTATCTATTCATTTAAGTCACATTTCAAGTAAAATATTTATTTTTCTCTTTTTCTGTCGCAAAAAAATTCAGGTATGAATACTGTAGTATTTTTTTAAGCAATTTGTCCCTTTTGGCTCTGGTAATACCACATAACAGACCATCATAGAGTAAAACGATCCACAAAGGGTTATTAATATACTCAAAGATTAAGTTATATTAGTCCATATGAGTTTAGAGAAGTGAATGATGTGGCATCTTTTCTTCTCCAGGAAGTCGCCAAGACGACACCTGTAGAGTATAAACTAAAATCAAAGGGTGTGTGCTAAGAGCTCTAACTACTGAAGAGATAGACCACAGTCTCTATCCTGAACAGTTATGTAGATAGAAGAAGAACAAAGTGTTCAGGAGGTTAAAGTGGAACAGCATACGCCCTTGTGGCTTCATTGTGGAGAATGAAAAACATTATAAAATCAGTAAAAACAGGTAGGCGGTTGTATCTTGCAATGGATGTGAAACTGTTGCAAGATACAACTTGCAGTTGTAGCTCAAAGAGTGAGAAGTTTACAGTAGACTATTAGTGGACACATAGTGAAAATGTACATTTTATGAAGCATTAACATGTTATGTAGCCATTTGTGCCTCTTCATTGTACAACGTATTACACAAGACAGCTGACAGACTGTTTTGAGACCTGTGTTAAAAAGAAAAGGCACAATAAGACTATACATTTAGATCTCCATCCCCTGAATCTGCTCGTCTCCATCTGCCCGTTAATATTTCATCACACAAGAGAAACCGAGACATCTCCACTCACCCGCTCAGTCTGATGCATTTTGATCTTCAGATGTTGTGCCGCATCTCTTCAAACCTTTTGAAATGTAACATATGATCGAGCCATGAGTTCAATATACAGGATGTGGTAAATGAAGTGAAGCCAGAGTGTTTTTTCACTTATTACTGCAGAGCAGAGTGAGTCTTTGAAAATGATGAGCATCAGTGTGATGATGAAACACTGAGGAGGAAACAAGCAGCAGTCTTTAATGAAATATTGATCCACAGAGTGCAAAACAGTGAAGTAAATGATCTGTTTAGATCCATGGATGCTTTACAGTTCAGTAAGATCTGTGACTATAATTTCATAGTAATGTCAGTTAATTAGATTTTACTGAACACGACGATTTGAACTGAGCAAATGAGTAAATTTCTGAAAAATGTATTTCTGATAACAGCGACCTGTGTGTGTGTGTGTGTGTGTGTGTGTGTGTGTGTGCACTTTTTGTTCTGTGATATATAAACTAAGGCAAGCAATTATTGTCATTATTATTGCATCCATGAATCCATAGATGTGTTTGTGATCCAATCAATACATTATTTAGAAAATGTGAGAAAATTGTAGCTTAGGGGTTTAACATGGTAACTTCTTTCCCTCATTTACCATTATATTTCATCTAAAGGCCTAAAATGCTTCTTTAAAAAAAAAAAACAAGCTTCTGTCATATTGGTGACCTTTTCAAATTGCTCTTTTTAAAAATTATATATTTTTTAAATGATGTAAGAATATATATATAAATCACACTTGAGAAGCTGGAATCAATTAATATTTAGTATTTTTGCTGGAGTATTAATACATTCTTATCTTCTATTAAATATCAAAAAGAAGCAAATCTTCACATTCGAGAACCTGGAAGCAGAGAATATTTTGGCACTTTTGCTTGAAAAAAAGGCTCAAAAGATTAATCAATCATCATTCTGCAGATTTTCTAATCAATTCATTGACTCATCTTTTCAGCTGTAACACAAAGTAAACACTGTGTGTGTGTCTCTTGTCTCTCTGCAGGTCAACACTATATCCTGGAACGACACAGGAGAATACATCCTGTCAGGGTCAGACGATACCTTTCTGGCAATTACAAACCCATACAACAAAAAGGTGAGAGGTGATCAATGAAGTGACAACAGTTCAGCTGTCATACACAGTTCAAAGTGCTGACAGAGTGACAACAACACGATGGAAATAAGCTGTTTTCTTTGAGTGAGCAGCTGATGACATCTACTTTTTTGACTGCAGAAATTGGTATTTAACCAATTTTAGCTCAGGTACAATAAAATGATTTGGTTTCTTCTCTTTTCAATGCATAAATATTTTTGGGAAAAAAACAAATAATCAGAATATGGCAGCAGTAACCTACCAACTCATGTTCTCAGTCACCCTCCTAGACATTGTGGAGAAATGTAGAGGTCTCTCTCTCTGGTTATTCCAGTGGTTTGCACAGTACTGCGTTATAAGATTTGAAAATGGATTCTAATCTTTGATCCCCAAATCACATTCAATGAAATTGGCTTCACTTCCTGTTGACTGTAGGAAATACTACATAAGTGAAAAATTTATGCAACAGTACATTTATCAGAGTGCGTTTCACATGGATATCCTGCATCGTCTTCCAGTCACGTCAATCATTTCTGTTTCTCGTCCTCAGGTCAAAAAGTCTATACGTTCAGGTCATCGTGCAAATATCTTCAGTGCTAAGTTCATGCCTCACACCAACGATCAGGAGATCATCTCCTGCTCCGGAGATGGTATTATCTACTACACCCACACAGAGAAGAGTGCCGAGTACAACAGACAGTGTCAGTTCACCTGCCATTATGGAACAGCGTATGAGGTACTGAACACTGCAGATAACTTATCGCTCTCTCACGTTCTCTGTTTCTGACCTCATCCTCGTTCTGTTTCTGCTCTCTGTCAGATTATGACGGTACCAAATGACCCCTACACATTTCTGTCATGCGGGGAGGACGGCACGGTGCGGTGGTTCGACCTACGCACCAAAACCAGCTGCACTAAAGAAGACTGCAAAGATGTACGTTGAAAGCTGTGACTTTTCATTTTCTCTTTTCAGTCAGTGATTCATCACATATCAACATCTCAGTAGTATTAATATCTGTTTACTGGATGGGATCCTTTTTTTTCTCTGAAAAACCAGCACAATGTAGGAGATGATTCATGTTTTGTTCTTTGTATTATTTATTTATATAAAGAACATTATTTATTTATATTACATTTTATTCAGGTTATTGGTCTGAACGTATAGTTTTAAAGGTGTTTATTAGCACATATTAGAAGGTAAAGGTGATACTAATAATAATATAAAACTACAATAATTATATAAAAACATTATATAATATATAATAATGATATACAACTATTCATAATATATAATTTTACATAAAAAATCAACAGTCTTATTAAATAGCATCCACAAGTTATGTGTGGGTTTTTTTTTTGCATTTTTTTGATACAGCTTGGATATGATTGGGATTGATGATGTAGTAATGATGTACCGACCCTTCCACATTAGCATGGCTTTGGCCTCGGTGCTGCTCTTTTCAGAAACAGCTTTCTGTCTCTGGAGTCATTCTGGTTGGAGAGACAGGAGACGGTTATCTTGGCTGTGGGGTGTATGTGTGTGTCTGTGAAAGGGAAGTGGTGCCCTCCTAGATTGTGTTGCATCTACTCATGTTTCACTCTGGAGATCAGTGCTCGTGACCTTTAAACTAAGATAAGAGATAAAATGAGATAATCCCACTGCGGGAAAATTTGCAGTGTTGCAGCAGCAAATTGGACAGTGCAATATCAAGAAGCCTCAGTAAAAAAAAGCGAGATGTAATAAATAGGTAAACGGACTGCTGGGAAATGCGGTATTTCTCCTTCACACGCCGCGGGTGAAATAGCCTGTTACTGAAGGAGCTGCCCCATGCTGTCAGAGTGTCCTGTATGGGGTGGGACATGTTCTCTCCATCAGGGATGATACCTCAGCAATTCTCCCACCACCTCCACTGGGTCGAGGGGGCATCCCAGGACAGAGCTGACCTTCTTACCCAGTCTGTTAAGTCTCTTCTTGTCAGCAGTCGGGATGCTGCTGTCCCAGCAAACCACTTCATAGACAATGGAGGCGGATGCTACCACAGAGTCAAAACGGTCCTCAGTCGGAGGACCCTGCACTCCAAAAGACCTGAATCTCCTCAGCAGATAGTCTGGTCTCTCCTCTCTCATATAGTGCATTTGCATTGTCAGTGTAGTCCAGTTTAGTATTCAGGTGAGCACCCAGGTACGTGTAGGATTTTAGCATCTCAATGTCCCTGGATGTTCACTGGTGCAGGAGGGGGGAGTGTTTGCACCTGTGAAAGTCCACCACCAGCACTTTGGTTTTCCCTGCATTGCTTTCGAGTTGGTTCCACTGGCACCAATCCACTAAGTCCTGGGTCAGTAGTCATAGTAGTGCAGAGTCATCAGAGGACTTTTGCAGGTGGCAGTTAGGCGTGCGTGATGGCCTTAATGTAGGGGCTGAAGAGGAAGGGAGCCATAACTGTTCCCCAAGTGGACTCCGTACTGCAGGCGACCATGTCAGACTCACAGTCCAGTATCCTCACTTATTGCGGTTGGTTGGTGAGATCCACGCCATGAGATGGTGCTCCAATTTGTCCCTCAGAAGTGAGCAGTGTGGTGTTGAAGGCAGAGAAGAGGAATCTCACAGCGCTCCCAGCCTTTTCCAAGTGAGAGGTAGGAGGTAGATGACAGCATCATCCGCCTCAATGCCAGGTTGATAGACAAACTGTAGCAGGTCCATTGATAGACTCACCAGAGTCTTCGTCAGGTGTGGTGTCACTGCCACCAGCCTGTATCTGTTGAGGTCCTTTGGGTGTGGAATCTTTGGCACTGGGTCCACGCAGGATGTTTGCTGTGGCACTCTCCCAAGCTTTAGGGCAGGGGGTTGTCTGCGGCGAAGTAGGGCATTGGACAAGAAATGCAGTTGCTGTGAGCTGAATGTCGAGGCACACATGGATGATCAAATCTATTGAAGAGAAAGTTCAGGTCATTCACTCACTTTCGGTCCCCGACAGGCTGGGAGTTGGGTTCTTTGTAACCAGAGATGGTTTTTAAAGATTATTTTCTGGGCTTTTTTGCCTCTATTTGTAAGTACAGTAGCTGGCACAGAGAGGGGAATGACCGCCAGCATATGTCCGTGGCCAGATTCGAACAAGGGACGCTGCCTTTATGTGGCATGCGCTTTAACCACTCGACTACCCAAGCGCTCCCAGAGATAGTTTTAAGGCCGTTCCAGACTCTGCTGACGTCCTCTGGCAACTGATCCTCCCATCTTCCTTCATCCTCAGCTCTGGTTGCACATTCTTCAGCTCCTCCTCATACCCTGACCCAGAAGCTGTCTTTTTTTTCATGAGGAGAGACTTTTTGTCAGGAGTAATCCTGGTGGGTATGGCATTCTCCACACGGACGTTGTCATAGTCTGTTTTACAGCGTGTGAGTGTCAGAGTCTTCCCCACGTGCATCACAAAGCGCTTCCCACACAGTTGTATCAAAGCAGTCCTTCAAAGCATCATCGGCCTCGTTGGACCATCTTTCACCGTGTGAGTGTCAGCTTGCTGGCTGTGTATGAGATGTTTGTACACAGGCAGGAGGTGCACTGCGTTGTGATCAGATCTTCTCAGGGGAGGGAGAGGTGATTAAACACCTCCGGTGTCAGCATAAAATAAATCCAGTATTTTATTGTCTCTGATGTAGCATGTAACATACTGAGTGAATGTGGGCAGAGTGGAGGACAGAGAGGCATAATTAATGTCACAAGAAATAAGAAGGAGGGCCCGCGGGTGCTGTGTCTGTCAGAATAGTTTCACCAGATGGCGTTACCTCCCCTTAATTATCTTGCAAGCTGTGAGTTTTAAGAATGGACCTTCACAGCTGGAAAATTAAAAATCCATCATTTTTCTGCATTGCACAGCTTGACATTTGCAATAGCGGCATGATTGTCCTTGTACGGGCTTTATTTTTAGAATCCAATGCAGCTTCCACAGGTGTTTCTGTTAGGATAGATCTCATGCAGAAACAACAGAAATGACTTCATATTTTGGCTTTGCTTTCAGGACATCCTGATAAACTGTCGGAGAGCAGCAACCTCCATATCGATTTCTCCGCTGGTGCCCTACTACCTGGCTGTGGGCTGCTCTGACAGCTCAGTGCGCATCTACGACAGACGCATGCTGGGAACCAGAGCGACAGGTACGATAAGATAAACCTTTAATGTCAAGTCTTTGGAAATGGGTCTTGGACCATGAGAGCACACAGACACCACAATCATTACACAACATCTAAACATAGACAAACAGCCAGTGCAAAAGAACAGATCATACAAAGATAACAAGGGAAAGGGTGTACTAAATAAATAGAAAGCGTTTTCCCATCCTGCTGTGCTGAGCCTCATCTATTGTTAGATGTTTGCATGAACGGGACTTCCTCTGAAAATTCCAGACAACTCCTGACAACTATATCATAAACTATTTGTAAAAAAGTAACTCAAAGTGGTTTGAAAGAAAAAGCAGGCAAATTTTGAATAGAAAACTTCAACAACAAAAACACAAGACAGGGAAAATCTCAATTACAGTGCAGTAAGAGATATGAATAGATTTTAATACATTTTCTGTGAGTTTGATTCAGGTATGTGGTGCATAAATTCAGATGCTCAGTGTTTAGTTTTGACACTGGGAACAGTGAGTGCACCTATACTAAACCATCTGAGAGGTCTGGACAGGTCATAACATAGCTGCATCAGAAAATGATTTAGTGTTTTATAAACCCACAGTAGTTCTTTAAAAAAACAACAACAACAATATTTTGACACAGGAAGATTCTTGGTGTTAGTGAGTTAAAACTTTAAAATGCATCAAATACAGTACAAGAGAGGGAGTGCAACAACAAGAAAATGATAATAAAAAGTCAAAAATAATTGTATAATTCAAAAGATTGGCAGAAGTACACATAAAAAATGGCAGGGGAATAGTAATGACAGATTCTAGGTCAAAGCATGGCTAAAAATATGTTTAACCGGCACTTAAAAGCTTTTCCTTACATTCAGAGGCGGAAAAAATGAAAATTTCCCGTCCAAAACTTTATCTGTTATTTGTACAATTTGTAAGTGTGAGGAACTAAGGTCTCTGTCAGGTACATATATTTGCAACACATCAACAAAATAATCCACACAAAGTCTATGAACACATTTAAGAAAACCCACGAACACAGCAGCTAAGTTATCAACTCTCTCTCTCTCTCTCTCTCTCCCTCTCTCTCTCTCTCTCTCTCTCTCTCTCTCTCTCTCTCTCTCTCTCTCTCTCTCTCTCTCTCTCTCTCTCTCTCTCCCTCTCTCCGTCTCTCTCTCCATCTCTCAACGTCAGGTAACTACATGGGCCGAGGGACGACGGGCATGTGCGTCAGGTTCGTTCCCGCACACCTGTCCAACAAGTCTTGCCGAGTGACGTCTCTCTGCTACAGCGAGGATGGGCAGGAGGTGCTGGTCAGCTACTCCTCCGATTACATCTACCTGTTCGATCCCAAAGACGACCAGGCCCGAGAGCTAAAGGGCCCCTCTGAGGAGAGGAGGGAGGAGGTGAGGACACGGAAAGACTCGAAGAAGGACTCGAGACACATCACCTTAACTCCTTCTTTAACTGCCTCTTGTTCTGTTACTTACTTACACTTTTTCTTACTTACATACATTTTATGGTGTCGTTTTACACCATGAAATGTTGCTTCAGATCTTTCATGTGATCTCACAACTGATTTAATCTGTTCAATTTATTTTAGTTAATTGAGTAATCCTTTAAAGTCAACACATACAGAATAAGCTCATCACAAGTTCTTCAAATATCTTGTTCTGTGGCCTCTATTGAAGAGTTTGAGCTTTTATCCTTAAGTATTTTGTTTTTTGGATGTTCCAGATATTCTCATTGAAAAAATCATGAAACCCTGAAGTGCCCAAGTTGTTTGGGTGAAAGGATTGTTTGTTAGAAAGAGAGCTGACCTTGTGGTGGCTGTCTGCACCGGCTGAGGGGAGCAAATGACCCTGCAAATCAAAGAGAGGAGCCAGAAGAAACAACGTGATGGTTGTCTGACTGAGAACACATCTGAAACATCTGAAACAAAGTCACTCTCTTGCATTTATTTAGGTCATTACATCCGTTTGTTTGAGCGCATTGTTTTTGGCCTCAGATAAAGTGAGCCGTCGGAGAAATCGGACCTCAGATAAACTTAGGTGAGCGCCGGGCTTCACGTGTGACTGAATGTGCTGGATCATGGTGCCAGTGCTTGAAAGTGCTCATGGCGAGTTCAGCTGTGTCGAGATGCAACCGCCACACACATTCCTTTCCAAATACAGCGACCGACGCAGGCCGTGCTCCTCTCTCCTCCAAAATAGTTCATGCAGAGGTGGTGTTGGTGGAGGGGGGGGTTGGTAGAGGGAAGGGGAGGGGTAGGGGACAGCCAAGGAAAGGCTCTGTCCTTTTTCTTCCACCTGTAACACCATTTTGTTCTAGGCCTTTCAGTTTCTGTTTCCTCTCTTTATACTTTTATCTCTTCCAGCCTCGGCTCCTTTTCACCACCTCCAGCCCGTGTCGAGACCTGATGACATTTCCCGAGTTAGGCAGTTGATAGTCTCTCCATTAAGACCCCTCTTTTTTTTCTATTTCTGGCTCAGAGCCTGTTGCCCTACAGAGAGAGCCAGGAGACTGGAAAGTGAAGGCGACCTCAGCGGTGCAGTTAGAAGGAGAGGGGTGGCGGGGAGTGAAGGGGGGGGGGGGGCTTTGGAGAGGACACCGACAGAGACGAGCAGTGTTTTGCTTTGGCAGCAGAGCTATTTTTGACCATGCCTTGACTGACAAACCGCTAATCTTTCTGTGTGTGTGTTTCCACAGCTGAGGCAGCCTCCGGTGAAGCGCCTGCGTCTACGAGGCGACTGGTCGGACACCGGACCCCGAGCTCGTCCTGAGAGCGAGAGGGAAAGAGATGGTAAGATCACAGCAGTCAGAGTCACGTGTGTGGTCCTGCTCCATTTAAAGCACAGTCTTAAACCCGCCAGCCCACGAGACACTGTCATTAGAATTTATTGTTAAAACCAGCCCACAAATTTAGATTATTTTCCACTCTTTTTATCATGGAGCAATCATTTAATAATAATAACTTTCTTTATATAGCATCTTTCAAAACAAAGTTACAAAGTGATTTGCAATAAAAGCAGATATATTAAGTAAAAGATCCAAAGCAAAAATATAGACAATATACAATAAGTAAATAACACAACAAATACCAACAGTTAAGAAAAAGCCATATAATAAAATTGAGTCTTTTGCCTGCCTGAGATCTTCAGGCAGGGAGTTTCACAGCTGAGAGGCCCGAACAGCAAAGGCCCAGTCCCCTCTAGTGACAGTGTCCAGGTTTTGGAACCATCAGTAGGTCTCTAATTTACTAGCAAGGCTGCAACATAAACACTTTGACTGTGATCAACAACACTCTTATTTACTGTTTCACACCTGAAATATTTCTAAACCTGCATTGAAGGATGTCATCCCTTTCTTAAATGAATATGGTGAACTTGTGAACATTAGCATTATTTGGAGCAGTATTTGTGTCCACCTAAAAAATCTTCGACAAATATGTGCTCTCCTTGTAGCTCTGTTTTGTTCTCCTCCTGCTCCTGATGAAATATCTGGCTCTCTAAATGCTCCACTGTGTTCACCAGCTAGTTGCTAACTTTGTCCACATACCGGATGATGCAAGGCAGGCAGAGTTTTTTTTAAATTTTTTATTACCATGAGCAAGGACACATACAACATTTCAACATATTATTCATTCCCCATAGAAATCAAATTACATAGATAACATGAACTTGATCTGTTTTAATCTGCTTTGACCTCTAATCTCAATCACCTCTCATAGGAATTTCACTATCCTCGCCCACCAAATAACATACACAAACCAAAACAGATCATCACAGGCCCACAAGTTTCTCTTTGTTGTTGTCCTCCAATACCGTCCTTTCAATATTATAATTATAATATATTATATTATAATTTCATTAGGCAGAGTTTTCAATGCTTTATCGCTGAGAACAGCTGTGTGCTGTTGCTGGAAAACGAAGCCGATGAGAACAATGGGAGTGATGAACCAATATTACCTGTAACCTCACACATAGTCATGTGACCCATTGCTAATACAGAAATATTAATTATAGCCGCTTTAAAGAGAGGTGACAACTGATTTTATTTTGCGAGCTGTATCGTCTAAAAATTGAAAGCTGCTTTTTTCCGGGAACACAATCAAACATGCGGAGCGGTGTGATAGGAACAAAGACAGGAGAGAGGAAAGATTCATCGCTCAGTGGAAACAGAGCGGCGCACACTGATTGATTTGCAGCCTTTGATAGTGCACACAGGCTATGTTTCCACACAACTGCGTCTTCATCGCAGTCTTTTCTCTCTCAGGTTTGCTGTCCCTGAACTACTTGACTCGACTGCATATTGCTGGAAGTTGTGAAGGGAACCGTTGTCTTTATTGAGCGAAATTGTTCAAATAGCAAAACATAAGTCTCTGTCATTGAATCAATATTTGGTGAAATAAATTGCAGCCATCAGAACTTTGTTATCCAAATGTCTTTATATAATCTGTGATGTTACAATCAATCCATACCAATAAATATTCACCTGCTCTGTGTTTGTATCAATACTCTCCATCCAATGATCAAATGTACTGCTGACAAGAAACAGGCATCAGAACAGCGTGTGAAAAGTGGACATCCTCTAATGGTTGTTCTGTGATCTTCCAGGCGAGCAGAGCCCAAACGTGTCTCTGATGCAGAGGATGTCGGACATGTTGTCCCGTTGGTTTGAGGAGGCGAGTGAGGCTCAGGGAAGCAGAGGGACCCGTCCTCAGACACGACCCAGAGGTGAGGCATCAGTCCAGACTGCACTTAGACACTGTGAACACATAAAAAAAACTACATATTTCAGGCTTGAAATGTATAGATTTTTGAGGAACAGAGGAAACCTGTAGCCATCCTGACTGCTGATTTTTATTTAATAAGATTTTAATTTTCCAAATATGTATTGGCCTGCATCATGTACACTTACACATAATATCACGTAATGCTAACAACCTCCTCTGTGCATTCAGAGGTCCAGTTAAATGATTTTATGGCTCACAGATTGGAATTATTTCCCCACGCGGGCTTTAAACTGGTTTATTCTTTTCTATAGCTGTTGTCACTTGAGATCGTAAACATCTATTTATTTTCTTTTTCCAGGAACTGCAGTCCGTCCAGAGGCGGCATCGAGTACCTCAGCTGCTGTTACTGCAGGAGACTCCAGACAGGTGTCCAGCGCCCCCGTGAGGCCTGAGGGGACAGACACTCTGGAGGTACCTGCCAGCCCTGCTGCAGCCGCTGCCGCCCCCCTGCCTGAATCTACTTCCTTTTCCTCTTCAGGGTCGTCGTCGACAGTCCCGGCACCTCCCCCCTCCAGCTCCTCGTCAGTAGAGAGTTCTGTCCCTTCTGCCTCCCCAGTCATCTCCTCTCCAGACACAGAGCAGAGGAGTCAGGCCGACACGGGCGAGACCCCCACGCCAATGGCCACGCCCACCTCAGAACCTGTACTCTCAGGTAGACGCACACACCTGCTTCCACAGAAACAGTTTCAGAAATGTATTTTTCACCCTTCAATCCAGGTAGTAGGTCAACTCTGTCTTTCCTTTACGTACTGTATGTGTCTGTGTGTGTGTGTGTGTGTGTGTGTGTGTGTGTGTGAGTATGTGTTGGAGCCACTCCTATCAAGCAGCAGCCTCACTTCAATCTCTTTTCCTTCAGCATCTGCATTTGCCCTTCTCCTTGTTTTTTTTTCTTTTTCTTTTTGCCTGACTCTCTGCTCCTGATCCTCCTCCTCACATCCTCCCCTCAGTCTTCTAATCATGCATCCACTCTCCCTCTCTTCCTCTGCCTCTCTGTCAGAGTATGGTCCTCATCGGCTGCCCATAAGTTTAGTGTGTAGGCGTTTGCAGAGGTTACTCCGGCTGGCCGAACCCCCAAGACAGGGTCAGAGAGCAACCACTTCTTCTTCTTCTTCTGCAGCCTCTGAGAGACAGTCACAGAGAGCTGCCGCTGCTGCTGCTGCTGAGGCTGAGACGCAACCCCTTACAGGTTACCAGCCCCTCTGAGTTCCCCCCCTTACCCCCTGCTGCTCCCCCTCATTACGGCTTGTTTGCCTGGATACCCCTCCTCTCCCTCCTGCCTCCCTCGCCATCTTCCTCTTTCCATAGAGACAATTATATTCCAAGAGGATCAAGCCTTGCTAGAACTGACCACTAATCCCGCCGCGATCACCCTCTCCATTCCCCCACTACTGCACCTTGTTGCTTATTAACCTTTCCACTGTTTGCTCGGCCCCCTCGCTCAATCCATCGCTCCACTCGTTTTCACCTGCAATTGTCCTGTCGGAGTGGCACCAGCCAACCAGCGTGGAGCTCTGCTGCTTCGGCGTCCTCACAGCTCATGTGGTTGTTCACTCATGTTTGATGATACTTACTGATCAGTCAACTCGTAGATTGATTTCACTTCAGCTTGAGAATCATAACTTTAGCCCCTTTTTTCAGACATGGATTATGTAACACTGCTGGCTTTTTTGTCATTCAGTCAGAGGTTACAGGTTTATTCAGACATGACGGCTGCATCACTCAAGGATTTAAAAACTTATTTTGCCCTTTTGAAGCCTTAATTAATGAGCATGAGTGACACATCAGTTTCATCATTTATGAAATGTGAATTTCTGTTTTATGATTTCACACAGCACATGAGCAAAGAATGACAAGCACTCCTGTTTGCTCACATGCTGTGTGTAAATTGTTTATTTCCTATTTTCTTTTTGCATAAGAGAGGATAATCGGGTGATAGATTTATTACAGTGAGTGCTCATTCGTGGAATACGTGCATTCAATGTCTGTGTTCTTTAAACTTTGTTGTGCTGTAGCTTTCAAAGCATTCAAAGTAGATAGTGTCACAGAAATGTTATTAAGTCTAACTCAATAACTTTGTCCTCATGACTTTTTTTTTTTTTTTTTAACATAAAAGTGACTCTGGTGCTTATTCAACAATGAGACCAATGCAAAAATCTGCAATTACACTTACGCAATGAGGTGCATGTCTGAAAGGGGCTTTATTAGACAAGTTGTTAAATTAAACCAGCGATGACACAAATTATGCATTCATTGAACGCGTAGTGTCTTTGCTTGTATTGTTTAGGTGAAAGCCAGGCCGCACTATCAGATCAAGCACAGAGGTGCTTTTGTTAAGTTTGTTCAATCTGAAAAACATGGTGGATAACAGCAAGCTTAAAGGACAGGTTCATAATTTTATGTGTCTGCCTTAAAACAACAGTCAGGTGTCTATATGAACAGTGAAAGAGGTTTTCCTCACTGTAATCGTTCCTCCTGCATACTGGCATACTCCAAATGTGCTTTCAATGTAAATGATGGAGGCCAAAATTCACAGTCTGTCCACACAGTCAGTTTGTGCAAAAATCATTTAAAAGTAGATGTGAAGCTTATGAGTCTTCATCTGTCTGAGTTAGTCATATCAAGTGGATATCTGTCACAGTCTTTTTATCATCAAATTCCCTCTTTTTGCTCCTTGTTGAGCTGCAGTGTATGCACAGTAACAAAAAGAGGGGCTTTGGCACTAAAAAAACACTGAAGATATTTGAAAATAGATATATGAAACATATTTACTTGATTTAATTAATTCTCACAGCTGAAGCTTCATATTAGCTTCAGACAAACTTTTCAATACACAGAAGGAGGCTTGTGAATTTTGTCCCACCTCAGTTACATTATGAATGGATCTTCTAATGCTCAGTTATGGCAAGAAAAACCTGGTTAAATGTTAATTTGGGCACCTGACAAGTGTGAACCCGTCCTTTAAGGTGTGTATCAATCTGACAATAAGCTATTCTTGATGGTTGTGATTTCCCAGTTTAAACAACTTTTCAGGTATAAACTATTTCTAAAGAATCTGTAGCAAGCATTTGTGCACTTGTCATTTTTTTCATTCAGATTTACTAATCTCTGGTACTCATTCTGCATATAAAAGCCGAAGCTGTACTCACAGTGTGTGAAATGATCTCCCCTGGTTTGCAAATCACTGAATCCGATGAAGTTTTTATCCCTTTGGCTGATTTTTACAGCTCTTACTGCTTGGCCTCGGATCGTTTTATTTTTAACATGACTTTGAAGTTATCTCTTGTGCGTGTTGACTGTGAGTCCTAAGGTTTGACCTCTGTGTCCGCTGTTTGGTCGGTCTCATTTGTGTTCCAGATTCCCCCTCGTCTGTGGTAAACAAACAGCTGGGATCCATGACTCTCGATGAACAGCAGGGTGCGTCCTCTCCTCCCACTCCTGCCACCAGCTTTGTCTTTTTCACCTTCCCTCAGATACGCATTCTTTCATACCCCTCCACAGTCTTTCTCCTGTCGTTTTCATGCTCAGCTTTCTCTGTTCCCAACTCTTAACTTTCCCATCATTCCCATTATCAAGTTACTGTTACTTTGTCTAAAGGATACTATAATAAGTGAATAATATAATATGATCAAGCATCTCTGTAGCATCAACATCCATTTATAAGAGATGATGTGATAAAGTGATTTTTAAAAAAAGCATGGCCATTATTATGTGAATATTGATTTATTTTCATTAGTTTGCTTTGCATGATGCAGTTGGAAGCTAACCAACTGCTTTACTGCACTTATAGGGAGCTTGCAGGGATTAACTCACTGAAATTCATGAAGCTTAAAAATGCATTTCCTTCTGCATAAAACATTTGCATAGCCCAGATTAAAAGTATTATAAATTCTGCATTGCTTGCGTCTATGTTTACTAGCTTGCATTCTTCTTCTTCTCTGCCTTTGCTTGCTGGTGTTACAGCCACCTGTAGATCACTGGCACTGTAAGAAACCATCGGCAGACCTGTGTGTGTGCGTCCTTGTACAACACCAGGATCCACTCATTTAAAAAAACAATAAATGTTATGATTATAGCTTCTCTTGTCTGAAGGAGACGAACAGGTACATATCACACCCCAAATAAACACTGAAACAGGTTGAAAAATATGTTCTAAAGTTAAGCAGAAGCTGAAATGGATCAAATGATTACCTTCTTAAATTGGACTTTTTCATTTAAAAAAAATCCTCTTCGTGTTTCTTTGCTGAGCTGCGGTGGAGTCATATTAACAAAAAGAAGGATTTTCATGCTAAAACGACTGTAACATAGCCTCTTGATTTGTGTAAATCAGTCGGCTTAAGCCTCATATGAACTTATAATAAAATATAATAATAATAATATAATAAAAACGATAATAATAGTAATAAAATAGTTAGTAATATTTAAAAAATGTCCATCACATTTTCCAAAGCTCAAGCTGACATATATTCAAACTGCTCGTTCTGTCCGACCAAATCATCCAAAACCCACAGATATTTAATTTAATATCACGAAAAAACCAGCAAATATTCAGACATCAGAGGCTGGAAACGGTCAACTTTGAGCACTTTAGCTTAAAAAAATGTTATTGTTGATAATCAAAATAATTAAACTTTCTGTTGAACGGCTAATTGATGAATTGATGAATCGACTAATGGCTACAGTTGTATAAAAGCTTGAGAGGGTTCTCCTCTCACCTAAATACAACAGTGATACATGTGAATTTGTTTGCTGTGCACAAAACAATAAAAAACGAAGAAAAAAAGAAATGTGTATATATAATATATGGCAGGGTTAAGCTGCTTTATGCCTGTGATGACCAGCTGAGGGGTGTAATGATCCTTCAGGTCTCTGTGTTTGTCTGTTTCTGTGGCGGTTGATACTTGAATCACTGTTACGATGTGTCCACCCTTGTCCGCTCTGTCAGTGTCTGCTGCATGTTCCCATTTCTGTCTGTGATGGTAGTCAGCGGGAAGTAATGCAACAGAAAATTGCATGTCTCCAGTGTGTTGTGCAAGAACCGGTTACACACTGACCTCTAAGCTGAAACTTGTTATCAAAATGATTTGATTTAGCGTGATTTAGCGTGTCGTAGTGTGTCATTGATTCAGTGCGTCGTCCTCTCGCCCCTCAGGAGGAGCTGCAAGTTCACTCCTTGATGAATCTGTGTCTGTACCAGCCAGCAGCATTACCTCCACCTCCACCTCCACCTCCAGCTCCAGCTCCACCACTGCTGGCACCACTCGACCCAGTGCAGCAGAGCCCGTCCTCAGCCTGCACTACAGCTCAGAGGGAACCACCACCAGCACCATCAAGCTGGATTTCACTGATGAGTGGTGAGTGAAACCTGAGCAGTGGGAGAGAAACGTCCCATGAATCTGATATCCGTGTGAATGTCTGTGACAGTTCGCATTGTTGCAGAGCTTTTTTATCCTCACACCTGTAACAGATTTCATTCTTTGATGTTTTGATGGAGGTTTTATTCATTTCAAACAAGCTAACCTTTAACCGTTGCATCTCCTTATCACAAAAGACAATGGATGACGTCCAGCGTATTCACAGCTAAGAAGCAAATGCTAATAAATTGAATATAAACAATCAGAAACGAACAGAAAGGATCAACAGTCAATCAACATAACTGAACCAAACTCATCTGGCACCAAGAACATTTTAGAAAAAAGAGAAAGAAGAGATCTCAACAAGTGCTCAACCAAACAGGAAATACCAACGATGGAATACACACACACAGGCGCACACACACACACACACACACACACACACACACACACACACACACACACACACACACACACACACACACACACACACACACACACACACACATACACAGTTTCTATCCTCCCGTGATTATTTTTATAATAACTGTCCAACAGGAAATTATTGTGGGAGCAAGTAAACTGTGTGTGGATTCAACTGTCCTGTTTTTTTCCCACAAATTCAAACCTGAACTCAAAGTGAATATTTATTGTAGAAACTAATAAATGTTAGTCACAGGATCAGAAGAAACCACTGCATCACTGGTGAAATGTGATTACAGTGCAGTGTCACTTGTATTCATTATATTTAAAATAGTTTATTTAATTACAGTAATGGGGTTGGTAGACCTTCACGTAGGCTAGTGTGCAGATTTAGCATACAAAAAGTCGACTCAATAAACAGATGATGACATGCTGAAACGTATCGATCCGTTAAAGATAGTTCACTCTTGCTGAATTCAAGCAAATTGGAAACTGATATGTTGGATACAGACACATCAACAGCTGAACAGATGAAAACAAATGTAAATGTGTCCAAACCTGTGAGAAGCTTAAAGGACTCAGCCAGTTTGATTTCTTCCTTTACAGGAGCAGCAGCACATCCAGCTCTATGGGCAGTGCAGGTCCCAAAGCATCCGAGGCTGCACAGAGCAGAGAGAGTCTGTCGACAGAGAGCTCCGCTTTAGAGCCAGGTGAGTCGTTGCTCCTAAACTTAAAAAAAAATCAAATGTAACTTTACTATCCTAAGAAGTTAAAGAATTGGTTGGAGGTCCCAAAAAAATCAGGAGCAACTCCAGAAATGCAGAAAGCAAAACAACAGAGACAATAAAAAGAAAGATGTAGTAATAAGAAAATGTCTGTGCTCCCTAGTATGTGAATTCTGTGGACATTTCCTCCTCCGATTTCATGTAAAGTCGAGCTCGCTGTTCCCTCTCTTCAAAATTTATAGAAAGCCTTGTTGTCTCATGGTGCTGAAAGAGAAACTTGTCTTAGATTGAAGGAATTTTTGTAAAGAAAAACAATTGTCACTTTAAATAAAAATAAGACTTATGATTAGAAGATTTTTTAATTTATTTAACTAGGCAAAAATCCCCCTGAGACGGAGATCCTGCAGGGTGGCAGCATTACAAGCTTCAGACAGGACAATATATACTATATACACCAGGCACACTCATAAAACAGTACAAAAAACCAGATAATAAAGGCTCAAAGAACGGAGAAAGTTACAAAACACTTGTCAGTAGTTTTAAGAAAATTAAAATAAGCAAAAATCAGAGACAGTAACGGAAGCATTTCATCTGGAATCTGTCATCTAACTTGACCGTCTACAACAAACCAGACAAAAGTACATTTTCTGTATATTTTATGTATTAACGCCCCCCCCCCCCCCCCCCCCCCCAGCTCCCTCTGTGTCCTCGAGGCAGCAGAGCATGCCTGCCGCCTGCGCAGAGCCCTCGTGTGCCGCCTCCTGCTCCGGAGCGCCCAGCAGCTCGTCGGCCACGGCATCGGTGCAGGGCTCCTCCTCATCATCACCGCTGGAGAGGAGTCAGCCTGAGGAGGACACGTCAGGGGGCTGCAGGAGGCAGGAGCCCACTTCCACAGAAGAAGCACAGGAGGGAGAGGAGAGCCAGAGCCAGAGCCAGCCTGCTCGGGCCAACCAGGACTCTGACGACAGCGACGACGATCCGATCCTCATCCCGGCAACACGGTTCAGAGGACAGGGACAGAGGTACGCCGGACAAAATGACACTCTTGTTCCTATTGATGCACTAGAAGCAAAAAAACCAAAAACTCTTATGTTTGCTTGTATTTAAATGTTGCTTTTGTTTACAATCACTTGTCAGGGGCGGGGTTCTCTGATTTGGGGTTTTTTTGTGATGTGACTGTTTCACTACAAATATAGATTTAATTCCAGAGGATCTGCAGTAGGAGATAGAATGATCAGGTAAAGTCGTTTGCACTCGCAACCAAAGCATCTATCTAACCTGTCGGGTGTGTGACATGCAGCAGAGCGTTTAAACCCAACAGCACAACACAAAACCTGCAGCAAGTGTGAAGATAACAGTTTTTGTGTCGGTTTGGTGATTTCACTCACAGAGAAAAACTAATCAACACACAAACTAATAAACTGTTGCGTTAGAGCGCCATGCATGAGCTACTGATTCCACCAGTGCTGTGAGAGGCATTGTTACAGCAGCTTTTCAAAGATGTTAAACAGTGGACGGATGGAGAATGAACGATGGGACGTCCTGATGGAAAGGAACACATATAAAAAAAAAAAAACCTGATTACTTTTTATCAGCTGATATATAACATACACATGTGCTGTAAAAAACCTCAGTCATGAAGTTTAAAAGACTTTGCAAATAACAAGAGTTTGATTCAGTTATGATGATGTTTTGCAGACTTGCCAACGCTGGACGCATTTTAAATATTGTACATAAATTGCAAACATACACATAGCAGCACATCGGTGAGGGATGCACTGATGATGAAAATTATTGACAGCAATAAGAGATTTTTTACAAAAATATCTACAGATACCAAAACTTCTAGCAGCTTATTTATGCCTGTGTGTACATTTGTCTTTCACCTGCTTAAACACAGCTTACCAAGGAGCTCAATTTCACTCAGGCTACACACTAACCTACCACTACTGCTGCATTTATATCATTTCTATTTATTACACCTCCACAAAAATCAAACTTTAAGCCAATTACATTTTTGACAATATGATTTTCAGCTATTTGGAAACGATGATGACAAGCCTAAACAGATGTACAGGTCGGCAGGTCTGGTGTTTGGTCTTGAAAGTAGCTGCTTTCTAGCTCGGGGGTTTGTTGAATAGATCAGTCTGGCATAAATGGCATGGGGTTCATTAGCTTCAGTGACAGCATGACGTTGTGTGTCTGTTTTTGTGTGTGTGTGTGTGTCTGTCTTTATAGTTACACTTGTGTCGGGCTTTCTTGTGTTTCTCAGACGCTCTGCAGCAGCTCGTATCCAGGAGCTGTTCCGCAGGAGGAAAGAAAGACGGGAGATGGAGGAGAGTGAGATGCAGAATATCAGGAGACCCTCAGTCAAAATGGTCTACAAGGGTCACCGTAACTCCAGGACGATGGTACGCCTCAAGCCATTTTTACATTATATTAGTTAGTCACCTAGTTAGTGTTGGCTTTCTGTAGCAATCTGATTTGTTAACTTCTATCTTTAAACATCCAGATTAAAGAGTCGTGTTTCTGGGGCAACAACTTTGTGATGAGCGGTTCAGACTGCGGCCACATCTTCATCTGGGACAGACACACCGCAGAGCACCTCATGCTGCTTGAAGCCGACAACCATGTGGTGAACTGCCTGCAGCCGCACCCCTACGACCCCAGTCAGTCCTGCCGCAAGCTTCTCCCAACAACATCAGACACTCCTCTGCTGCTCCGTGACGTTGTTTTTCACCATCTTAAACATTGTGTTTGTTTTCTGCTCCGTTTCCAGTTTTGGCTTCCTCAGGGATAGACTACGATATCAAGATTTGGTCACCGCTGGAGGAGTCGCCCTCTTTCAACAGAGTCCTCGCTGATGAGGTTCGACTATCAGTGAAATCAGTGGATTGATTGATTGATTAATTGGTTTGCAACAAAGCTCTGTCTGGATTTAAAAGACAGCACAGAGCAACAACAACCAAAAAGATCACAAAGTTCAACAAGAGAGCATTTCAAGCATTTACTCAACAGAAGTTTCCTATTATGAAGGATACAGCATCCTCTGTCTCAGCTGTCACACATTATCTATTAATCTCCTCCCAGAAAGCCAAAGCACATTACCTTCAGACAACCAAAGCAAATCAGGTTTCTTTTAACTGATTTTTGTCCTTATTTCACCACAGTCAGGGCAATGAAACACAAAATGAAATTCGTGGAAGTGAAAGCTGAAATCCTGCATCTGATCGAGAGATAACATGGAAGAGATGCATCTTCAGATTGACCTTTTTAAATGTATTTTTCATTTCTTCTGGCTTCATTTAAAGCCAAATAGTAGAAAAGTGTTGAAGTAACTCTCCACTTTACCACAAACAAGGTGACAGAACACAGAAATGACCATAAAACCAAGTAAGAAAATATTAGTTTTTTAAGTGACATGGACTATAAATGAAGAAATATAAGGAGACTAAGACATGTTAGACACCAAAAAGCTCGAACTCCATGTTTAAGTATCTTTACAAAACTCCCAATAATAGATATCTGCGATTCAGGAAGATCAGTGCTGCATAAAAAAACTCAGATATATAAATCCATTGTATTCATACATGTTTTACAGCTCTAGCAGATTACTGAAATATGTCATCGACGCAAAATCGTGTTTATAAGTAGTTCTCATAAAGTTATGAAGTGTCAAGCTGATGAAATAGTGCTACGTATGTTGTTGTTTTTTTGTAGTGGTGTAAGAGGGGTTTAGGTTTCCACGATCACTAAGAACAGGTTGTTTCCTTTTAGAGAAAAAGCTTATTTTCTCTTTTCAGCACAACAGCTTTTGCACTTATTTCTCCACATCCTTCACACTTCCTCTCACCTTTCTTTTTCATCTTTCTTCTTCTCCACTTTCAAGGTAATAACTCGGAACGAGCTGATGCTAGAGGAGACGAGGAACACAATCACAGTCCCGGCTTCGTTCATGCTGCGAATGTTGGCCTCCCTTAATCACATCAGATCAGGTACAAACACAGTCTGTTTCACATCATGCAAATTGTTTGGATATTTGTGCCTGTCAATGCCCGGCTACAGTAGGACTCTATGTTCTGCAAAACAGTTGACCTGGCCTGCTTTTGTCTTGTTTTTCTCTTTCTATCTTTTAACGTCTGCCTTTTTCTTCCCTGTAGATCGACTAGAAGGTGATCGCTCTGAAGGTTCAGGCCAGGAAAACGAGGACGAGCAGTAGCCCGGTGGCGTTTTATTTGACAGAAAACATTTTGTTTTTTTTTGCTGTATAGCACTTGAAAACCTGAGATTTGTACAAGTACAGTGTAGAATACTTCCTTTTGAGAATTAGTGTAATTTCTAGCTCCCCCTGTGTTTTTTTAAAAAGAGACTTTCTTACTGATGTTTCTGTATGAGTTTAAACTACAACTGTGTGAATGCAAAGGCGAGGGCGTCAGTATATATTAAGTGTGAGAATAATGGCGGCTGGTGTGCAAGGATGTTAAGTGCAATATTATTTTGTGAGGGGAGAGTGAGCTTTGATCAGTGTTAACGTGTGACATTTTTGAAGTTGTAGCACAACGTTAAGAGATGTTGACGTGCTGTTTCGGCAGTTACCATGTAAACAAAGACTTTAAGTAAACCATACCCGGAGAATACTTTAATTTTGTTGTTTGAGGGAAAAAAACAAAGTTGTGGTTCTTCTCCCTCAATGGTTATGTCAATAAATTAATCTTTTACAAAATTTGAAAGAAAATAAAGCTAAATGGCATCTCAAAGATGCCTGCGTTCAGAGCTGGGCGACTGGATTCTACTGGCTACAACCAAATGAATGAACTTAAATTCATTCCAGAAAGAAACCGGCTGTACGTCACATGCTGATTCCTGCAGTGATTCAGAGACTGATGGGCTGCTGCAAGAAGGCCGCAGAGACACACAGACGGTTGACAAGAAGACTAATAGTTGAACTACTCACAGAAACAACGGCACAAACATACATTTGTTCAGAAAATTTTATGTAAAAAAACCAAACTTTAATAGAATCTTAATACAGATATTAATAGTTACTGTATAGTGAAAATCAAAAGGTTATATCACTTCTCAGGTGTATAGCATTTCTTACAAAAATAGTACCATTCAAACAGAATATGAAAATACGAGGTAAGACTGAAGCACCAGAGTTGTGCTCTAATTATTACAAGTGTACTCTTTCATTTATAACCGATGGTGATGGAGTGAAGAGACGGGTAAACACACGTACCGCTCAGTGTTTACTCTCAGACAGTGTTGGAGATTTTAAAACATCAATCTTGCTCTGAAAAAAACATTTTTGGTTCTGATTAGACATTGATCACAACTTCTATTTAAGTTGACTTAATAAAATGACATTATTTATTTCTGACATGCTCTACAGCACTGTGCACAATTTGAGTTCGACTATTGTGAAAATCTTGAATTATTGATTGGATGTCGTATCATCATGAATCCACTTTGTTGTTTACTTATTTGGTCTTAACTACATCATTGCTTTTTGACACACAAAAATAGACATAATAGTAATGATAATAATCACCTTCTCTGTCATGAAATGAGACATAAAAACAAAGCAAATAACAGAGTTATTTGTGAGATAGAAATGATGTATTAGTTTGTTTTCATACTGTCCTGCCATAATAAGGCACACCTTGAAAATTGTGGAAACACAATTAAAATTAAATATAATTGTAAACGCGTTACTAGAATATCAGACCATGTGGGTTACAGTAGTTAATGCTTCCTATATAATGCAATTTTTTTCAAAACAGAAGCTTGCAAAGACACTGATGTCGTGCACTTGGTCCAATGCAGTGGAATGAATAAAACGCACCTTCCTGTTTCCTAATTATTTCAAGTATGGAGTACCCAAGTGTCGAGACCAGACTTCGTTAACTGCACCACAGAGCGCGATGAGTGGTCACAGTTCATAGAAAAGTGTTCACAGGTTCACCGGTGTGAAGCCCTCGCAGTCCACAAATAAACAGATCACAAACGTGCCGGCTGAGTTCAGGCCGGTTTTTCCTCCACGTCCTGCTCTTCTTCATCTGTGTCATCTTTGACGATCCCTTCATCGATACTCTCTAGCCTCAGTCTCTGACCGTCCAGGTACCTGGGTCTCGGTGCTGCTCTGGTTGTGAACAGTCCCCCTGGCAGAGCCAACCCGTCTCCAAACAGGGTGAGCTTGGCGTCGCTCTCGATGGCCTTCGCCAGGCAGGAGGCGAAGGTGTCGAGACATTTGTGCACCTCTGCATGGACTTGGACCGAGGACGTGTTGGTGTTTTCAGCTGAGTAGTAAAACGCAGTGACGTATTAGAAAAAAATGCTTTAGTGAACATGTTTTAGTTAAAGTGCATCCAGTATGATGTTTATTTGGGTTTTTTTGGGGGTGGGTGGGAATGACGGATACCTTTGGAATGCTCCACCTGGTCTTCAAATGTGACCGAGCTCCTCCTCTTCCCGGACGGATTCCCGTGGTTGTGTGGGTGGGAGAAACCGTCTGTGGAGAAGTTATCCAGCAGCATCACGTCTGTGCCTGCGAGGGTAATATTAGAGACAAAAAAAGGCTGCGTGACTGAAAGCAGTACCGTACAAACCACTTCAGACACCATCTCCACAACGGACACAGAAGAGTCGGATAATCAGACGTTTCCTGGTATTACACATGACCTTACTTGCCCTGCCGACACCGTCCTGAACCGGAAAAATGAGCTGTCAGAAGAGGAATGTGAGGCTGACTGTAACAAAGCTGTGGGAGTATGACGCTGTGGTGGTGTTAAGACCATTAGCCAGCCCTCAAACCTCCTGTTTACACACGTGGAATGATTCACTTTGTCTCCCTTTTATTTTCAAGTTAAGTCAAACAGTCGAGTTTTAAAAGGAAGAAAGGAACATGTCTGATATTATTACTGTTGGTTGGTAGTTTGTAAATGTAACCCTGGACAATGGTAGGTTGTAATGCTGAAACCATTAGTCGACGGATTTCAAACATTCTTGTTTCAACTTCTTTAATATGAGGATTTGCTGTTTTTTTCTACTTTAATGAGTGGAAATTCAATGTCTTTGGGATTTTAACTGTTGGTCAGATAAAACAAGCTGTTTGAAGACGTTAATTTCAGATCTGGGGATTTTTTTCCTATATTTTCTGATATTTCATTAAGCTCATTTTCATCAAAAATGTTTACAGTTTAGGTGATACAAAAGTACAAATTTATCATAAATATTAAGGCAAACTCAATCCTTCAAGCATATTTTTCCAGCTTTTATCTTCTGTTTAGACTATTTCTTTGCAAGAAGTGTGCTAAAGCTCTTCTCCTTTGTCTATGTGGGTTTAGACATATTATTTCACAACCATTAAAAGAGTTTAAGCTTGTGATCTGATTAGCTTTTTGAATGTTTGTAAGTCATTGGTTACTGTTAGTTTGAATTTTTATAAAATTCAAACTAACAATTCATTGCAATGAAAGAACATCAGGGCTTGTCTAGCCCTGATGTGAAATAAAGTTATATAACATTATAGTTATGTGTTGCACAAAGTGCTTCACAGTTCATTGAAACACTTGATAAACATTTACATAACAGAAAATGCTGAATTCGCAAGTCTGATGTTGTCGGGTGGGTCACTTACACGAGTCCTGAGTGAAACTGAAGCCGGTATCGCCTGTGCTGCTCCCGGGGGCCAGCAGATGACCTCCACCGGCCAGCATGGCTGTCAGGTGAGGCGACATACCCAAATCTAATGGAACACAAACAAAATGTCATGTGATCAGTGTACGACACAAACTAACACGAAATCCATCACAGTTCATGAGCCGCTGCCGTTCTCCCACCTGTGATTCTGTTGGAGATGCTGAAGAGGCGGGATGTCCTTTGTCGTGTGGCGAATGATTCTCTGTAGTAACGATCTCCGAAGCACATCCCCAGCAGCTCCTTCCTCACCGTCTTATTCCACAGGCCGTAGATCAGCGGGTGACAGACGGCGCTGCAGAAGGACAGCCACGCCACCAGAGTCTCCAGCCCTTGAGAAACACTCCCCTGTCCCCACAAGGCCTCCGTAGACACCACCCCGACGTACGGCCCCCAGGTCATGAGGAATGTCCCTATCACCACTAAGATGGTGACGAAGGCCTTGCACTGACTCCCTGCGTACACGAGACTCCGCCGGCTTCCGTTAGAGGAAGTGGAGGTGCTCGAGTTCTTGCGTCCATTCCTCTGCGCTCCAGTGGAGTCGTCCTGGGCCACAACAGTCCCACAGTGCACTTTCCGGGCTTTCATGCGAGCAACGCGGAAAATGACGCCGTAACAGGCCAGCATGATGATGAGGGGAGGGAGCATGCACCAGGTGACCCAGAAGGCCGTGTAGCCCGGCTCCCTGTGCCAAGAGGCAACACAGGTTCTCTTGAAACAGTCAAATTCAAAGGAAGACCAGCCGAACAGAGGAGGCAGGCAGCCCACCAGGGAGTGCAACCACACGTAGGCGATGACGACGACCGCCCGGTTCCCCGTGATCTTCATGGGGTAGATCATCGGGTAAAGCACTGCGTAGTATCTGTTGGAACGAGAGGGGAACACAGTGAAGAGACCCTGCAGAGAGGAAACTCAACGTGCTCTGAGGGGAGTTGTCTGATCCAAGCAACACACAAACTGCTCTGATCTGAGCAAGTGATACGGAAGCTGCGGCCAGAGCTGCTACTGCTGTTTTTTTTCCCTCCAAAAAGGCTACAAACAGAGCAGAACGGCAGCATCTTGGCAGGAGAACAAAAACACGCATCAAAAATCCCCAAAGGTGCCGACAGTGATTAGAACCATAGTGAGAACTGAAGACTGAATGTTGCTTAGCAGCTACATTTTACAGTCATTTGTGATAACGACAATATAATTTAACTGAAGTGACTTTAAATGGTAATTCTAATTCTTAGTCATTAATTATGATCTGCAATAATTATTGTCTTTTTATTTCATTGTTGATTATTTTCCAAATTGTTCCCCTCATAATTTCCTAGCTTGATATTTCTCAACAATTATCTTCTGTTATGGTACATTACTTCTTCAGAGGCCTCTGTATCGTTTTAAATTGTTTAATACCAATGAGATACTCCATAATGAGTGGATGAATTTTCTACAGCACAAAAAAACGTCTTCCTAAATGTGCATCAACACAAAGCAGCCGTACAACAATACTGACTCCATAAAATATAATCTAAAATAATTAGAAAATATCTACTCAAAGGATGAGAAAAGAAAACAATCTTACCAGACATTTGATGCTAACCCTGCATTTATCTTTTAGACCATCTTATTTGACAGTTTTAGAAACTCTTTACTGGAGGCAGATTTCAGTCCTATTTCTTCAAAAGTCTGGTTTATTTGTATATCAGTTTCATATTTCTAAAAATAGGAATGAATGGAAGCCAAGCCCCGCATATGAATGGTGCATTCATGTCAGTCGACGTTAAAGTTACTTTGTGTAAGCCCTCTAATGCTTGTCACTTGAGCTGGGAAAATACCACGGCCAAAGTGTTTGGTTAACCAGTCTTATTTACGAAGCTACATACTGACCTCAGAGGGAAACGCATGAAAAATTACATTTCACAAGTTTCTAGAAACGATGTTTAACCCTCATTTACTCTGAATGTGAATGAGGTGAAGATACATTTCAAATGTGGGGTTCTGATACAGTGACTGCAACATCATTATTATTCTCCTGCTATTTTACTCTACTTAAAAATTACTTATGTGTCATTTTCATGGGGAAAGACCGCATACTTAATTTGTTATTTATTTTTATGCCAACTTTGATGACTATAAATCAGGCTCTTGCTGATCTCATACAGATGTTGTGCCACAAATAATGATAAAGAAGAAATTTGCAACAAATTTGCAAATAAACTTAATACATATTCAAGTCAATCTCCTCGCTGCAGTATTTAGCCTGAGTGGGTGAAGATATTGGTACATATTTATGTAGAAGTCAATGCTTGATCTGCTCCCCTCTGACCTTTGTGGATATATCTCACCCAAAACTAGTAATTATTGTTTATACTCTAATTGCAACTAGATGAGCTAATCCCGATTAGGGCTTCAGAGGCAAATTCAGTTGGAATTTGTTTCCTCCTGTCTTATGAATAAAGAGCATCTTCTATTCAAATTAAGTTTAAAACGTGTCCTCTCCTCAAACAGTTAATGCTAAAAATATTATTTTATATTTGTATCTGAGTAAAATATCCGATCCACTCGTGTTATCAAAGTAGCACCACCAATGACCAAATATGGGGGCAAATGTATGAATGAATTTGTGTCTAACGAAATGTTTTATCTCTCTTTTTTTTTAAACAGCAAATGCTGACTTCAGCTTTATTGAACACACAGATACAACTTTCATCTAACTTTTGGCAAGAAAGTGAATACTGTGCTTCAGTATAACCATGGCAGTGATTATCTTGGTGCATTTGACTACAATCATTTTTCTGACACTAACCTGTCAATGGCGATAGCCCCAAGTGTCAGCATGCTGGCAGAGCTGATGAGCAGATAGAGCAGGGCGGTGAAGTTGCACCACACCACCCCAAACACCCACTCTCTCTTTGCTGAGCTCACAGCCACGAACGGCAGCACCAGCATGGACAGCAGCAGGTTGGATAGCGTTAGGCTGAACACAAACTTGTTGCTGGGCGTGAGCAGATAAGGCCTGCGATATAGGGTCACCACGATCAGGAGGTTCCCCAGGCAGGCAAGGAGAGTGATGGTCACGATGGAGACTGACTCCAGGGCAGCCAGACCCTCACCATTCCCCACCGCGGTGCAGTTCCTACTGGTGTTCATGGCGAGAGGTTGGGTCTCCGGACAGGTGAAGGAATGGCAGGAGGCTGATGCGGAGGAAGAAGACATGAGAAAAAAAAGGATGCATAAGGAAGAATATTACAAACACAGCAATTAACAGACTTCTGAAACATGGTTGTGTAAACCGTCACAATGGACACTGAGCCATCATTACTAGTGTGTGGTAACAAAGCTTAGGGATAGAAATAACAGGTTTTTCAATATAATAAAGTATGTTTGCTTGATAACCAATATAACCGATTAATCAAATACAAAACATCGTTGCAGATTTAATTATTTTTGATATACTAATCAATAAACCAATTTACTGTTACATGTATAATGCACTTTATGCACAGATTGATCTAATAAAGTGTGCATGCCATCACCTCATAACCATTATGTAACTCTGACAAATATTAATGCAGACTTTATGTTAACAGCAATGGATTATACAAGTCAGGCCTACTAATTGATTTTCATATTGTACGAAAATAAATGGAAACCAACAGCTGCTAAAAATGGTTTGCAGGCTAGTGAGTTGTGATGTAAGACATGAATTCAATTTATGAATGGATGAAACATATAAAACCATTGAAACAGTCCTCTGAGACATGTCTGGAGATGATCTCCAGACAGGAGTTGATGATCACACTACATTTCCAAGGGAATTATTGTACATTTTTCTCCATTATAGCTGTATATAGATTCTTTGCAGATTCAGATTTTATAAACAAGCCATTATTAACTACTGGCCATTTATATAGATTGAACTACTCAACAATAATGATCTAATAATGTCATTTTGTTAAAACGTAATCCCTGGAGGATAATGAAATAGTCATAGCAGCCAGGTACAGTAAAATACAATAAAAACACCAGTTGCAGAGATACATTGCAGAGTGGAGGTCCAGTACACAGTCTCCATACGTGAAGATATAGAGGATGATAATAAATACGTGAAGATATAGAGGATGATAATAAATACGTGAAGATATAGAGGGTGATAATAAATAAGGATAAATAAGGCAGCGGCGATAATAATTCGATATTTTACGCGATGTGACTTTGAATGCAGGACTCTCTGAAATATGTTTATAGTGTTACTGATATTTTCACTAAAGTAAAGGATCTGACCACTGCCTTTAAATAATGTAACATACTGATCGATGTTAAGCCAAGGACGCAGTCATGTCACTGAGCTGAATTTACAACCTTTAACCTTACACCAAACTTATAAGACTAGAGGCTAAAATAATCACAGATAAATCAGCTGTGTTGAGAGTTGAAATATTATCTGAGTAAAGTGACAGAAAGCTGACTCAACTTGAAGTTACACCGACGGCCATCTAACATGAGTTAAGTTAGCTCCGTTAGTCAACATTATTTAAGTCTCATCACAGCGTTACTTTGCTAACTTTTGGTAAACTTTTAGGAAAAAAGTGGAAATTGGAAACGAAAGTGACCAGTAAGCCACGGCGTCTGGACACACTTTATGTTTGTGTATACTTCCAATGTACGCTTAGTAAGAGCTGAGTATGTTGCAGCTCTGTGACTAGCACTAGTCCCACACTTGGTTAGCGGTGATGCTAAACTAGCCACTGTTAGTTAGCCTAACTTAGTTCAGCTACTTTCTCCCATTGTCCTCCTGAAACACTCATCCCTTTATACCTGGTTTGGTTCGACGACGTAGCTCCACATTTTCTCCGCCACAGATGCAGACTGTCCATCCTAAATTACTTGTCTGTTTCTACACTGTAAGCCAGTCCCCGAGAGCCGACTCTGAGAAATCTTTGAGAGCCCCTCGACATCTTTAAGTTTGTCCCTCCTCAGGCAAATTGCAAACGGCCAGCTGCGGCTGCAATGGCGTCCTCCTCCCACCTCAGCTTTAACTCCCTCTCTCTCTTAGCAGACTCCTTCAGTGTGTGGGTGGTCGCCCCTGAGGATTGCCTTGTTTTGTTTTGGTGTCGCCATTGTTGCACCCAGCCTCATTTCTTCGTAATTAACGTGTGTAGATGATTGTAACTTTTCATATATGTTAAGGGCTTTTTACTCAGCGTTAAACTAAATGTGCTGAAAAAGCATAAACGTACATTTTTTTTCACTTTCAGTTGCAACGTATAATACAACAGCTGTGTCCGTGTATGTATGTGTAGCTCTTTAATAACAGGATGTCGGAGTTTATGAATGAAATACTGCGTTGCATCGTTTTGATCCGTCTGGACCACCCAGGTAGATCTGAAGCTTCCCGCACTAACACGTCACACTCTGCCAGCCAATGAGAGAGCTGTACCCACTCTGTCCACTTGATGGCGCACTTTGCCCAAACTTAATATAAAACCTGGACCAGTCCGCGTTTCTCCTCTTGTTTCTAATACAGTTAGGCGATATTTATTTGAATTCTCACCCACCTACTATGTGGATAACTTGAGTGGATAATAAGTCTCATTTAGTCTCACTGATGCCTAGAATCACATTTTGTAGGCAGATCATTTGGTTATATTTTTATATTGGCATTTGTTGGGTCCAATACATGTAATCTCAAATAGAATAAATGAGTTGTAATTCATTGTTACAACTTCAGCAGCTTTTAAAGTAAGCAGAGAGGTCAGATGCATCTATTAAGGTTTATAGAAGATTTCATAGTTTTGATTGATGTGTGAATACTGTTGCTCAGGGTTACACATCTTGGAAGAAATTTCCACTGATGTCAATGTCTACCCGTTCAAAAATTAGTGTGTAACAATTGGGTAAGTTCATGTTAAATTCTGCTAAATGAGATCAGTACCATATACTGTTAAATCAATGTACCTGCAAGGGGTAGAAAAAAATATTTTTGGGGAATCCCTGAGGCAATAACTCTGCTATCCTGGCCTTCTGGCTGGAGATACATGGGTTTTATATTTAAAAAAAAGACATATATATATATATATATATATATATATATATATATATGTGATATATATATATATATATATATATATTTATATATATATATATATATATATATATATTATATATATTATATATATATATATATATATATATATATATTATATATTTTCTGGCAGGCTCAGAAGATGCTTTACAAACACAAGCAGTGCATATATATATATATATATATATATATATATATATATATATATATATATATGCACTGCTTGTGCATATATGCATATATATATATGCATATATATATATATGCATATATATATGCATATATATATGCATATATATATATACATATATATATATACATATATATATGCATATATATATATATACATATATATATATACATATATATATATATATATATATATATATATATATATATATATATATATATATATATATATATATATATGCACTGCTTGTGTTTGTAAAGCATCTTCTGAGCCTGCCAGAAAATATGATTCTTTGTCCCAGTCCATGTTTACTGGCTTGAGGTTTTTAAGGGGGGTGTGAAGTGCTATAATATTGATGGAGAAGAGTAAAGGATGAAGCATGTAAGAACTGTAGGATTTTTTGGAAAGAAATACTAACCGTATATATGCTTTTAATTTGGGTTAATCAGGCTTACTAATTAACCAGCCTCATATATGTGTAACTCACCCTATAATAACCTGACAGAGGGTACACTCCACTTAGGTGTGGCTGAAAAGGTAAAAGGCAGGTCACTGGTCAAATGTGATGAATGAGGGAAGAGAGTAGGTAGCTTGGTGTGAGGCTGCAGATTTAGTCTTTCTTCTTTTGCTAGAGATTAAATTATTTGTACTGAATTTTCCAGGGTTCATTTTTGCCTGTTCCATACTTTGTTTTATTCATCTCTGCAACACAGTTTCTTAAGGAACAACACTCAAAGCTGTTCAAATGTGGTGAACACGACGTAAAAGGCATGTTGGTATATATGTATACACTCACACTTTAAAAAAATCTTTGTTAAACCACATAGAAAGAGTATCATCATCCAATGACACGTTGACCACTTGCTTAAAGATATCTAATGTAGTGTGTTTTTGTCCATTTTTAGCCCAGTTGCTAAAAAAACATTTTAACATGGCACAGTAATGCAGTAACTTGAATCCAGCTAAACCAGGGACATACAGTATAAACAGATTACTTTGAACAGTCTATTCAGTGTTGAGACAAGAAAACTGTCCCACTGTTGATGTACAAAAGAAGTAGAATAAAATAATGTAAACATAGTAACTTTGAGGTATGTATGAAGCATGACAGGCCCCCGTGACACACAGTTATAATTCCACCGTAAGACCTGAAGTTAAAACTTAAGCATCGGTGTATGTGGAGTGTAGTCAGTCAGAAGAGACACCATCAGACCCTGAAAGAGAGGCGAGATGTGCTGATCAGTATCAAGACAATCAAACTGGAAGCAAAGACTCTTCTGACAGGATCAGGTCACACCAGTTTGACTCACCATGATTGTCCACTTCCTGTTCTCAGCCTCAGGGAAGACGAGGGAGCGGGATGAGTAGAAAACCTCATCGTCCACCTCCTCCATTTTCCTGGGTAGACAGTGCAGGAAGGTCCAGTCTGGTTTGGCCACACTTCCTGTCTGTAGATACATAGTGCCAAAAACATCAAGATCCAAATAAAAGGAAAATAGAGACCATTTATAATCACTGCACTTCTCATTTTGGTGTGCACTTTTTAAAAATAGATCACAATTCATGTTTTCTCCTTTTTTAAATTTAGGTAATAATATTACAATGTCAGTTACTCACATTCTGAGCAATACATTTCATAAGAGCACACTTCAAGAGTTTAATTTCAAACTTGCTCAGTAACTTGTGTGCCAGATGAAGTCTGTAATTAGTGTTAGACTAGTTCACCATACAATTTGCAGAAGGTTAAATGCTGCAGTTTTGTTTAGAACAAATGCAACAGTCAGTCAGACAGAAGCATGTTTGAGATATTGTTTTGAACTGACTTCATTTTCTCATTGTCAGCAGGGTTATTATTGTTTTGAAGTTTTCATTTTATTTAGTTTTTCAGTTTGTTTTTTTATGTCAGTTTAGTTTTACTTAGTTTAACAAGGGAATAAGTATTTTTAGTTTAGTTTTTATTTTGAGGAATTGACTAGTTTCAGTTTAGTTTTTATTTAGTTTTAGTTTTTCAGGTATTAAGAGGAAAGCCTTGATTAGTAGAAGCTGAAAAGGATGAAATAATGCCTCACACTGAGGTATAATTTGCTGTGTTCGTGGTCTCCTGCTTCTTTGTGAGAAGTTTGAAGGTGGACTTTCACATAAGTGGGATTTTTCCCTTTTAGCTGTACCCCACAAATGTTCCCATCAAACTGAACAGAATACAGTAAAATTTGAGAAAATGAAAAGAAAACTAAAACTAAGCTGATTTTATCTGCAATTTAGTTTAGTTTTAGTTAGTTTTGCATTGTTCATTGTAGTTTTTTATTTAGTTTTTGTTTTTTTGTTTTTTAAACTCTCTTTTTTTTTTTTTTTTAAATTTCACTTAACTAAATAATTTGTTCACTGCCATTTTTTTTTTAGATATTGTTTTGAACTGACTTCATTTGCTTATTGTCAGAGACTGTGTACAGTTGCCAAAAAGGACAAATTTGGGAACAATGACAATGCTGGCATGAAGTGGATGGCCCTTATTAATTTCTTTTTTGTGATTAACAGTTTTTATTGATTTCTTTTAAAACATTACAGAGCAATATACTTATCACAAATACTTAACCCCCCCTCCCCTAACCCTGCAAACCTGTTGTCACTACCCACACAGTCACCCTTGGTTGTTAACACAAATACATTGTATGCAATAGGCAGAGAAAACAAGGGGAAAGCAAAAAAAAAAAACAAATAAATAAATACGTTGGTAGACTCTATCAAGCTCCCTCTGCAGCAGCAGTCCAGACATGAACACAGTTCAAATATGCGTATTCTCCCCACATAGATTTATACAGCCACCACCTCGCTCAACACTCCCGCATGGTACCTGCCAGGTCAGTAGTCCTCCAGAGAGGACAGGTATTTGCCCCACTTTTTAGTATACACATTCATTCTTCCCGACCGTTTGTATGAAATTTTTTCGAAAGCTGCAACTCTTGCCATCTCTGCAGTCCATTCTCGGAAAGGCGGCACCCCCTCTGTTTTCCAATTCCTGAGAAGAATCTGTCTGCCTATCATAAGACTAGTTTGAACCCAATTTTTTATGTATTTATCTCCCTTTGGTAGGATCGAACCCTCGCCTAGAACAAACACTCTTGGGCTAAGAGGAATTTGAGTCCCTGAGACCTCACAGATATGCTCACATATCCTTTCCCAAAATTCTTGTACCTTATCACAGGACCATAAAACATGAATTAAATCGCCTTGCTCCGACTTGCATCGCCAACAATTTGGTGTTTGACTTAACCCAAGTCTATACAACCTATAGGGAGTCCAATAAAAGCGGTGCATAATCTTAAACTGCATTAAACGAATTTTGGCATCCCTCGACATTAATTTAATATTTTTAAAGATATTCTCCCACTCTTCAGCCTCCCATGACAGGTTCAGATCCTTTTCCCATATCCTTTTTAGAGCTGATATAGCTCCATTACTCTGGTTGTTAATCAACATGGAGTAATATTTAGATGCCTCATGACCCCTACCATAGTTCTTTATCACATCATTTAATAAATCTGCAGCTTTAGGAGCTGATGTGTTATTTCCGAAAATCCCTGATAGCAGATGGCGAAGCTGTAAATATCTAAAAAACTGAGACCTTGGAATCCCAAAATGCTGTACAATGTCCTCAAAAGATTTTAATATACCATTGTGATATATATCGCCCAGCTTGACAATGCCTTTCCCCAGCCAGTCCTTCCAGAGAAAAGGAGATTTGTTAATACAAAGTTTTGGGTTCATCCAAATACTCGAACAGGCGTTCAGATATGGATCCAGATTAAACAGCCGGGCAACTTTAATCCACATTAATTTTAAATGACCAATTATTGGGTGTGTTATTACTTTCCTATCCAACTTAATAGACAGACAATCAAGTAGTGATATCGGAGCGAGAGCGGATTGCTCAATACTGTACCAGGGCGGGGCCCTTTCGGGAGGTAATGTCCAGTGTGCAAGGTGTCTTAAATTGAATGCATAATAGTAAAACAACATCTTGGGTAATCCCAGACCTCCTTTGTACATAGGTCTCTGTAGTTTATTGATATGCAGTCGAGGTCGTTTACCGTTCCAAATAAATATCTTTGTTATTCTGTCAAACCATTTGAAATACGACAGGGGAATCTCCAGCGGAAGAGAATGTATAAGATAGGCCCTTATTAATTTCTAAGGCAAAAAGAGCTTCTTAAAAAAGGTAGATTCTGTTTCTAAACTATACATAATATAATATTCTCATTTACCTGCATTGTAATCTGGTAACCGTGGAAGTCTTTGAGCCTCTTCTTCTTTTCCTCCTCCTGTCCCATGCTGACCCAGGTGTCAGTGACCAAAACATTGCTGCCATGTGCTGCCTCCATTGGGTCAGAGGTCAGAAGAAGCTGAGTACCATGCTGAAACAAAATGAAATGTTATGAATTCATGAGAAGCCAGACAGCATCTTTTTATCATAAATTAACTGACCATAAAAGAATCAGAGTTGGTCAGTCTGTATTACTGAGGAGGAGCTCACCAGTTTAGAGAGTCTCTGTGCTTCTTGAATAACACTCTTTTCTGGCTCGTACCCCTGGGGATGAAGACACAGTATTAGCTTTGTTTTGGATTAGGATTATTTATCTCAAGCATCCCCTTTCACAAGAGGCCACTGTGGAGATGAGACGCTCAACACTGACTGCTACAAAACATGAATCATGTGACTGAAACATGAAAGGCCTCTGAAGCGGAAGTAAAATGTAAATGATCACGTAAAAAGAGGCAAACCTGAGGTGTAGCAATCTTAAGATGAACTCCCAGTTTGGCTGCAGTCATCATGAAGGAGTGGAGGACATTGTTCCCGTCTCCAATCCAGCTCACCGTTAGTCCACTAAGGGACCCGTAATGCTCCTAGAAGGGATTGGCAGTGATTTAGACAGCACTATGTCATTCTCATTTACTGAATGAAAATTGCAGTGAATGGAGGGGTTGCAGTACCTGTATGGTGAGGAAGTCGGCCAGAATCTGTATCGGGTGGTAGAGGTCAGACAGACCATTAATAATAGGGATGGAGGCCTCCTTATCCAGCTCCTCCAGCGTTGAGTGGCTGTACACTCGTGCCAAGACAATATCGCACAGTCCTGAGAGAACCCTGTGGTGGGAGTTGGGAGTTTAGAGAGGTAGGCATGTACTCAAGTGGGCATCTGTGTTTCATATACTGTGCCAGGTGTGAAAATCTGGATGTCCTTTCCCCTCAATAATTACAGCAGCAATAAGCAACGCTGCAAAAAGCACATAATCATTGATCATGTGCTTTTTGCAGCATTGATCACTGCTGTGGTAATAATGATTGATTATGTGCTTTACTTGCAACTTTTAGCTGTTTCCTTTTTAAGTTATCCTCGTCTTCTTTTTTTAATGCACAGCAGTTTTTTCTTGTTGCCTCTTATTAATGTACACTCCTTTCCAGTTTAATGTTCTTAATGTCTCTGTTTTGCTTTTTATTTCTTTCATTTAAAAAACACTTTGAGCTGCATTTTGAATGAAAGGTGTACAAATATAAAGTCTATTATAATTATTATTATTATCATCAAGACTGATGTTACCCTGAGAAGCCCACTGCTAAGATGAATACAGTACCAGTCAAAAGTTTGGACACACCTTCCCATTCCCTTTAATGAGAGTGTGTGCCCAATCTTTTGACTGGGACTGTTTGTGTGAAGGAGAGTTGTTTGCTTACTGGGATTTACTTTGATAAATAAATTAAAAGAGTGCACATATACAAGAGACATTAACATTTAAACAAAATGTTTGCACAGTCATAAAACTCACCTTGCTGTGTCTTTGCCACTCTCATTCACTCCCAGGTGGATGTCCTGGGAAGTGAGGAAACAGGGGTGTCCACCCAGCAAAGCAAAACCTGTAGTTATGACATTATGGCAACTTTAGTTTCTGTAATGGCCAACTGTTGCTTGGAAAATGCAAAAATATTTTAAGCAATTAAGCAGACAGCCACATGTAAGTGTTGCACGAGGGGGAGAAACAGAGGGGAAACTGCTCAGGGACTATTTTGTTCCAGGGATGCACTTCTATCTGCCTTGTCAGCAGTCCCTTTTGTATCCACATTAACAATGTGAACAATGTTTTACAGCTGAACACACTGACGAAGGGATCAGACCAGCTAACAGTATAGAGAAGACACATTTATTTTAAATTGTTCTAATATTCTTCACGGCTATGTAAAACTGACTAGTGACACTATATAAATGTGTAGTATTCTGCCATTCACCAGGACGTCAAACTGAACCACATGGCATATACAAGTGCAATTTTCCACATGCACACCTGTTTCTGTGGACATTCTTGTTCTGGTGCTCCTCTTCTCAAATATCATAGCAATCGACTTTCCTTGTAGAAGGGGAAGATACTGGAATAGAAATGACAGTGAGCTTCTTTAAATGACAAACATACAGGCTACAGAGGGTAAATAAGGCCGTTTAACACATGGATACACATGCACATGTTGACGTTAGCAACCTGTTTTTCATGCTTGATCCGCTGTTTGAGGTCTCCTGACACCCATATCAGTTTCTTGATTTCATCTGAGCTGAAGTCTTTCAGAGTGAGAAAACTGCGACCCTTTAAATTCACTGAACCGAGGGAAGCAGCTCCACCTCTGAAAAAGTACAACAAAGTCATAATGCATGCTTTGACTTGTAATAAAAACTCTTGCAGCAGATACTAACACTTTGACTGTCAGTAATGCTAACATAAAAGTTTTCTGGAGTTACTTAACTTACCTAAACCCTCGTGCCTGAGCGTTATGAAAAGTTTTCAAACATCTGAAAACGGGAGTGTTTGCGGTGAACAATTTAGTTGACATTGCAGACCTGAAAGTAAATTCAACAGGAGCGTAATGTTGTGTGTTTAATTCATCAGAGAGGGCAGCTTTCATTCACAGCCTGCTCGGAGCCTGATGACATGCAGCCAGAGCGTGGTACCATGACGTCACCACGTGAGGACGGAGCGGGGCGTGGCTTATACTCTGTTATTTGTCTTAGCTAAAATACAATTAATTACTGCCGCTCTTATCACTCTTTTGCAACATGCAGGCTTCTCTGAGTGATGTTTTATTCTGCCAACATGTTTCTGATCCGCATAACGAAATAGGGCGTCCTCCGACAGCTAGAAATGTGGTTGCTAGGCAACACATATAAGGTCCACTGTGCCATCAAAACTCAGCCTCTCCCTGCAAAGCACCTTTTTTTGTCTAGTTATCCGGCAGAGGTTGTATTTTCTCTATCTATCAATGCCTTAAAACTTAAAACGTAATCCCTTAACCTCTATTTTACAGGCTGCTGAAATGTTGGTTTAAAATACATTTGGATTATGTAAAATAATCTGGTACTTTTTAAAATTCAATGGTGAAAGAATTGTACTCAGTCCTTATAGTACATTATAGTAAAGTACCAATACAATGTAAAGATAGGCCTACTCCCTGCATGAAGTAAAGTCATATAAGTAGGTCTATTAGCAGCAAAATGTACTTAAAATATTTTCAAAGTATAGTCAAAATCCAAAAAATTGTCTGTTTTTTATGCTAAAAGCTTATCCATTGTGTCAAATCTTCATCTGAAAAGTAACTAAAGTGGTCAAATAAATGTAGTGAAGTAGAAAGTACAATGTTTCTCTCTGAAATGTAGTGGAGTATCAAATGGAAATATTCAAGTAAAGTACAAGTGCCTAAAATTGTACTTAAGTAAAGGACTTGAGTAAATCTGCTTAGTTGTTACATAGTTATTACACTTCGTTATACACCACTGATTTAATTAGCTATTTAGACGCTGTGAAGTTTGCTAAAATAATATTTTTAAGAAACATTTCATTTAGTGTTTTTTATTACCAGCATACTGTTCTGTTTACTAAATACAGTGAAGAGCAAAAACTAACTTAGCTATATCAATATTAGTCCCTGTTTAGTCAAGAGCTGACAGGTTTTAACTTGCTTCTTTCCCTGGCCCTGCCCCTCTGTGACGTTTCTTGATTTACCTGCCAGTCAGCACTGAGCTTCATGGTGAGGAGGTGAGGCGACAGCAGATGAGATGGGACAGACCGACATGGACATACCTGGTGAGAGAGTTTGTACACATAACTTTAGGCAGCATATAGCCAAAGCTTTATGACTGGTATACTTATCTGTCCAGGTTTCCACATATTGTATGTGTGTGCGTGGTAAACCTGTTGCTATTTTGGTCTTGCTGCTGCTACTTAAATCGCTTGAGATCTGACAGCAGATTGGGTTGGGATTTAGCCGGTGTTAAGTCAGAGAGTAGTAAGTCACTGTCTCAATGCAACAGTTTTATCAAGGCTGTCTAAAATCACCCATTTGTCATCAGAAAAAGGAGCCGTCTTCACATTTGGAAAGCGCAGTATTGCTGACAATGTGCCAAGTACATTCTGGTTAAAGAATGACCATCCAGTGCATGTATCATGTGGCGGAGAGCACACTGCTGTCATCACAGGTGGACACACACCAAATGCATATTTTATTAATGAATACTGTGCTCAACAATAAATGTTTGTGTAATACTGTGTAGCCAAATCAAACTTGTAATTTCATTAATCATCAGTAATGATTCTTGTGTCTGCAGAAAAAGGGAGGCTGCTCATGTTTGGTGATAATACATGGGGCCAGCTGGGGCTGGGGTTTAAGCCCAGTATCAGCAAACCTACCTCCGTCAGAGGTAAGTTACTTAACTAATGATTATTTTCATCATTGATTAGATTTATCAATTAATCCCTAATGTTCTATAAAATGTCAGAAAACAGTGGATAAACCTAACCAGACATCTTCTAATCACTTGTTGTCTGGCAGACAGTCCATTACCCAAAGATATCCAGTGTACTAATACATCAGACAAAGAAAGCAGCAAATACACACAAGTGAGATGATGAGACCAGAGAACAATGAAATTGATTATTAAAATGGTTGCTGATTAATGTTCTCTCATTTGACTAATCAGTTAATCAACTAATAGTTTCAGCTCTATTTTACAGTTGACTGAACAAGAATTAATTTAGATATTTTTAAGTTGTTTTAGTTGTTATAATGTGTTGTATTTTCCTTTTAGCCTTTAAGTCTGAGAAGGTGAAGCTTGTTGCCTGTGGGAAAGATCACACAATTGTCTGCACATGTAAGATTTATGAAAGATTTTTCCATAAACAAAAACCAGGAGCGCCCAACAATAGATTATTCCTGTATTTAATTCAAGATTTGTATGTTTTAGGGCAGGGTAGTGTATATGGAGCTGGCAGTAACCAGAAGGGGCAACTCGGTTTAGGCCACTGCAACAACACTACATCCTTTAAGATGCTGCATCACTTCTGTGACCACACACCAATCAAAATGCTTTCTGCTGGGTGCAGCACCTCCGCTGCCTTAACAGGTACGAACAGTGACAAGTAATAATGTTTTTCGTGTTTTTTTTTGTAGCCAACATGCTCTGGACAATGCCTGAACTGTATGTGTGTTCATTATTACGATTGTATGTGATATTTGATTTTGTTCTGTGTGTGTGTGTGTGTGTGTGTGTGTGTGTGTGTGTGTGTGTGTGTGTGTGTGTGTGTGTGTGTGTGTGTGTGTGTGTGTGTGTGTGTGTGTGTGTGTGTGTTTGTGTGTTGGTAGAGGATGGGAGGCTGTTCATGTGGGGAGACAATTCTGTGGGTCAGATTGGTTTAGGGGACAAGGTGTTTGCAGCAGAACCCAGAGAGGTGAATGTTGGGCAGGCGGTCATATGGGTGTCCTGTGGGTACCACCACTCAGCATTCATCACAGGTAAAACAGAACTGATCCAAACACAGCTCTTCAGTAAACTAGTTTAATCTGTCAAACAAGACTTGATGAGGCAAATTTTTTTTATGTCTCTGAAAGTGCTTTTAGTTTGACCTTTGCTGAAGTGGTCATTTGGTCAGATTTGATTATGAATGATGTGCTGGCTTTGTCCCAGAGGATGGAGACCTCTATACATTTGGTGAGAGTGAGAATGGAAGGCTTGGTCTACAGGTGGGACAACTGGCCAATCACAGAGTCCCTCAGCGAGTGCAGGGCATTCTGGGTCGTGTCACCCAGGTGTGCTGCGGAGGGGGGCACACTGTGGCACTCACAGGTAGGTTAATAGTATCATTACTATTGGACAGTACTTACATGGCTTCTACTGACTCCTGTAATTATGATTTATATGCATTATATAAGAAACAAATATATCATTTCTTATCCTGATAATCAGCATTTTCTGTCTGTTCTTGCTGTGTAAGAGGAAAACGTGTACACATTTGGCCAGGGCCAGCACGGTCAGCTGGGCCATGGAACATTTCTGTTTGTGGCCGATTTGCCAAAACCACTGAAGCACATTTGTAACAGCGGCATCAGGCTGATCAGCTGTGGAAAGAACCACACTGCTGTGATCACAAGTAAGAAATCGTTTAAGCTGTCTCTAGTCATTATGATAGTTTTAAATATTAATTTTCATTGAACAAGAGCAGAAGAATATGGTCTCTCCTTGAATTAAGTGCCTAAATTAGTTGCAATAATATATTTTTTTATGAACTGAAATTTGATTTACTTTCTGATCTTGAAACATGTTTGGAAATCCACATTTCAATCCCAGTTTACAGTACAATTAAATACCTGTATGATGATTACACTTGAGTAATGCAGCAGAGCTTAAATACAGTCTTCAAACTTTGATGCATTTTTTCCTCCTCCACAGATAGTGGGCTGCTTCACACTTTTGGCGATGGTCGCCATGGAAAACTGGGGTTAGGTGAGGAGAACTTTATCAACCACTTCAGCCCGACGCCTTGCACACGTTTTCTCAAGTACACTGTACAACTGGTGAGTATATGAGGGGCTGCAGTAAAGCAGATCTTCCACCAAGCAACGGGGTTGGTGGTTTGATCCCTGTCTGACATCCTGTGTGAATGTTGAAGTATCCTTGAGCAAGGCAATGAATCAGCAAACAATGGTTTAAAACTGGTCTAAAATACTATTTAAATTAAAGTAAAGAGTGGCTGAGCAGAGTGATTGTGAATCACTAAGCTAAATACACAGTTCACTGTAATAAACAGTCCAAGTGTTCTCTTGTGTTTAGGTGTCTTGTGGGGGAAACCACATGCTGGTACTGGCTGCACCCAGACCACCAGAGAGCCAAGAAGTGGAGTCAGAGATAGAAGTCACAATCACTGAAAGTATTTTGGAGTTCAGTTGCACAGAAATTCTCCAGCAAGACCCTTTGTATGATCCTACTACAATAATCACAACCCCACATGGGGCCCCGGCAGCTCGAGCTCGCCACAGAGAAAAGGTGAGAAGCTACATATTGGAGCTAATCTTCCAGACAAAACCAGCTTCCAAATCTAAATAGCTGTTAATTTCAACCATTAGCAACTGTGGTTATAATCTAACTTCAGGGGAGTTTCTAGTCTGTGAGATACTTGTACTCATTTTTTAGATCCAGCAGGGGGCAGTGTTACACCAGATTGCAGCTCTGTTGCCTGTTGGGATGCATGAGTTTTAAACCTGACTGAGTAATGGTTTTTTTCTGTTTCTCCTCTGTCTGTCAGGAAAGTTCTGTCAAGCTGTTTGGGAGCCTCCCACGTCTCAGTCCTGGCTTCCTCAGCACCTCTTGGCCGAAGTCCCGAAACATCCTCAACCTTAAACCATCTTTATATGACACGACTAACTCATCATCATACCCCAAATCTCAATCAGAAGTAACCCCAAACCCACCAATCTCCCCCAGATCTCTATCCAAATCCCCTCAGAGTCCAGAGTTGCCTTCTCCCTTATTGTCTCCTAAGTCCGCAACTAAATGTAACCCTAATATCTCAGGAGCTCCCAAAAAGACTGTAAGAAAAAGACTATACCAAGCGGCAACCACTGAAATGGCCATAAGTGACCAAACGCGGTCTCCTCTACCACCTAAAGAATCCCGTAGCCTCCTTAGACCACCTAGTCGTGTTTCCAATAAACATCTCAGTGAGGAAGAGCATCCTGCCTCACTACAAACAGGTATTTATACTTTTAACAGATTTCTGGGATGTCCGTTGTAATGGGTGCTGGCTCGAGGTTGATCTAGCACTCTCATAAAAATGTAGAGATAGTGTACAGCAGTTTAACTACGCCTTGTCTTTTGTTTCAGAGGGAGAATCTGTTCAAAGACAAATGCTCATAGAAGACATGGAGGAGAATATCTCTGAGAACCCTGACTTAATGCCAAATATGGTGAGAGTGATGTGTTTTTTAAGTAGCTCATTGTGTTATGCTTCAACTCTGAACACATTATTTTGTCCATAGAACATTATTTTGCTCTTGAGGCTCCTTAGTTTTGCTCTACATTATGAGCACTCCAGGGCAGGAAGCAGCAACATTGAACGCTCACTGACTTTTCCAGGAAATGTGCATAGCTCAGCATACATTCGGTATCCATGTGGGTGTGTGTGTCCTTGCAAGCACGTGTGTGTGTGCCAGCAGAGGCATTTTCCACTCGGTGTAAAACTAAAGGCAAAATGTTTACTCATCATGTTTAATTTAATTTGCTCTTTTTGTGTCTTAGTTTTGTACCATCTTAATGAGTTTTTTTTCATCCAGGAATGTGAGTAATGAATCTCCTCAAAGCAGATTTAGAGATTAGGATCCTGCCAATTCACAAATCTGTGTATTGGCTCCAGGCTTAGATACACACACACACACACACACACACACACACACACACACACACACACACACACACACACACACACACACACACACACACACACACACACACACACACACACACACACACACACACACACACACACAAACAAAACATACAATTCCTTGAAAAAATTGGCAGGAATCTTCCACATTTCATCAGTGTTTCCACAACCAGTGATGAAGCAAGCTGTGAAAGAGTTTCCAGCATTGTTGTGTGTCACAGTACAACATGTGGCGCGCAGTAACCCATTTCTGTCTTAGTTGTAGTGTTAAATAAGCTTGTGTCTGTATGTGCATCCATGTGTGCTCTAACACGAACAGGCTTGAAAGTGAAACAGAGAATATAACTTTGAACAGTGCACTAAATAACTGTTGAACTTACATTAAACTACATTGAGGTGCCAGAAATGCTGCAGGTACAGTGATTAAATGAGGCTCTTTTACATCACACTTCACTGACCTCTAATTAACCATCGTCTGTTTATCTCTGGTGCAGATGGAAAAATTAGGATTCCTGTTCTTTTCCTCAGTCATCTCCATGGTTTTCTCTTCCCCCACACCCACTTCTGTATTTAAATCTGATGACAGGTTTATTGATGTTGTGTGCCCACCATGCACATATTGGCTATGAACACATTGATATTCTTGGTGTTACCATTTAAACCTACTCATACAGCAGAAAAAAGAAAATGTTCCGTATGCTGCTCCTATACATGTTTAAATTATAATGTACAAAAATATGTTTGTACATTATAATAGCAGTAGATGATAGATAGATGATATATGGTGGCATCAGTATTGTATACTATATTCAAAATATCTTTTTAAGCATTGTTGGTGAGTGACATATGCACCTAGAAAAATGACTGAAATCTATCTCCAGACAGACTGATTCTGATTCTGTTCATGTAGGTAAACATTATTTTTTGCTTCAGGGGCATTTATGTTATTCAGCAAGAAACCACTTTCTTAAACTAAAGATGACATTTGGCAACAAAATACACATAAAACACCACAATTACATATCCAGTCATATTGATTACAGGTCTGCTGAGGTACTTATACATTTTTCCTTTTTTTAAACACAGTATTAACAGCATGTGACATTTCGCTGCCTGATTCCATTTTTACTTTTACATTTTTTTAAAACCCTATTTTTTCTGTGACCCATTACAGGAAAAGAAAAAGGGCAGAGCTCTTAGAAGAGCTGTGAAAGAGGCAGAGGCATTTGGCGAACATCATTTCTCCAGTGGGAAAGCAGAACAAAACCCTCACAAGGCCTTACCCACAGAGCTCCTGAAAGGCTCCAGCTCTTTAAAGAAAGAAGTGTCTCCACTAAAGAACATTAAACAAAAGACCAAAGAGACTTCTAAAGGAAAAGAAAACATCACCAAACAGTCCAATACAATCGAAACTCAAGAAAATAGAAACGCTGAAGAAGAGCATTCCCTTTTTAAATCAGGTGCATCAGAACAAACCAAGGTATCAGAACTGAGCTCAAAGACTCCACAATCTGTCTGGAGGACACTGACTGATCAAAAACAGAGACTGTCTGAAGTGAAAGAAAATACCAGGAGAAATAGAAACTTAAAAGAAACTTTTATGAATCAAGATGATGAGAGAGATAGCTCTTTTAATGAAGACTTGAAAAAGACAACAGACACACAGAAAAAGGAGACGACTAAATCAAAAGCGTTTGTCAAGACAGCTCCTGTTATTAAGGTCACTATGGAAAATGACACGACCAACACATCTTTAAAAAGTGGAGATTTTTCATCTGTAGAAAATGCTGCAGAGGAAGATAGCAATCATGCAGAAATGCACAATAAAACTGATGATGTCAAGCCTGTTAAATTGGAGGTGCAACAGGGGACAGAGCAAGTCGAATCGCCTCAAACAAAAGATCTGCACACGGTTAAATCTAAAGGTCAAAGTAAAGCACTGGATGTTAAATCACCACCAGCGAAAAAAGAAACCACTCCTGTCACCACACCTGTTCGGTCTGAATCTAAGAAATCTCTTGGTGTGAAATCTACACCTGTGAAAGTTAAAGCGAAATCGCAAGATGTCAAATCCACACCACTCAAAGCTCCAGTTAAAAGTAGAAGCAAAGAGAAGGGTACGGAAAGTGAGTTGAACTTTGGCAAGAACACAGCTAAAAAAATTAAAGATAAACCTGTAAATGAGCAGAAGTTGCCTAATGATGACAACGCTAACACAAAGGAAAAAAAGAAGGTAAAAGAATCTAAACTGAAGGAAAAAACAAAGCCAGGGCGAGAAGAAGGAGAGAAAATCAAAGGTGATAGAGAAACTGATGTAGACACTAAAGATAATACGAGGGCCACGTCGAAGAGTAATCTCACTGGAGCCTCCAGCCAGCTGTTATCACAACAGGATGCAGCTACTGAAGTGGTATCTATCCCCATTTCCTCACACAGCCCTGCGAGAACAGAGGTGGTGTCTGTTAGTGGTGCCAAATCCCAACAAGGCTTTGAACCTGTTGATAAGGATCTGCTTGTTTCTAAAAGTGACGGGGAGGATATTTGGGGCCTGACAGAAGAAAAACCAAGGTGGGGGGAAATTCTCAGTGACGCAACCTCTGTTCTTCCTGCTGTAGGGATGGCAGGTGCAGCTATAGGGGTCCTCGGTGAAGCAGTGGCAAATGTGAGGGGTTTCTACTCTGACAGTGACACGGCTAAATCTACACCAACTAATACATCCAGTCGAGCGAACCAGTTCACAAAGCAGAGTGCAATCATGCAGCCGTCCTTCTCCTCGACATTGTCGCATTTGTCTTCAACAGAAGGATCAAACGTAATTGAAGAAACCAGCAAAGACACACAGTCAGGAAATGTAGTAAAAGAAGATGAAAGTTATGATACCACTCATGATCAGTCGGAGCAGGAAGTAATGAAAAGTGACATGTCTGAGCAGATCGAAGGTGAAGATGTTTCACAAGCGGAAGGTAAAAAAAGTAGCACAAACACAGAAACTTCCCAACAAGGACATGAAGAAGAGGAGGATGAAGATGACGAAACGTATAAAGCTTCTGAAGAGGATGAGAATAATGAGGGAGAAGAAACAGTCACTGAGGATGAGGAACAGAAACAGGAAGAAGTGGGAGAAAGTGGAAGTGATGTGGAGGAAAAAAGTGAAACTAGTAATGTCACAGAGGCTGAAGAGGAGAGTGGTTCAGGGGAGGGCGAAGAAAAGCAAGATGATGCAACCGAGGAGGAAGAAGAGGTGGAAACAGGATCAAGTGATGATGAAGAGGTTGAAGTAAGTGATGAGAGTGATGCTACAGACACTAAAGGAGAAGAGGAGGGAGAAGAAAGCAGCGAGAAATCTGAAGCAGCAGAGGAGGAGGGAAGTGTGAGTGAAGAGGAATCAAGTGAGGAAGAGAATAAAGAGGAAGAAGATGAAAGTGAGGCGAGCGATGTCGAAGAAGATGAAAGCGGCGAAGAGTCAGGAAGCGGGGCTGGCAGTAAGAGCGAAGAGTCTGAATTGGAGAAGGAGGAGGAGGGAAGTGACACTGAAGAGTCTGATTCTACAAAGAGTGTAGAAGAAGAAGAAGAAGAAGAAGAAGAAAATGAGGTTGACGAAGACGATGAAACTGACGAGGAAAAAGATGATGAAGATTCCACTCAAAGTGAGGATGAGGAGAAAGACTCAGAGGATGAAGGCACAGTGAAGAGTGAAGAAGAGGATGATGAACAGGATGAATCAAGTGTTGAAAATGAGGAGGAAGAAGAGAGTGAGGCTGTTGGAGAGGAGGAAGAGCAAGATGAAAGTAGTGATAAAGAAATGGAGGAGCAGGAAGAGGGTGAGGAAGATAAGGAAGAGGCATCTTTAGATGAGAGCAGTGAGAAAGAGGCTGAAGAGGAAGAGGAAGGGGGTGAGGAGGAGGAAAATGAGGGGGAAGAGGATGAGGAACCTGAGGAAGAGATGGAAGAGGAGGACGCAGAAGGAGAGGGTGAAGAGGAGGAAGATGAGGGAAAGGAGGGAACAGAAGAGACGGCAGAGGAGGAGGAGGAGGAGGAGGAGGAAGAAGAGGGTGAAGAAGAGGAAGATGAGGGAAAGGAGGAGGGTACAGAAGAGATGGAAGAGGAGGAGGAGGGTGAGGAAGAGGGAGATGAGGAAAAGGACGAAGGTACAGGGAAGGAGGAAGAGATGGCAGAGGAGGAGGAGGAAGAAGAAGAGGCTGAAGAGGAAGAGGACAATGAGGGAAACGAGGAGAGTACAGAGAAGGAGGAAGAGATGGCAGAGGAGGAGGAAGAAGAGGAGGCCGAGGAGGAAGAAGAGGCTGAGGAAGAGGTTGCAGAGGAGGAAGGAGAAGAGGAAGAGAATGAAGGTGAGGAGGAGGAAGAAGAGGAGGGTGAGGAAGAGGAAGATGAGAATGACAAGCAGATTAAACTGAAAACAGAGACAAAACTCAAGAAAAGTCAGAGAGAAGAAACACAAGGTAATGATTCAGAAAAGAGTGAAGAGGAGGGTGAAGAAGAGGAAGAAGAGGAGGGAGAAGAAGAGAGTGAGGACAAGGGAAAGGCTGCAAAGCTGGCGGAAGAGGAAGAGGAAGGAGCAGAAGAAGATGATGAAGAGGAAGGAGAGGAAGAGGAGGAAGAAGGAGAAGAAGAAGAAGAAGAAGAAGAAGAAGAAGAAAAGAAAAAAGCCAAATCAACAAAAGTAAAAAAAGAGGACAAAACACCTCCTAAATCTGCTCCTCCAGACAGGAACGAGAAACGACAGGGAGAAACGCCCAAACCGGCACCGAGGACGAAACATAGGGCTGCAGCGGAGCAGAAACCAGACGACCCACAACAATTCTGGAATAACGTGCTGCCGCAGTACCTCGACCTGCAGTGACCTGATCAAACACTGTCACACAACTGACTCATATCAACCAATCAGCTGCCAAAGAGTCTCACTGTGAGTCAGACTGACTCAGATAAATGTTTCATATATTTTTATTGTCGACAAGTCAAATCCCAAGAAGTCCAAAACCAACCACATGTTAATCCGACATCCAGACCCTTTCTCCGAGCTCCTACTGGTTCCTACTGAAATCAATATATATAAATCTGTCATTTATATACTGTTGTATTATCTGATATTAAACATGGTCAAAGTTTCAAAACTTGAAGTAACCATGTGTAAAAGTTATGTCTATAGCCAGGGCTACTAATCTAAACGTCCTCCTCACGATGAGTGTATGATCACAAACAGTTGTCTGTTCCGCAGTCTTTGATGCTAAGATTGTCAAAGTTGTTCACATTGTCCCATCGCAGTTTTTGGATTGGATTCTTGCTTGAAATATAAATAACGGGAAAAAGAAGTGAAATCCTACATCTGTTTGTTTACACAGCTTCCTGAACCACTGGAAGTCTGCAGAAGGGGCAGGAGCTGACCAATCAGAACAGAGAAGGCTCATTGGGAGGGGGGCCTTAAAGAGACATGAGCTAAATGAAACGGCCCGTTTGAGACAGATGCTGAACTAAGGTGCTGTGTAAAAGGTCAGTTTAAGATAAATAAAGAGGTTTATTGAACAGTAAATTGTGTAAAGGTATCAGTAGATCCCCAGAATATAAATATAGACCTGGAAATGTGCATTTCACATCCACTTTAAAGGTCTCAGTAATTTTCTTTAACAGCTGGGCAATGTAGTTTTTAGCAAACAAAACACTAACATGAGTAAATAGTGCATTTGTCTGGGACTATATTCAGCTGCACATTAATACCTGCTCCTTGCCATAATGAGTATTTACAGCAGCAAGATGGTATATGATGGATGACTTAAACTGGAGTTCCCACATTCATGGTAACAGCAACATCACCCAGTTCAGCAATGTGGCCCATTGATATATGTTCTTAATACTTTTTAGACATGATGCAAATCTATGGCACAGATGAATAAACTATATCAGGCTTTAGCTACACTTATTAGTTTTGGGCATTTCATGGGATTTGTTGACAATAAGAAAAATATGGAATATTATCAAACTTATCCTTTAAAAATGTGTGAAACTTGGTAATTCAGGACACCGTCTTTTTTTAATAATTGAAACAGACTGAAAACATTGCAACTTTTTGATATAAAAATTATTACATTCTTTACCATTTGTAAGACCAATTGTGTATTTTATTTCTTCGTGTCCTTATAAATGTACGTTTATTTGTATTGTTGAGAGTGTGCCTTGTTTCTGCATGTTGAATGAATACAATTATATGTGTACAAAAAAGCCCCTAATCTGTCTATACACTGTTTACTACCTTCATGGTGAGAAAACTCCTGTAGTAATTACATGCTGTGTTACTGCAATGAATGTTTGGATAGGAGGGAGGTATTTAGCTGGATTACAAACAATGCTTTTTAATGCTTAAACTATAACACATTACTCCAAATATGCACAAAGAGAACACATGTGGAGTGTAAATCTGTGTAAACAACTATTAAACACAACATAACCCAGAGTCAATCTTAATCCAAATCATTGGCTGTAACACCACAACAGAGTGGGAAACCTGTCCTCCAGAGCCAGGATGTGTAATGGTGGAGTCAGTTCACCATATCTTTACCTGATCTGACTGAGAGGGATGTTCCTGCCCGAGCATGCATAACAGTTGACTGAACCCACATGTAATTACAGTTTAGGAGATCCTTTCAAATTCACTTCACCGCACACCTCCCTTTTACTGTTTCCTGACAAGAGAAGGAACACCTCAACACGTTCATGTGTGGACTCGTCCCCTCACACATCACAGGGTCTATTTAACCAAACTTTTGCTTGCGGTGGAGAAAATAAAACAACGATTAGGCTTTCAACAGGTCTGTGCTTTCACCCTGGCTCTCCCGCTGTTTGTGTTTGTGTATGTGTGCACCTCTTATGAAACAGAATAATAATCCACCACAGAAAGCTGCTATCAAGCCAGAATTTGATCTACTATACTAAACAAATTATACAACAAAATACTGCAACTCTTACAATACCACTTCCACCATGTCTAGAGAAAAAGACAAATTTGATTACAGTACGGTCACTGCACATCTCATCAGAAAAGCCTCCTAAGAAAAACTTCCTGTCAGATGTTTATGTCAGTATCAAACAGTAAGACTGAGTCAACTTGTGCATCACTGCTGTGATACTGGAGCTTTCGATGGTAATATGTTTGTGTAAAGCAGAAGAGAAAGAGTTACTGAACAGCTTCTGCAGTAAGCTGTTCTCTTACTCTTGGACTCCTATACAGTAATGACTAGTCCAAGAGTGATTGGACTATTTTCCCTATTTAGAGTCTTGTTAAAATTGAATTGTTAATACTTCACCAATATCTAAATATACAGTATTTGCACCAACATTTGTCAACACAATCATTTACCACAGTGGTTTCCACACTAGGGTACGGGCCCTGCTAACAGGCTGTTGAGCGAATGCAGTGGGACACACATAACCAATCGAAAATGTGAAATAAAACTTAAGCGAAATACAGCTACAGCAGACATTTTTAAGCACTGCTGTGACAGAAAACATACTTAATTGCTGTTCCAGCTGAATCCTTAGTCTTAATTCATTAATTTGGCAACGGTTAAGAAACGAGTGTTCTTATGCAAGGATGGATGGTTTACTTAATTAGAAATATGATGGTGTTACAAAAATGTTAAAATAACATATGCTCGACGTGTGACCCCTCTGGTAAACATAACAAGTAACCCTTGTTAACTGTCGCAGGTATAGCTTTTGTAGGGCTTGGCAATATATCGATATTATATTGATATTGTGATATTGGCCATAGAGCAAACACGAGCAGCTCATCCCAAAGGTGATGTGTTATTTTCTTCAAAGGATTCAAAGGATTTTTAAAGGGACATTTTCTTCAAAGGATTCAAAGGATTTTTAAAGGGAAATTAAAGTTTGTATACTGAGTATGATTACTCAAGCAGGCCAGCCTCTAATTCGTACTTATGTGCAGTAACTCATTTTGTAAATTAACATTCAGAGTGGATGAGATCAAGGACTTAAATTAGGAAAAAAACGTAAATAAGTGGGTTGATGATTAGTTAAGTCCCTTGCGGTGAATACATGTCACAGTTTACCCACAGATGCTGGCACAGCTTCACTATCTGCCTCATACTGGCCGGACTGACTCTGTTTGGAGAATCCTCCCTTGTTTCTGGAGCAAGAGGCGGGTCTTTGGAAAGCAGGAATGCGCTGGAAGTTTTCCTGCAAGCTCCCTTCACATGTTGAAGAGCGTCCGACCCGCGTCTCAATATGGACATGTGGCCGCTGGTGCTCCTGTTTGTCCAGCTGTGCTTCTGCGCCGGGTACGAAGGTAAGGACAAATATAAAAAAGGCTCACATTAACACCTTGACTTCTCTGCTCTGCTGGTCCGGATCAAATAGTCGAACAGACTATATTTAGACAGTCTGATTAAAATGAGATATGTCACTGCTTTAATGCTGGATTCATAGTAAACGTTTTGTGGTTTTTGTAGAGTTTTTTTATTTTTATTTTGCAGTTCTTGCATGCATTTGAGGCTTCTTATCTCCACTGTTGGTTTTTGGTGAACCGCGCTTGTGTTTACGTGGAGGGGGTGGGGAGCGGGGGGAGTACAGTGTGCATCTGGGGGACGTTTCTCTGCACAGAGCTCAGTCTGTGGCTCTAATGAAAGCTGAGGATCAGAGCTTTTCCTTGTCTTCACTTTGTATGTTTCATATTCTATCCCAAGAGCCTGAAAGCAACACCTCCATCAGCCAAATTAATTATAGCCAAGGGCTTTCACATCTGTTGCATGATTGCTGGAAATATTTTACAGTACTTCACTGATGAGTTTTTGCCCCAGTGCTGCGTAAACACAGAAGGACCCCCTGTAACACACACACACACACACACACACACACACACACACACACACACACACACACACACACACACACACACACACACACACACACACACACACACACACACACTGAAGTATGGTTTCCAACAGAAGTGAACATACAGGCTGGCCAGATAGACGGAGCCAGACAGAGCAGAGCCTGTAGCCTGCAGTGAGGAGCTGAAATGACTTCAAAGCTCAAGTCTGGATGTAAGTTGTATGCGTGTGTGTGTGCAGGCACAGTGGTTATGTGCCTGTAGATGGTTTGAGAGTGGCTCACCACCGCTGCCGTATGATCATACAGGCTGAAACATGAACACAAGCTGGCGAGCAGATTTGTACTGACACACTAAATACTGCTTGTCGAGCTGACAGTAAGGCCTCTGGTTCATACTTGTGTGTGTGTGTGGATTTATGAACAGTACAGGGGTGTGTGTTTGTTCTGGTGGTCACTTAGCCCATTTATCAGTTGCGTAACTTGCTTGATCTTTGTTGGAACAGTGGAAAGCCATGGGATTTCTTTTTAAGGCCAGTGTTCTGCATTGCTTCGTACAGTTAAACCCCTTAACAGCAAGTATTTGTGAAAGCCTGATCATATTTTCCATGATGCTTCTTGTACTGATGTGGGTCTGAGGCAGAAAGATCCTCCACACACACAGGGAGTAACTTGAGATATTGCCAGCACCATCACTGGAGAACAGTTACTCTACAGTAATGTCTCTGCCAGTAAAAAAGGAGCGACACTTTATGATGAGGTAAATCCTGAACAGTTACAAAGGAACGACTAAAGAACAGATCAGAAACTGTAGCTGTTAATTAATGAATATAAAAACCAGAGATGTTTTTATGCGGTTCTACATAGAAATAAAAACAGCCATATAATAATGTCTTTTTAAGAATGAACTGTACTGGGCAGGTAGTGTACTATACACTACCTGCCCAGCACCAAATAGTAAACATACACAGTTAGCTGGTGAGCATAGTGGAGCATTTAGCAGCTAAAGAACCAGAGTTAATGTTGGACTGTTGCTGTAAATAAGCAACTGTATGTTAACAAGCTCAAAATCTCAGCAAAAAAAAAGTTCTGATATGTCACTGTTGTGCTCACAACTTGTTTCTGCTGCCCCCAAGTGGCCAAAAAAAATCAGTTAATGCAGGTTTTAGATATGCCAATATGCTCTGTAGAGTTGGGTGATAATTCGACAATTTAAACCCTTCACATTAAACTTAATCATTTGATCCATTGTTAATACACTAATACTGATAGGTGCAGCTTTAAGAGCAGAAAGATAAATGCTGGTCAGTGAAGCAGTATGTGATTTTCCATCTGTGTATCTGCATGAAGAAATTGAATATAATATTCATAAGTATGTTTTAATTAGTGTATAATCACCTGAAAATAAGAATTACGGAATCACTGAACACTGAAAACACTAAATCCTACACACTGGACCTTTAACTCTGCTACTGACAGCTAATTCCTCATTTCTGTGTCTCAGGTAATGTAGTACATCATCCTGCTCAAGTAGCTGCTTAGCTTTATATTCTGTACTCTTAAAAATATTTATTTTTCATCATTAATACTATTCATTGTGGTGAGCTATGTTGATGTGGTTAAGAAAGAAGCAGCAGGCGTGTTGATATACAGTTTAAACGGGACAGGAATCAGTTTAGTGTTCCCATGGAGCAATTATGGAACTCGTCAATCATGTTGAATTGAGAGTTAAAATAAATTAAATCCCATTTTATTTTATGCTCCGTTCGCCTATAGTTAATGACAGTTTGTATAACAATCCCGCTGTGAAAAGCTAATTGGAATATCAGATTCTGTAATTGAAAGTTTATTAATCTGTCAGGAAGTCAAGCTTTTATGCTCCCTCCCTTAACAGTTTGACATTTTTCTAAGAAGTCATTTTAAGCAGAAAGGAAGCAAACATGAGGGTGATACTGGCAAGGGATCTAACCTCATCATGTTGACAGATTTAATAAATCTAAATGAAAATGAGTCTCAGATCACATATTTTCTTTCTAAATTTGAATCTCAAATACTTTTATCAACAAGGACCAGTCAGGGTAAGTATCATCCAATCGCTCACTGCCAGCATTTTCTGACCTGAGCTGTGTCCAAAATCACTCCATCATCCACTCATTCACTACTTCCTGTATAACTCAATATTTTACTCTACACTGAGCAGTTCAATGAGATTTTGAGCACTTATCAATCATTGTCTGAGTCACAACAGCTATTTTCGCATCTATAAAATGTAATGCTTGATACATGCCATGTACACTGCTTTTTTATTCCATTGTGGAATGCAGTGTATGGTAAATATAGAGGGATTTCCAACCTGCCACCTACAGGCAAGAAGAGTGACAACAGCAACCTCATGGATGTATTTAAAACACAAATACTGGGCTTCCGTAGGAATACTAACCCAATTTATGGCATATTTTATTATGTGTAATGATGGCTGTCATAGCTAGTATCATAGTTCACATAGCAAATGGATTCATTTCAACAAAATCTTTACTTTTTATGTCTGGTTGGCCTCTGCTCTATGTGACTTATACACTGCAAGCATGTTTGTATGTCTTTCTCCGTCCCAGCAGGCCCGTTCAATAGATTTTTGCACAGAGATGAATTCACACACAAAAAGGCCTGTCTTGGCTCTGAAAGAGTTTTGTTTAATGTAGCATACTTTCTGGTTTATACAGGGAGACATACAGGGTTCACACTGTCAGTGTCCTTGTGTGCCCTCTTTCCTGCTGGTTACTTTGGAGGTGGAAAATCCCTAAACCGTTATAGTTTGTATAATGAAAAAATAGAAGCTGAGATTATTATCTGATTAATTGAGTAGCTGGTTGAAAGAAAATCATTCAATAACAAGATCATTTGTGGCCACAAGTTAAAAAAAACTATTTTGGGACTCTGTTTATACATGTTTATATCACAGCCAAACAACCTCAAATTGTTTTAATAAAGTTGGTCAATAATCAGCTGTTTCCCATCAAGCTATGAGTAACCACAGTCTGATTTAATGCTGCACACTTTGTAAGTAGTTCCAGCAGAGCACAGTAAAGTTGGCTTGTTGAGAAGTTTGAGTCGTCCAGCCTGTCGCCTGCAGCTCTTCATTTCATGGCGTCTGCTCCCTCTTGTTCCATTACTTCCTGTAATATATAAAACTGGTGTTGATTATGTTCAAAAGTGCTAAAATATAACAGTTGTCTTGTACATTCATTTTTGTTGATGGTCAATGGTCAGTTAGGGTTAACCACAGTGACAAATGCATTGTGTTCCTTGTTTATGCAGGCTAGACTGGCTGAGCATACATGCTCTTTTACATCAACACCTCACTAACAGTTAAATTAATTTATAGAGACAAAGTGACCAGTAGAGAGCAATTATCCAGAATGGTCTTTAAGTTACAGAGAGTTATAAGTGCTTTGATTAGGCTATATATTAGATGGGGATATTATAGTAAGGGATTTGTAGATAACTAGTATCAATGGATATTAAAGAAAGGAAACCACTGTTAATGTGTAGGATGCAGTGGTGAGGGTTGTAATAGTCATCAGGAGGCTGGATGGTAAGTGGACTCTAGGGACCTCAGAGTGGAAGCAGCCACCATGTCGATAAATGACATCCCCATACTCCAGAACTGACAGGAAAACTGCATCAACAACCCCCTTTCTACAGGTCACAGGGATGCCTCTTGTTCCTGTACAACAAGCCAAACTTCTGTCACAGTTTAATAAGATTTAAGGATTTCTATGTGATATTTAGATATACAAGTTTCTCATCAAGCCAGATGCCAAGATGTTTGTATTCTGTGACCCTCTCAAAATTAAAAAAAAGTTATTATAATGTATATCCCTGGATCTAGAACATAAAATACATTTTGTTTTATTTTCATTGAGATTAGTAAGTGCATCTTGCAGTGCGGTAAAGGAGTTGTAATTTCATGATGGTTGGTTGGACAGGATCGGTCACACAGTATACAGTAAACAGTATCATCTGCATAAAGATTGATTTTAATTTTAATGAGAAGCAGTGGCATTAGGGAGTGTTTGGTTTGCAGGCAACTTGAGTCCAGCATGGGACGCTTGCTTACTTACTTACTTACGCTTGCTACTAATGTACAGAGGTAACTGCAGAAAAAATGCTGGCCAAAACTAGTGTTTATGAAATGGTGGGATTTGTGTCTGTAGACGAGGGAATAATTAAAGGGGACATACTATACACAGCTCTATATTTGTATTCTGGGGCTCTACTGGAATTGCTGCATGATGTACGGTTTTTAAAAAAAAAACGTTTTAATGTTATACTGGTCCTTTATGCAGCTCCCCAGTGCAGCCTCTGTCTGAAACAGGCTGTTTTAGTGTCTGTCTCTTAAAGGCCCCCTTCCAGATGAGCTTATTCTTTTCTCATTGGCTAGCTTCCCCTCTGCAGACTTTGGCAGCTCTTAAGGCTACTTAAATTGACATTACTAGTCAGATTTAGCTTCCTTTTCTTAACTCTAATACACTAATACAAACTTATCAAACACATCTGTACACAGTCAAGCCTTGTCAAGCTGACAACATGAACAACCCATGAAACAACCTTAGCAATGAAGGCTATGGAACAGACATGAATGATCTGACATCAGTTCGATGGGGATCTAGAGGTAAATTGGCAAAAAGAGCATTCAGAGCAGGCTCAAATCCAAAATATGAGAGTGGAAAACACAAACCACACATGGGCAATTCTTAGCACAGCCTTAGCAACAAAGGAAGAACAGATAGCTCTTTAATGGAATGTGTGAAGAGCTGACATCAGCTCGTCGACAAGGTAGAAAAAAACGTTGCAAATGAAGTGTTCAGGGCAGTTTGAGGCCTTGGCTATTGACTTGCAGTTTGGGACCTCAAGTTTTGGATCTTTTACTGTGTTTAACATCTGACATCATAACAACATATACATGCCAGAATATCACAAAAGCATATTATGTCCCCTTTAAGTCGTTGTTTGTGGTAACACCTGCCAGCCAATAAAAACAAGTCGTTCCTGTTTGCATAAAATGCCTGAAAAGTTAAGAGCTAATAATTATTCTGGTACATGTGTCTCTAACTAATTTTCACTGTGAAGGGCACGCACACACACACACACACACACACACACACACACACACACACACACACACACACACACACACACACACACACACACACACACACACACACACGGACACACACACACGCACCTGTAATTAGTTTTCCATACCTTTCTCCATCTTGTTTCCCCCATTATGCAGCAGACACTTAAGTTTTCCCTTTAGACAGCTAAATCTGACTCACTCAGTATGTGGGTTCGCTTTGTACAGGCCATGCTGTGTGATCTGACTGCTAAAACCTCAGATCTTGTTGTGCGTGTGTATGTGTGTGCGTTAGATGACTTGCGGCATTTTGGTCAAGACAGCTTTTATTAAACTGACAGAAATGCCATGATGGGGACTGGGGAAAGGGCCAGGAGATATATGCACAGTATCAGGTTCACTGACCAACATGCGACTCTAATATGAAGCTGGAGGAGGGTGGAACACTCTTCCCTTGTGGATCATGAACAGAGGACACATTCACATTAGAGTTCATAACATCCCGGGGCCAAGGTTGAACACCCTTCCCCCATTTTAACCCCTTCCTCACCCATTTCCTCTATCCTTCCTGTTTTATTGCTCCTCGAGCTGCTCTATCTCCCTCCATCCCTTCCTCTTTCCTAAAAAATGCTCCCTGCTCATCAAAATTCCCTTCACATTTGTCTTTCACAAGCACCACTCAACAACTAAAAAATATCTTTTGCTCTGTTGGAGTGATATGTGCAATGTTTAAGCTGATTTAATATGGATATGTAGCTATGGTAAGTATAAACCATGGAACATGTTTTGGAACAAACATTTTCAAAACACTTTTACTCCCTCCATTTCTACCAAACATAATAGGGGGGCACAACAAGAAACCACTGGATTGAATGAGAGGATCTTTGTGTTAAACAGATTCCTTGTTCCAAACCAGATGGAAAAAGAGGATCTTTTGGGGTTTTCTTCTTTATGCATGTTTCTTGTCCAAAAGATCCAGATCACCCCCCCTAGAGTGTGGTTCAGATGAGAAGTTAAGCAATACTTTGGGTATTGCCAGGTCAGCTTAGGACAATGCTTTTCAAACATTGCCTAACACCTTGGATGCAGCGCTTTTCTTTGTATTAGTTGCTTTTTCTTCTTTCCTTTTATCCCCAGGGTCAGGACATTACGCCTATGGAGACGATGAGGACTCGTATTCTCGTAGATATAAAGGTGACTGCCATACACACATGCACTCTGGAAAGTGACTCACATTTCAATTTAGGGACCGCGCTATTGAGTTCAAAATAAACGCGATTTCCTGAATTACCTCACCTCATTCAGAGAAGTAGCTCTTGTAAAGTTCCCAAAGTATCTCTAAAGAGGTATAATTCAAAGGCAGTTAGTTCAAGCAGTTTCGTTAACTGACACAGTTACGTCAAAGACGTTTCTAGTTTTAAATTCCGGGTTACTTAGACACGGAACATTTTCCTTGAGGCCAAATCAAACTCTCTCCTTGTGTAAAAGCTCAAATGTAGTATTATTATTTTTTTACTCAGTGGTTGTGGAGACTTTGCCAACACACACACATACAGAGAGATCCAGAGTGAGTGAAGCTTGCTGTGCAACGAATACTCATTTTTATTCCAACTGGAAATTAGCCTAAAATGGTGTGTATTCTCCTCTCCAAGTGCATGCATGTGTGTGTGTGTGTGTGTGTGTGTGTGTTGGTCCACAGGGTTGAGTGTTTGTCCTGAGCCAGCAGGAAATAAACTGCAGTTTTTGATTTCCGCGTATTGGAATAGAAACCTTGTGGCCCCTCAAACTTGGCATCCAACAAGGAATTTTTACACAAGCGGTGTAGAGATGGGTAGAGGTATCCAATATGGGCGGAGAAAAGTTGAAAACAAACACGGTTTTCCATGATAGGGAGGGATATTGAAAGTAGTGACTAGATATTTTCGTGTAATTTATTGTCTTATATATTATATGATATTATATAAATTAATTATATTATAATTTTTTACATCCTACCCTCTACCTGTAAAAGTCAGTAAAGCTTGGTGTGGCACTTTCAGTTAGCTGAAAGTTTGAAGAAGGCAACAAAGAAGACAGAAAGCATTGCACTATCCTTAAGCTGAGTTTCTATGAACTGGATGATATCCATTCCATACATTGTTATCAAGGTTTTTTATGGTGAAACAGTCCTTCAAGGGGAACTCAAAGATCGCAGTGTTGTGTTTAACAGCCAAAACCCAAAATATAACCACATATCTCAGTAGATCAATATAACTATGAAATCCAAGAGGGATCATGTGAAGGGTACATGCAAGATAAGACTAACGGCATGAAGGTGATAGGTAATGCGAAATTAAGAGCTCAAATAATTTATTTCAGAGCACAATACGTGAGTATTGATAAAGAGCTGCTTTCTCAACACACATACATGCACATACACACACGCACGCACACACACACACACACACACACATATATATATTATGTGAAACATAAGTGCTGTCTACGCATCATTGTCTGTATGGATTATGGGAAGTCGCAGATAAGGTAATGAGAAATCCACCATATCTGTCTCTACTCAAATGATTGGTGGGTTTTCACATTTTCACACTCATAAAGGAAGTCTTTCAAAGCTTTTATGGTCTTCAGGTAAGTACCATTTATTGAATACGGATATGAATCACCCTCTCTCCCATTACGAGGGGGTACCCTAAAAACATAATTGCTGTGATGCAGTGAAGGAAAAGGTCAGCACAGTTCTCTTTTCTCCATTTTTAGGGACCCCGTGGTGTGCACCCATTAAGGTGAAACATGGTGACGTCAGCTGTCGCACCCCGAGAGGAGAACACTACAGGAACGTGATGGGGACACGCTGTAAAGTCCGCTGCAAGCAGGGATACGAGGCCCAGAGCTCAGAAGTGGTGTGCATGGCCAGCAAACACTGGTCTTCTAACTACGCCTGCCGAGGTGAGAACTGACCTCTACCTGAACACACAAACATATTATGTCTCTCGTCATACATGTAGACACGTTCATACATCTACTTACTTGGTTTGCCTCATGGATCCCTGAAAGCTGATAGTAATTCTTACATTTTTGAATGTTTTCACATACAGTGTATAGCCACATATTTTACACATTGTTCGTATCATAGTCTTAAAATATCAGTTTAAAAGGTCAGTTTCTCCATACATAGATTTTTAAATTAGGTCATGTTTATTCCACACATTTCTCAGATCTGTTGCTTCTCTCAGAAGTTAACTCTTGCCAGAGTGTGAGCCTCTATGGAAACACTATTTAGACGGCGGTGGAATAAATCACTATACGTTGTAAGTTAGAATACTGATAGAAAAATGCTGCCATTACTATTACTTCAACTACTCTGCTGCTCTAGAGTCAGCTCAGCTTGAAGGCCTGCTCTTCAAGACAGTAGTGCTGATCAGATATGCAATAACATCAAACGCAATGAAAACCATACTGAAGTAGGCCAGCGCTGCATGGTCGATATCATGAGTTTTAATAATGCATCACTCTGAACTTAATGCGGAGAGCTCAACTGAATGGAGAAACAAAAGTCTTAATTCAAAGCAGCACTCCATCAAGATTGAGCTCTTACTGGCATGAAGCAAAGCGTTCTGCTTTATGGGAGAGTTTTTCCTTTTAAAAGGGTACATTTATTTTCAGCAAATGCAAGAAATGGACTTATCCAGGTCACACTGATTTATCACCGACATTACTCACTGAAAAACAATTTTTATTCATCAATCTCTGTTCGTGATTGATTAAATGTGGAGTCATTTATCACTGGTTTTCTTTTATTTATGACAGAAATATATTGTTTCTTTTTGGTTGCAGCTCTGAAGATGCTTTGCTGCTGGTCACAGCCAATAGATTTATCTTGAAGAATTAGAAATGTGCTTTAAACTGTGACTGAATGAAATTAAACCCTTACTATACCTTAAGAAAATTCACTATGATAATCTAGTTCTGATAATAAATAATAATAATAACAAACCAGACGTGGAGTGATTTTTTAAGTGGTCTCGATGAAAATATGGACCCAAAAAGGAGTGTGAAGGAATACGATTGAGAATGCCGTACGCAAATATGTAAATCATTTTATTGCTGTCTGTCAATTGTTGTGCTGATTTTCTGCTTCTGCTGTTGTTGGGTGGGGGTGGGTGAGAATACCCTTTAAAAAAGACATTGAACTCTCTCTGACAGAGATCCGCTGTCCCAAGCTGAACATGCCCAATAACGGCGGCTACAAATGTTCAGACGGCTCCTACTTCAACTCTCGTTGTGAGTTCTTCTGCTCCCCTGGATTCAGTCTGAAGGGCCAGAAGACGGCAACCTGCCAGCACAACAAGGCATGGAGTGCCGGAGACCCCACCTGTGTTGGTAAGTCAGTTTGTGTTCTTCTCTGCAGTTGTACTGAGGGATCAACTGTGTAAAATACTAATTTAATGACTTGTTTAATGCACAAAGTCAGTTGTCGGCTACTGAATGAAAGCCTGTGTGACAAATCATAATATAAGGTTAGATAACTGATGTAAAACAAACAGGTCTCCAAACATGCTTATGGTCACTATGTGGTTTGTCCCTCATCACTTGGAAATGATAAATGTTTTTCATTTCTTTGCAGTGAGACTGAGCGTGAAAATCACTTTGTTTTTCATGGAAAGCTGCATTGTACAGGCTTTCTCTTAAATAATCATATAGATGTCTGAATAGTCTTTTGACCTTGGTAATGGTGGGTAGTGACAGGGTTTGTATACCACAGTTGTCATGTCACCTGACAAAAATCACCGGCTAGAGTCAGGAGCCTGCTTTTGCCTACATCTGTCTAAAATCAAGGACCCTGTTGTTTCAGAAATTAATAAATAAAGTTTGAGTCATAAATCTGCACAGTTATCACTGTTAACTGCTGTGCAAGAAGACAGGAGTAGCAGATGGTCGATGTGGACACCTCCCATTCTGGCCAATAGAAACCAGATTTCCTATTCTCCATTTGTGGCCTAGCTAGTGAAATGTATTTCAATGTGGACCATGTGATGTGATTTAGAGATTTGCTTTCTTTTGTTTTCCCTTCATTAGTTTTTGTTTTGTTTTTTGGTTGCCATTCTCTTTAGATATGGATCCTCCAAAAATCAAGTGTCCTAATCTGAAGGATAAGTGGGCAGAACCAGGAAAACTGACAGCAAGGGTGACCTGGGACACACCGGAGGGTGTGGACACTGCAGATGGCATCCTTACAGAGTAAGTCTCATCTCCACCACCCTTCTAGCTTTTTCTTCCATGTTGCTTAAGTCGGTTTTAGTCCTATTTGTTATTCCAGTCTGAACAGGGAGGTGAATTAAACTAAGCCTGTCTTTTGCAGTGTTATCCTGAAAGGGAAACCTTCAAAATCAGACTTCACAGAGGGGCTCCATAAGATGTCCTACACTGTGTTCGACCGTGCAGAGAACAAAGCATCTTGCCGCTTCACTGTCAGAGTGCGAGGTGAGCCTTGAAAAGCTTAGGAGGAGATGGAAGGTTTTTGATAGACACATCAATCTCTGTGGAGCAGGGTATTAGTAGCACTTCATTTTATGGTATTTTTCCAAGAACTAATAATTTACTGCTAATAATGGGGAAAATAGAGACAGTGTTCAATTGTTACACTTTGAATGAATTTGTAAAACCTATGTGTCTTTTAGTCAGTGCAAAGCAGGTCAGCTAAAAATACAAAAAAATTACATTTGCTCTGAAAGAGCACAATTCAACATAAACAGAAAGAATGAATGGATGTTTACTTGGGTTTAAATTGATCCTTATTTACACATATATTTAGTACCAAATTCTTTCCAGTAAACTTACAAGGAAATGATAGTGTTGCCAGACTCTCCGGGTTTAACTGGTATCTGAAGGAATTAGTTTTGTTCCAATTTGACTTGTTAAGTCCAAAATAATGAATACAAGTTTACAATTTTACAGTGCCGTTTGTGACTTATAACAAACAGACAACCGGAGCAGATTGTAGCAGGTTACAGGTATAATAAACACGCATAACTTCTATGTTTATGATTAATAATATTACCATAACAAGAACAAACAAACAGGAGTTTATGTCTGGCTTTCATCATACTGTAGGGGTTAATTCCATGTGATATCTTCATGAGGGACTGATGACCGCCTGAGCCAAGTACCTTAAAATATATTATATATATATAATATTCTTCTGACTTAAAAAACTGATGAGGACAATGACTGTATTTGTCTGAGCCTATGTGAGGATGCAGGCCTTAATATTATGTTATGATTATTCCATTATTCAGTCTAAAGATACAAACTTTAATGAAGACACCTGATAAAAAAATAATATTATTTGGAAACTAGTCTGGGAGGTTCTGTTTTATACCAGTGTTTAGTTTAGATTACTACTTTTTAAATACCTGGATACAATATCTTGTTGAGTAGGATCTCATAGCTTAAAATATCTAAGGTTAAGAGTGTTTATTTTAAATAGAAGATGGAAAAACAATTATTATTATTATTCAATTATTCCATCATCCCCTCTCTCTCCTTTCTTTTAATCCCACCTTGCTGCCTCACATGTCTAATATGTCTCTCTCCCTGTATAGTGCGCCGCTGTAACCCACTATTTCCCCCTGATAACGGTTATATGAAGTGTGACAGTGACAAAGACAATTATGGGGCCACTTGTGTGTTTACCTGCACCGGCGGCTACGAGCTGCAGGGCAGCGCTGCCAGGGTGTGCCAGTATGGACTCACCTGGTCTGGAACAGACACCACATGTGCAGGTATGTACTGCACACAGATACAAACGTACACAAACAGAAACAAGGTATGTATTAAACTTTTTTAACCTGTACTAAACATTTTCCATGGGAACAGCTCAGTGGAGGAGGCCCACCTCTACCATCCATTGATTAGAAAAATCAATACTGTACGTCCCTCTATTGAATGTCTGTATCTGTGAGACATGAAGAAGTAGCCGATTGGAGAGACTGTGTTGCAGACCATTAGAGATTATTGGACTGTAACCTTGCTTTGGTTCTTAAGTATACCTTACTCACTTACTCATTAGGATAAATATTATTTTTTAATAGGAATAACAACATTGTTTTTTCTGGACTTTTGCAAATTGAATTTTTAGTATTTTCACTCCGATAATAATAATCATTTAATTATCAAAAAAAGTGTATGTCTAACATTTACGTTACTTCACTCATGTAGGGCTGCAACTAAAGATTATCATTATAATTGATGAAAGGGGATACATTATGCGCATTTCCAGGTCTATATTTATATTTTGGGGCTCCACTGGAATATCGTTTCATGATTTACAGTTTTAAAAGCCTTTTTTTCTTCTCAAACAATGAAGCAATTATCAAAAGAGTTGAAGATTAATTATCTGTCAATTGATCAAGAAATAGTTGCAGCTCTAGCCTCATGGTAATTCCGTCGTTTTATGTGGGGACACTTGTGAGTGCTGAGTCAGGAGTCTGATGTGAACCTAGATAAAGTGAAGTTGGTTGTTTTACTGTCTTGTTCATTACCCACAACCCAGAGTGACTGGAAGGTTAGGGTTAGGCACTACTCATCACTAAAACAGGGTTACATGTCTAACAACAAAATGTTGCATGTTCAATTCATTGTTGAATAATCGACCCGAGTAGTCATAGTACCTGAGGGTCGTGGTTGATTCTATCTGCTGAGCAGCCTGAAATATGTCAAATAATGCAGCATCTCACTGTAATGAAATCCTGTTCCAGCAGCTGGGTCTCATTGCACTGTTTGTCATATCATGTCATGTTGCGTAATTCTTTGTCCTCACAGCCATGAACATCAATGTGGGAGTGCGTACAGCTGCTGCACTGCTGGACCAGTTCTATGAGAAACGGCGGCTCCTCATTATCTCGGCCCCTACAGCTGCCAATCATAATTATCGCTTCCAGATGACTAACTTACAGGTGAGGCACGACTCACAGAGAGAAGGTGACATGTATGTATGTGGAGAACAGGCGTGAAGAAATTATTGAAGTGATGTCTGTCCTCTGTAATGCTGCTCAAAAACGGGGCGGCGGTGTGGTTGGTCTTCTTTCTTGTTCAGCTGCCAAAGTGGGACAAAGCAGTGAGGCAAATAAATAGGACTGGGGTGTCCTGATGAATAGAAAATGTCAAGGCGATGAAGAAATGACAGTGAAATGGGCCTTGATAAGGCTATTGTGGGGGTGGATGCTTTCCTGGCTCGTCAGAACCCATTAAGTCAGAGCTGTCTTTAAACGCTTGACCTTTCAAAGTGACTGGGTTATAATCTGAAAGACAAACGTCGGCTTGTGAACAAGTCCTGTAGTAGTTTGGTTATCAGGAGGTGTTTGTGCTATCTAGCGCTCAAACTGTTAGTCCATTTATTGAGAAAATTAATCAGCAACTGTGTAATTACTTTGATCATTTTTTAAGCAAAAATGCCCAAAATTGTCTGGTTCCTGCTTCCCCAGTTTAAGGACTTGCTGCTTTTCTTTGTTTTATATCACTGCAGTTGAGAATCCCTGGAGTTTGGACTAAACAAGAAATTAGAGGATGTCATGTTGGGCTCTGGGATATTATGATTATTTTTGTCTACAATGTAGTTCTAAAAATTACATTTTCAACCTTTTCACACACAACAAAAATATATGCAATAACAATGATTTCTTCTTACAATGATGTTTGATTATATTATTATATTATATTATCTTTTTCTGTCACAAATCTATTTTGTTATCTTGCTGTATCTGCAACCTAACAAAGACAACTTTTAAAAACTGAAAAGGCTTCAAGTTTCCATATCACACTTGTTAAAGTGGAATACTTAAACATGTTAAACTCTAAGGTGAGCAAAGAGAAACTTTCATCCGTCTGCTGATGGATGTGAAAACAGCCATCTAGTGTCAAACTCTTCACATACATCATTCTGCACAGTGAAGGCCAAACATCCAACTGAAGGAACAAGAAGAAAAACACATTTTGTCAGTGGAGGCGTCACTCATTAGGTATAAGATGCATCACTGCTGTCATTCTCTGTCCCTCTCTCTCTCTCTCTCTCTCTCTCTCTCTCTCTCTCTCTCTCTCTCTCTCTCTCTCTCTTTCTCCCCCCCTCTCTCTCTCTCTCTCTCTCTCTCTCTCTCTCTCTCTCTCTCTCTCTCTCTCTCTCTCTCTCTCTCTCTCGTGGTTACAGCATGCCCAGTGTGGACTGGACCTGAGGCATGTGACTGTAATTGAGCTGGTTGGGACTTACCCTGCACAGGTTGGCCGAATTCGACACAGGCTGCTTCCCCCAGGGCTGGCCCTGCAAATCAGGTACTCTCACACACCACACACACACGTTTCCATCACTTCAGAGGACATTACATTGACTTACATTCATTTCCTGGTGACTTGTCCTAACCATAACCATTACCACCACATGCCAAACCCTAAACCTTAACCTAACATTAACATAACGCTAAAATAACAAGCCGTCCCCATTTGTCTCCAAAAGTAACCTATGACAGACCACACTTTAATAACTTCATCACTGCGGCTCACTCCATCTTCTTACTGATGTGCATTTCCTAGGTTACTGCTCCGGATTTCACAAAGGGCTTTCCACATGGTGTTGATAGACAAGCAGGGCATGGACAAGCAGCGCTACCCATTCCCAATCACAGCGGCTGAATTATTCACCACCATTGACACCTTCCCCATCCGCAAGGATGAGATGGTGCTACAGCAGGAGGCAAGCCAGACCTGCCAATCATAAAACACGCCGGGCGTTCAGTGCACTTCCATGGACTCTCATCTTTGATCCTTTTCCTCCTCTATCACAGCAGACGGGACCGACTCACATGTCCCCTTTTTCTCTCCATGTCACACATTCCTACCTGAACTCAGTCAGCCCAATATCCAGAAGTTACAAGTATGTGTGTGTTTGTATGCGTCTATGTGTGTGTGTGTTTGTTTGTGTGAGCATGTTGTGTGTGTGTGTGTGTGTGACATCAAAGGTCGGGATGTCAGCCATGGTGCTGATTTGAAGCAAGGAGATTCATCGTAAGCAGTTAGTAAATGAAATGGGTCATACAGTACATTACAATCATATTGATTCCTGTGTCTTGTCCATCTGTATGTTTTATTAATATTATTATTATTATTATTATTATTATTGTTTTCAAAGCAGAAATATGTTTTGTACAAAAAGTCTTTTACTGTATGAACTGGAAAGCTCTTTGCCTGTCTAATATTTATGTCCCACTTCTCTAATAATGACGTATTCTGACACTCTCTGGAATACTGTGTGTGTATTGTGTACTGTAGAGGACAATGATGCTGTTCTGTTGGTACGCTGTACATCCACGCCTGAATTAACAAGACACTGATTAAATATGTCTATCTTGGAGGATGTGATCTTCAGTATGTGTCAATGTGCATGCAAGAGATCTGAGGTGAAAATACTGGGCAGAAAACAGAAAGTGAAGAAAGGGGGAAAGGATGCACTGAAAATTGGCCATAATATCAAGCATCTTCTTTTAAAATAACAGAAAATATTCCCATATCTTTTTCAGTACAAACAACTTGTTTAAAAACAATTCCCAGAATCAAGTGTCAATAAGTTTGTCTCATTTCAAGATATAAACACTTACTGGACACAAACTGGCAGGGTTTTAATCCTGCATGTCAGGAAGTATAGTGGCGTCCTTTACAGTATCACTTCTCACAGCAAAGCGGGCACTGTACAGTGCATTAATAATGGCTCTGTTTTATTCAAGTGTCTCAGTAAGTCATGAGAGTGTGACAGTGAGCCAGCATGAAGAATACGAGGACCCTGAAAATGAAGCAGATAAATGGAATTCAGCCATCATTCATTTTATTAACTTAATTATTTACACCTGTGTTTTTCCTGCTTTTTTCTGTGAAAAAGGTCTATACCTGACCTCTTTATGTATTGAGGTGTGTGTCCTGATTGGATAATTGGGACATTAACCCACCTGATTGGATAATTAGGACAATTATCTAATCAGGCGGTAGATAATGAGAGTCTGTTCAGGAAGGAGTTCCCCAAAACTCACCAACCAAAAAATGAACAGAAACACTCTAAAAAACAAAAACAAAACAAAAACAACAACCCCCTTTAAAAATGCGTAGTTAAGATCACCCAAAGCTAATATGAGGCTTCATCAATCTGAATAAAACAAATCAAGTGAGTATTTTCCAAAGTTACACTCATTTTAGTACAAAATTTCCTTTTGTCTTATTATCCCTGCACTACTGCTCAACAAGGAAATGCTGTCTGGGTCTGACTATAATTTGGAAGATACCCACTAAAATTGACCGACATAGGGCTGCTGAAGCATTAAATTAACTAATCATAGCTGTTTTGTGCTTACTTTTTTGGATGGGAGAGAAAATTCTGCTTTTTATAGCATATTTGTTTTCAGAGTCAATCTTTAAACAACTTTTTGTACATTTAATTTAAAAACTATATTTTTTTTAGGAAAAAATGCTTTAAAAGGTGTGTCACAAACTAGTCTTGTAAATACAAAGCCAACATTCCATATAAAGTGTATAATATAGGAAATGTTCTCCAACAAAAAAAGCAAAGAGTCAATGTATGGAAAGATGTTTTTATTTCAAAATAGTCCTGTAACACATATGGGACAAAGTAAGCTTGAATACAGTGAGTGTGATGCTTGGAAACCAGACACAACAGATATAATACATGCTGTACATAAAGAGTTTTTTCAGTAATTGGGTATTGCACAAGCCTGTAATCTAAAGTATGTTGTACAGTGAACACAATGTATTATTACTATAATTGTGCAGTGTGAAACCGTTTTCCTCTGGGAGGTCAGAGCTGAGGGTTTGCCAAGGACAAGCAAACAAAATTGGCATTCCACATGAAAAATGATTTTACAGGGTTTAACTTGAGAATCGTTTTTGTGAACTGCGTAATTCATCACAGGCTGGTGGACCGCTAAGCCCCGAGCGTCAGGGACAAGGTGACTTGTCATTGACTCATTATCAGTGCCCACCACCAACACCACACCCCTCACCCCTCCCGAGATGAAGGCAGCTCGCCTCAGTGCTGACTCACTCTGTAACACATAGCCCCCATTTCAGGGATCCTGGGAACACACCTAAAACCACACTTCCTCTTCTGAGTGTAGAGCGATGTCATTATCAGTGCTTTACTTACTTTTTTTTGTTCTTCTACCTCTGTTTCTTCTAATACCATGCAGTTTACTTATCACACTGATACAGTGTTATGTAAATTTACAGCAGAGCTAGTTAAAGTATTATGTAATCTGTCTACACTTTGTGCCAGAGATTTCTTAGACAAGCATGGGTGGAAAGTAAACAGCCCTAAGTACATTTGTTACTGTAAGTACATTTTCCAGGAACTTGTATTTTTTGTTGTGCTGAAACAATTAACCCAATAATCAATGTAAAAAGTCTAGATCTTGTGCCAGATATTTTTTTAGACAATCAGCCTGGACAGGTTGGAAAGTACCAAGCTTTAAGTACATCTATTACTGTTATTTTTCAATAACCTGTATTTTTGTTGTTGTGCTAAAACAATTAACCAATTAATCAATCAACAGAAAATAGACTACAGCCATGCTAGCAGCTCTGTGAGGTTGTGCTTTGGCACAGTGGTGCTTTGAGTTAAACGCTAACATCATCATGCTAACATGCTCAAAATGACAATGCTAACACTTGATGTTTAGCAGGTATACTATTTGCTAACATCTTATTACGAAACAAATTGTAGCTTGGGGTTGAGCAGAATGTCATTTGTTTTCTATTAAGTATATACTGTAAGTATTTAGTATTTAAGTTTTTCATCATGAACCAAAAGGTTCACATTTTGTCCTGTTGATGGCTCTATTGGAAAATTCAGGGGATCAGGGCTTTACAATTCATCCTGAGGAGACATCCGAAGGGTGAATGTCTGTAATGAATTTTATGTCAATCCATTTGATTTGTTAAGACATTTCACCCAAAACCATAAATGTCAACCACCAAAATCAGTAGGATTCATCCTCTGGGGAACATGAATGGTTGTACCAAATTTCATGGCAATCCCTCCAATATTTGTTGAGATATTACAGTCTGGAATAAAGTGGTGGACTAGTGAATGACAGAGAGACATTGCCAACGTTACAGCTGCTAAAAATACCAAATATTTTATGGGTGCAGCTTCTCCAAAGTGAGGATTTGCTGCTTTTTATTGAGTATCTTTCGAGACGTCACCTTGAGCTCTGGAACAATCAACCGTTGATTTTCTGCCATGATCATTGCAGCAGAATAAAAAAAAATAAATATATCAACTTTAACCCTGTGAGATTTATGTTAAAATCCTGCATTCAACTCCTTTTTGAAACACAAGACTAACAGGGTAATCAAAGTTGGATTTTTCTTTGATGATCTTTTCTTTCATAAAGTGATCAGAGGGAAAACATAAATAACAGATGGTCATCACTTTGGAGAGCATTCTGGGAATTGGTGTTGGAAAGGTATGCTAAAATGGGCCTTTTGCAGTGACCATACATCATGTGACTACTCAAAAGTGCATCTATTGTATTTGTACTTGGTAGTTTTCCTCACAAATAATTGTCATTCTGCTTCAATAATAATAGTCAAGTAAGAGCACTACTTCAGTAGGGCAGTAGAACTAGCATCGGTCTCCTTCCACCTCTGTACACAACTGTTCACAAGGGGGATGAATCTGTCTCATTGTGTGCTTCAGACCAGGATGGAGCTTGGTTGCTCATAAAGGGAATGTCTAAGTCTCTATGTTATTGATCAGTATCTCATCTAATGCCTTACAAATGGTCTCTGTTGCTGTAACTACATGCAGAAATTACTCTGGTACATGGATCACAGAGACATGGACATACACATCAGGAGTCACACCGTGTGCTTTTTCAGTAGGTACGGTAAGTTACATACAACACATGTCTTTCATATACAGCAGTAAACAGCAGTGCTTAGTCAAGACTAGATGCTTTGGAGGGCAGAGGGGCACATATTGATGAGTGTGTAAGGCATGACTGGCTGTTCTGGACAGGAGAAGGAATCTAAACAGAGCATCTCAGGTGAAAGAACAAGGGAAAGGGACAGTCGTTTGAGTCCTGGACCCTCTGCTGTGTTGCTTCTCTTGACCGTTCCACCGTTCTCCAGCTCTCGTCACACCTTCACTTTTTCTCTTCTTCTGTTTTTCTCTTTTATTCTCTCTGTGCTTCAGCCCGGCTCATGTATTGCATCTGCGCATGCTGGATCGCAGCATCAGAGTACACTCATGAGGGACTTCTGGGTTTTCGATCATGTGTTGCCACAGTCGCTGTTCCTCTCCGTATGAGTCCATCCAGTCTACCTCGTTCCCGTAACTTTTGCCTTTAAAGGAAAGACAAACACATTGACATCTGTCTTACTTTGTCAGAACTATTAGTGAACCCTGAGGATATTTACTCCCTCAACACCCTGGTTTTGCATATTAGATAACTAGATATACATTTTAAGATTATTAGGGGATTACCCAAATAGAAAATCAGATTGAAACATTTACATGTCGTCAGGCAGAAGTATTGAATCTACATATATGCCTGGCATTGAAACCAAATTGGAAGTAAGACAAAGTTAGCCAACTGAAAGGTATAGCCCAGCATTTTGAGAAATATGATTATTAGCTTTCTATTGGCAGACTGTTATCTGAGCAGACCAATACCACTCTCATGTCTGTATGATACAGGCTAATAACTACAGCTGATTGGCTTAGGTTAGCACAAAGACTAGGGACAGCCAGTACAAAAACTGAAGTGTACAAATGCTATGTGCTGGACTATGTCTGTTCATTCTTGGAGTCTCTGCTTATTTCCTGACAACCTCACGGAGACAACAAGATTCAGGATGCTCCCTTGTCTTTACTGTATAAAGATGGAAGTGGTACTTCATCTAACTCTCAGCAAGTGAGTGATTTCCAATTTTTGATTATTTGTACAGCACAATATTTCTGTATAAACTACAAAAGAGAATGGCACTCACTTTTCCCAAGTCACACAGCTCACACAATGTTTCCCTCTAAATCTGCTAACCTCAACAGCCAGAAGACGAATACCAGCTCTTAATGGTGTTAAAACACAACTTCCTGTAGGTGTAGAAGTATATTCACCTCCTCAAAGACTAAGTAAAGCTCCTTAGCCAATGTAAAACTGTGCCTGAACTTCTCAGAGGTTTTACCATCATATTTCAAAGTGGAGACGTCTTGTCTTACATAGTGTCAAAATCTAGCCAGGCACACACCTGTGCCAGCTCCTAGCCTGACTCCTCCCAGGAACACATTGCTGGCCAGAGCTTCCTTATCCCATACAGTGAGCTCCAGGCAGACATTGTTGAGGTCTCCTGGCTGCAGGCCACAGTACGTGAAGGTGTGGTTCCACTGTGGATTCACTGTGCGTCGCTCCACTGCCGTCTTGTGCTTGGTTGACTTGTTGGTGTCAGGGAGCAGGTATCTGGGCAGAGGAATACAAATTTACTTTGCAATGCTCGGGCTGCTTCAGCAAACATTATGAAACAAGGGAGCATCTCACTCACCCTTTAACAAAAGAGTCAGAAGTGCCTCCAGACTTGACAGCGGTTAAATTTTTGGCTCCTTTGACTAACAGCTCAACCATGCCCCCTTTAGGCAGCGTGAAGCTGCTCGTCTTCTTGCTCTTCAGGAACCCTTTCTTCACTGAGGGGAAGGGAAGCAGATGGAGTGAAAGAATAAACAATCTTCAATTTACAGGTCCAGGTTTATTTATGTAACACTTAAGATACAAACAAGTCTGGGATGAGAATTTATACATATGAAAAATGTATGCACACAGACACACAAGCACATTGTACTGTTTGTACAGAGACAAGCATGCCCGAGGCAGGACACATGCTTATGATAGTAAGCATTTTTAACAAAGAGAAGCTACATTTATGTGTCAGCAATACACATGGATTCAGCTTTAAACACAAGAAATAATATTTTGAACTTTGAAAAATTGACTCAGCAATTCAGACTATTTGGTCTGATTTGTTCTACTCCTAGATGGAAGTTTAGCAGCAGTACGCAGCATAAGTGGGAGATACAATTCAGGAACATTTTAACATAAGTTTCAGTAGTAATGTCAGGAAGATACTAGTGCATACACAACTTTTTTTCTGGTCAGATGGAAGTAGGAAGAACTTAATTTTAGGAATAAATACGAGTTTGCTAACTTGTGGCAGTAATCATAAACGTATCCTGTGCAACTAAACATTTAAACTTCATTTTTTTTTATCAGAGTGGGAGCTAAGAGTTTCAAAAATATACTTCACATGTTGGTATGAATTGGAGGAAAATATCTGTAGGATATTTCTATTTGATGTAAATATGGTTTGGTGATAAAAATATGGAGTCTTGGATTTGAATTTCACACAGTGCAAGCATCATACTGTTCGGTGGAACAGAGCAAATGGATCCAAATGCAGGAGACTGCGGGCTGAGTGAGGCTGAAGTAACTTCTTTATTAAAGGCTTGCGCAGGCAAAACAAAGCTGGCAGATCAGAACAAAACAAAATGCAAAGCAAACAGAGGATAACAAAACTGAGCAAAGGATCCACAAGAATTAACTGAAAACCAGGACGTAAATGCAAACGGAACTGAAAGATCAAGGAACAGGTTGCAAGACACAATGGCAGGCTGGTAGAGGATTGGCTTGGCAAGACCCAAGGAGCAGTGTTGGGCTAAGGAGACTAAGCATGATAAGTGCAGAGGGAAGAGCAGGTTGGGGAAAACAAGGAAAAACACAAAAGGCAATAGAGCTCAGGGCCATGGACAAATCAAAACAGAACGCCGTCCACAAGCCAGTCCACAATCGTCGTCATATATAATTGGCCATTCATTAACCTGTCTTGGAATTACATAAATATAATTTAAATCAGTGCATAAGGCACCCTGGGCAAACATAACTTAACATATATTGCTGTTGATAAAAATATTAATAAATCAGCCTATTTAGTGGAGTGGTTTGCATATTAAGACTGCATGAAACAATAAAACTGAACAAAAAGAAAACTGCAGCTCTGAATAACTAGTTCCAATGAGAGTCAATCAACAGTATCTCAAGTGATCTTTAAATATAATCTGCATACTCTCATCTGTCCTTCTTGCCAATCATTCCAGTCTTAAAAGGCACAAAAGCCTGAGGGCATCTGGTGGACTGATGGAGCCAGACTGGGACAGAACCATTACACATACAGCCTACATTAAGAGCTGAAGTAAAATGATGTATAGTTTAACAAAATGTGATGTAGAACGTTATATAAATTACAATAGTCATGACTATTATGAATGTACCTTGTACTTGGTCCAGCGGCAGTGTGAGGTTCTTCTCGGCAGGTATATACTTCAACACGACAGTCAGTTCTCCTTTGTACTGCATTGTGGAATCAATACTGCTCTCCAGCTGCACAAAAATGATTCACAAACCTCTCAAACACTTTGTCATTGTGAAAACAAAGAAAGGAAAAGACAACAAAGTGTGAACATGCTAGTTCACTGGTTCCTACCTTGGGCTGTAGAGCATACCACTCCTCCATCTGTGAATCAAACTCCCAGGAGTCAAATGTCAGCTCCACTTCCCCCAGGAAGCTGTTGTGTCCAAATCGGTCGTGGTGCCACACAGAGACTTGCAGAGTTCGTGTCTCCAGCTGCGAGTGGCTGATCACGTACTGCACAGGTGAAAAAAAAGATAAACTTAATAACGAAGATTTCAATTTGAAACTATTTGTTGAACTAGAATAGAACAGTTCAAAAAATAGTTTCAGTTATAGAACAGAATAATTGTGCTCATTGAGTTTTGCAGCCACTGACCCTCAGATTCTCGTTGAAAACAGGGTTAATGGTGTTGGATTTGATGCTCGTCTTCCTCTTGCTTTGTCTTGATGTATCAGGGAGCAGGTAAGTCTTCACATATCTGCCATGGAACAAACACAGTGACTCACTCGAGCTCCATTGGAGGCAATGGACATTTGTCTTCGTTCAACAACGCATTACAGTAGCTCCCCCTACTTCATTAAAGTAGATGCCTGCCCAACTGATACTGGAATAATAATAAAAAATGTTTGGTTTCTTTTTCATTTTTTCATTTCTTTTACATAAACACATAAAGTGTATTTTTAAAAATCAATAATCTTCCAAATTAAATTATTAAAGCACTGAAGATAGGAAGATATGACAGTCAGACCAATCAATGTTATTATTAAGGATGACAGTGGCAATTGCAACTGCAAATCTTTAACAGAAAACTGGAAAAGCAAGTGAGGTATCACTTTTCTAAAAAGGTACACTTAAAAAAGAATTCATATGTTCTAACACAATTTACTAAATTGCTTTAGACATGAGTTATTAAGCATTAACAGGACAAATGTTGATGACAACATATAACACCTGTTTTGTCCTGTTAGCTAGTTCATTTCATATTTCTATAGGACCATTTTGAGCCCTTCCCTGGTGGAGAAGAATGCATCTGGACCAGGAATCCATTTATATATTAAACAGTTTATTGACATACAACTGCAGGCTCGATAGATTGAAGCCCTTTTATTATTTCTCGATTTGCAGATGACCTAATAAATTTTGCTGTTGGTTTATTTGGTGCCGAAAGGGCATTATTGAATTTGACTTTAATAATATTTATAACTGCAAACTTGATGGCCAAATAAAGTGTTTTCTTACTGTTGGCTTATAACTGATCTATAATGCATCAACGCCATTTGTTACAGCTTATAAACCCTTATAAAGGGTATTGTATTAGAGAGTGGAACTGACCAGATTTGTGCTAATCTAGGCTAAACACAACCTGAACCAACTAGTTATCCAGGTAACTCTGTTTTGAGTGTGTGTGTGTGTGCGTGTGTGTGTGTGTGTGTGTGTGTGTGCACATGCATGCATGCAGTCTTACGCATCTGTGCGTTGCCTCCTCTCATCTCCTGTTGCCAGGTTGTGACACTCTTTCACCAGCACATTGAGAGCACCCGTTTTGTAGCTATAGCTGATGTTAAGCAGGATCTCACCGCTCACCCTGGCGTTGCCATAGTCACCAGTCTCACTGTACATGCTCATCATGCTGTTTATACTACTCTGTTAGGGCAAAGACAAGAGATGCAGAGGTAGATAACAGCAGGAGAGGAGAGTTGAAAAGGTAAGGAAAAAAAACAGAGCAACACATGAGGTACGATGTGTATCTTTTGATGAACATGAATGGAATACATTCTGTGGCAATACACTTTAGATTAGTCAAGTTTTATCCAGAAGGTTATACAGACTACATAGACTATAATATATATATATGTATATATATATTATGTAGACATTATACAGACTTAAAAGATTCAGTGGTCTGGAAACATAGGGGAGATGAGGGTACTCTAGTGTATAGGAAATGTGAAGAGGACATTTCTTAAAAAGAGAGCATTACTCTCTGTAAGGCTCCCTTTGATAAATAAAGGTCACTGAGTTTAACATTTGCACTGTCGACCGAAATCCTACAATTCTACATGAAGATTTTTTACTCTGCTCCTAAGCATAAGTATTGTCGTGTTTACTTGATAACACCACAAGTATTATCTGTGTTTCATTTTCAGCAAAGTGTGATGGGTTAAGGCAGGCATTTGAAAGAATGTGATGTTTCTAATATTGCATTATGTATTTTCTTTTATAAATGCATAAATCAAAATGTGAGGCAAAGGCACTCTGATAACACTGATTTCATATGTAGGATTTATATTCTTATAGTTTGTTTCAATATTGTATGTTTTATCTTTTCTTTTCCTTTCATATCATAACAAGAAGGAATAAATCAACAGAAACAGAGAGGGGAAAAAAAGAGGAAAACAGGTCAAATAAAGTGAAAAACTTAATTGCAGTGCAGAAGTGACAGGTGCCTTTTGTTTGGTCAACACATACATTATTGTGTGTCCATCATTACCAGTAACACTCAGTAAGTTAACTTTGTGTATATCTGTTAGGGAGAGTACCTCCTGTGTTTCACAGATTGTCGAATCTTCCTGTGCCGCAAACTAGATAGTTTAAAGACTACATTGTACTACCTCATATTGTGCACCTGCAAAACCTATTTCATGAACAATAGACTCAAATCCATTACAAGAACAGCAGATAATTGTGTCTGGAAAATGTCTTGGGAGGCAGGCGAACATGACATGTTGTGTCCCTGGGCAGGATATGACTGGTATAATCCACTGAAGATAATATTGCTGTCCAGAAAGTGCTGAAGTCACAAAGCCGGCACTGAGCCCCACTGTGCTTCTTCTACTGTAATGTCTACCTCATTTATTTCCTGCAGGGAAAAATAACTAGTTTAATGTGAGGAGCTTAGACTCAGAAAAAGATGTAGCTGGTAGTTGACTATTAAAATGGTATGGATGTGCACAAATACACACACTCACAACACACTAAATATGACTCTATATTGAGAATAAAGTGACATATTAAGCATATATCAGTATATATTCATTAATATGTATTAACATGTATGTAATATCTGTGCTTTGGTACTGCTGCTGCACATTTACTGTTCTACATTGTTACTGGGAATATAAACGCATGCACAAAAGCAGAAGGGGAGACTTACAGTCTCAGCATCCGAGTCGGGGACATTGAGGTAACCCCACCTTCGCTCTGAGCAGGGAGTGGAAGTCTACCAGCCGATTCATTACGAAGATATGGAGATAAGCAGGGAAAAGATAAAGAGGAAACAAGGGAAAGAGAGAGAACTGAGCTGCTTGATGTGTTAGTGGAAGAGACAGACCCCAAAGCACAGACCCCCGGCCCCCGAGGAGGAGCTGCAGAAACCCCGTCTCCAGCAGCAAAGCCAGGAACCACTTTACACATGGTTACCATGGTGATTATCAGCTGAAACCACAGAGATTATAACTCATCTGGAATCGGCTGTGAAATCAACATAGGCTCACTGGACACACACACACACACACACACACACACACACACACACACACACACACACACACACACACACACACGTTTCAACAGTCAAAATGCGTAAAGAATAACAGTTCCTCCTTGATTCGCACTACGAGTATCAAATGTGTCTCTATATGTCTTATAAATACATTATAGTGAGTTATAAACCATTTATTAAACGTTTCTATATTGTTTATAAATGCTAAATAAGGTGGCTTAAAGTGTTACTGCTAGTTTATGTTCACCATCTTAGTGCATCAGCAAGATAACATTTGCTATTCAGCACAAAATACAAAGTTCAGCTGATATTTAGTTCTACAGGTTTTTTGTCTAAATTGGATATATTTAAATTTTGATGAGAGGAAAAGTCTGATGATGACCAAAATGATTACAGTCCATCATGAGGGGGACATGAATGTGTGTACTAAATTTTATCCAATTCAATTTTCAATTTAAATTTATTCAAACAGCACCAAATAACAGAAGTTATCTTAGGGTGCTTCTCCCATAGAGCAGGTCTAAACAGTACTCCAGTCCATCCAATAGTTGTTGAGACATTTCATTCTGGACCCAACTGCCATCCCTACACAGCCACACCGCTAGCGTGGGTAAACAGTAAAGGTTGTAAAACAGTGAACAGATAATAGAAACTGCACTATTAAATAAATGGCACTAACACTACTTCAGTTGTGCTTTCATTATATTCACCCAAAGCCCTCCATGAAGTAAATTATGTAACAGTGGGCAGAGCAGATTATTCAATATCAGACTCTGCTATCTGCATAATGTCCCTCATCGCCTCCTTATGCTTCCATTCATACAGCCAACAGCAGCTCAATGACGGTTGTTAGTCATTTATGAGATGATACGATAAATGTCAGACAGGCAGGACGTCTGTCTCGCCTGTTTTACCATGCAGTTCACGAATTTCACACACACACACACGCTCGAACACCAACACAAACATCTAGAACAATGAACACGGTATGAGTCATGAAATAAGCCAATTATTTACGCTGTTGGAAGAATTGTATTTTCTGCCAGACTGAGAATTTTCTAGTTGGTTGTAAAGATGTCTAATAGAAAATAAGTTAACTATGCTCAAGTCCTGAGTTTGTGTCAAGTGTAAAAGTGTCAACACATATTTAATATTTTCTCACTTAATCTCGAGTATGTGTAACATTTAGCCATGCAGAAAATGTTACTGATAATTATATTACATTTTTTAAATTCAGCAGCCACATCTGTCTCCACAATTGTTGATAGCATGAAACACAACGTGCCAACAACAGTTTTGATGGAAACCTTCTTCTGCTTTGCTACTTGCGGGTGAGGTAACACTGACGTAAAACGTAATACTGACGTATTACAGCTGATACAAGATACATTTTATCTAATGATGCAGAGCAACATTGGCATCATATTTGTGCCCATCTGATAAATTTAAGTCCAATATTAGCTTGTTCTAGCTCACATTTGGCTCTTTAGCTGCTAAATGTTCCACTGTGTTCACAAGCTAGTCACTAACTTTGTCTGTGCTGGGTAGGTAAAAAATCCCTAAATGTAATTTTTGCACTTTGTTTTGTGCCATAAACAATACATCAGCTAAAACTTGTTAAGTTTACCCAGTGTTGTATGGGTGTTTACCCAAACTGGATAAAAATGTAACCAAGTAATTTTGAATGTGCAGCACAGTGGTATAACAGCTTCCAGCTGTGGCTGAAAGCCACGCTGATGAGAGTGAACACAAACAGTACAGCTGTAAAACTCAAGCTGGAGCTGAAATATGCTTCAAATGCTCTCTCAAGCTGAGAGGAACTGCAGCTTCAGGTAATAATTCTCTTCAAGCTGCAGCTTTCACATTACACTTTGTTCTGTTGATTGAATGCTAATATAAAAAATATTATAATATATGTTTTTGGCAATGTGGTGACTTGACTCTGTATTAAAAGAACTACATAAAATGAATTTTCTACAAATTTACACAGAACATATACTCTGTTGATGTACATTAAAACATGCTTCTTACATTATAACACTACAAGTCAAGTTGGTTTATGTAAATGCAGCAGCCTTCAGAAGCGTGTGTATTGTACGTGACACAAGCATCCCCTTCGCCTGTAAGCTCACACTATATTTACACAGTCAATACTAGAACATAGACACCTGACTCACGCATCAGGTGATGGTGAGTGTGTATGCGTGTGTTTGTGTATACACACGCATGTATTGTGTTTGCACTATATGTGAGCATACAGGACTTCCTAGAATCTGTTTCTGATAGTTTTGTGTTTGTACAAGCTTAAACATGGGTGTTACCGTTGACACTGCAACACTGAGACGCCGGCTGGCAGTCTGGCTGTGGGCTGACATCAGGGCATCGATGTCTTCTTCCGCATCCTCATCAGAAAACTCCTACGAAGGACAGCATTCAGATTTAATCAAAAGGGAGACAGCATCTGGGAAGCTGGCCAGCGCATCTTTGTACTTGCACAGTTTTCTACAAAGCAGCTCTGTGTGGGTGGATGCAGACAGCTTCCTTAAACTCAATGAGACAAATGAGGATAAAGTGTGGTAATCTATTTACTAATTTTTCATGCGAAAAAATCACAATGTCACCAGGTTTACAGTAAACTTGTGAGCATCAATGGACGAGCAGGTTTGTTTTGAAATCATCTGTATACGCCTGTGTGTCTGTGAAACACTGAATGCAAATGAACGCAGACAAAGCAACGCTATACTGGCCGTCAGATCCTCCACCTGTTTTCAGCCTACAGCCATTTAGATGCTTGTCATGCTCTTTGAAGTGGCCTCTGAGGTGAAATTAATATTCAGTCCCGCATCTTACGCATCATACTGTTTTCATCCGCCTACAGATTTCGAGCCTGATACAGTATAGTAGACGTATACTTAAAGGTACATTAACTGAAAAATCAAAGGGGTCTTTGTTGTGATTGTGGTCTGTGGGGAGGCTGTTGCAGAAATCAAATATGTGATGGTGGTCTGGGGTTGACAGCGCTTACTGTTTCGTTGAGCCCAGGGACTGAGCGGCTTCTCAGACTAAAGGCGTCATCACTGGGTTCAGAACCAGGAGCTGACAGGTCCATCTCTGAGCGGCTGTGATCTGGTGCAGGAAGGGAGATGAGCGCAGTAGAGGAGAAAGAAAAAAAAAGTAGTCTCAAAGATGCTGTTTGAAGAGTGAGGAACCAGAAGGCAGACAGTGAGAATCAGAAGCATACAGTGCATATGGGGGGCAGACACTAATGATCATCACTATGTTTCCTGCTTTGACAAAATGTGAACATCAATGAATGTGTGAAAAGTTACTGCCCATAATTATAATAATAACGATATGCCAGAAATGCAACTCAAAGCGATTTACATCAAGAGAAAACTGAGAACAATTAGAAAGAAAGGGCTGACCATTTAATGGAAAAGTTCACCACAATTTGAAATATGGTTATTTACTTCAGCTTATTTCAGCTGGAACTAACCCGAGATGGGCAAATTATCTCCAAGTAGAAAGCCTACTAGAACAGGATCACTGAGAGCTTTACCCTGCTCAGAGAAATGATTCTTACAGTAGGAACACCAAATTATCCTCATCAGAGGATGAATTTGTTGTTATGACGAATATGCTGTCAGTGATGCTAAATCAGCAGAAGGACTTTTATGAGGAGCTGATTCTACAGCAGCAAGAGAACTTCAAATCATTTGTCAAGGTCGTTTTTTGAGGAGCCTAAAAAAAGGCTGGATGAAGTAATTAAAGACGATCAAGGTGTGAAATCTAGCCTACAATTCACAGAGGGCTTGGTCAATGAGCTGTGAACGGGTGTCAAACGGTTAAGAGACCATCGAAAAAAGAATGAAAGAAATCGAAAATGGAATTGACAAGTCAAGAACAGCACTTGATGAAGTGATCTCAAAGCTGGACTTTATAGAGAATCAATCGAGAAGGGGCAACACCATTATAGACAGAATAAGGGATGAGAAAGGGGAGACATCAGAAAAGAAAAACTCGAGTTTGAAAGGTGGAGGAATGGAAACTTAACGTGGCCACAGAGTGGGGCTGTTTCAGGTTTATTATGAAGCTTTAGAGGAGTTGGAAGGTATACTTTTGAATGTTGTGGGGAGCAAGCATAGCTGCTCCCATTCTCCGTAGCTAAGTTCACAGTAAATCACCTCCCAGGTGGCTCTATTCTCATCTAATTCTCATTAACTATGATTATAATAAGCATATTTCCCAAATATTGAAGAGCTCTTTCAAATGTACAAAAAAAGCAAAACCTATAGGAATAAAAGGTAATAAGGGATGTTGAAACTTGAAACTCAGAAATGTAAATAATGTGCATTCATGAGGCACTTAAAAGCCTGCATTGGTGCTGCTGTCCTCAGAGGGAGACTACGGGTCTAAAACTGCAGAATGGAGCTTTACTGTAAGTCTTTGTCTGAGATTTTGAAACAGCGAACAGCAGTAAAGTCTGAGGATCTGATGACTCCTCCTGGGACAATATCTATCACAATCATGCACAAGCTTATGAATACAACTTTATCCAAGTAGGATCTTATAAATCTGTCTTAACAGGAAATATAATATAACAAAACATTTCTTCTTCAGTGTATGTTACTGAATATATGGCCTTAAATATCAGTGGTTGTGAACAGATACTCCCTTAAGCCCCAGCAGCTCTTTTCCAGCTAATGGCACTAATAGGAGCCAATTTAAAATCTTGACACACTTCTTAGCAGCTGTTCCAAGAGGAGATAAAAGGTCTGACACTGAGAGGGACAAAATGGAGGAGATTATACTTTAAAGGGGGGGGGGGGTTAACACATAAAGAAGAGCAGTAGACAGTGACAACGTGACATCTGATCCATGGCAGAAGGAGTCATTTTGTCCTGTACAGGATAGCTAATAAGCAGGTGAGTGTTTATGCACAGTCATAGTTACAGGGTCATTGTTAAACATCATCCTGATATGATATTGCTGCCTCTAACTGTGACTCAGTTATCAAAATGTTTGTATACGAGCTGTACAACTGTGAGACAAAAGCAGGCATTCAGGATCAGTCGTGTTGATTGGCATGTGGAGAAAAACAAAATAAATACTGTAAACAGGAGGTGTGGGTTTTAACAGACATACCTGAAGAGATTGAGGCCCTGGACACAGAAATGGTTGGAGTGCCAGAATTCTTCCTTTGTTGGGTGGCAGCTTTCTTCTCGCTATCGCTGGAGTGTAAACTGGCGACGCTTTCTGCTCCATCAGGCTGTATGCAAACACAAAAGGAACACACCTAAGCTGTTAAAACAAAACTTCAATATGGATAGTTTCCCCCCCCCATGTAATTCTGTATGTGTGTGTTTGTGTATCAGTTGCTGACCCTGACCCTCCGGTTGTCGCTGGGAGCGGAGGATCTGTCCAGAGTTTGGGAACGTAGGTTGTTGGGTACAGTCGGCATCCCTGAAGACTCCAAAGCCACTGCATCGCCCCTGAAAACCACAACACACAGTTTAACATCAACTACAAGTAACACCTGCCTTCAACATAAAATAACATCAATTCAAGCCTTTCATCGTCACGTAACACTCAAAGGAAGCTACCAGCCTGATGCACAAGATTCACTTGAATCACTCCTTTAATAAATATCCCTTAAAGAGATGCTTTTTCGCATGATTGAGCTTTTAACAAATGTCAATGCAATCACGCTTCTCCTTTAAACCTCTTTTTTAATTACTTAAATTCTTGAAACTGCAGTTACAGCCCTGATGCCTTGAAGTGTTCACTTTTCATACAGATAAAACCCACTTATAAGCTTGATGCTTTCATGCTCTGAATATAAGCTATTTCTCCATTCATGTTTCACTTTGCACCAAAGCTGAAAGAATGAACGTTTAAGGAGCTAAATTGAGCTATTGAGGAAGAGTTGTTTTTGCATATTCTAATCTTGTGTTGCTTTTGGTAACTTGTGTTTTGAAATGTTAAAATATTTGTATGAACATGATCACATGGTTCAGAGTTCACTGTATTTATTGGTAGTTTAGATGGACACCTGTTTGAACGTGGACTCGGACGAGAGTGAACGCTTTTCACACTCTGAGCTTCTCCATCCGATTTGACACTGATGTTGTCGACGCCGTTCTCTGGCTTCAAAGTGGACCTGCTGCCTTTTTTATCCATCTTCATCCTTCTATACACACGCACGCACGCACGCACGCACGCACGCACGCACGCACGCACGCACGCACACACACACACACACACACACACACACACACACACACACACACACACACACACACACACACACACACAGAGGGAGTCTGTTATCTACTGTACATTAGAGTCACTATTATAGTCATTACACTGTCTCTCTCTGCACCCTTCTTTATCAGGATGACCTCAGTGACTCAGTTCTACAGTTTGCCTCCTGCAGAGGAATTCGGTTTCAGGTACCTTTTCAGGTACGACCAACTATAATACATACTTTTACAGCAATTCTTTATTTTTTTCTTTGTTAGCATAATATCACAAAAAACATCTGAATAGATTTCTGTGAAAGACAGAAGACAATTGGCCAAATGATTTTGTTGTTGTTGTTGTTTTTGGTGGAGATCCATGATTTTTACTAAGGATTTCTTACATTAGAGTTTTTCGCAACTCTCAGAAAAATAGGTGCATTATCCTTACCTCAAGCAAATGCTTCAAATAATGATGACAGAAGAGGGTTGCATTCAGTAATGTGACAACAAGCCATCAGTGTCACAACTACGCAGTTCAGATCCTCTTAAATAATAGTAAAATGTCAGATGACTCCCTGTAAGGTAACTGCCATTGCACCTCGCAAAGTAATCAGATATTTACATAACATCCAATCCAAATCTAGCACTGGACCATGGAAGAAGACTGAAACTAGGTCATTATAATGTGAGCACCGTCTACTAGCTAATTCATGAGAACTTTACATTTTAAACATTAATGCAGATTCAAATAATAAATAACCCATTTTTATTGCCGTTTGAGAGGCATCTGAACTGCATATTTGCAACACTGATGAAGGCTGGATTTCCGAAAACGTTCTTCTGTAAATAAAGTGACTCCTCAGTCATCATGGAAGCGACTCTCAACAACAAACATCGACATTTTCTCTGTTTTGTCTTTTAAGACTATACTTATTTGGCTGACAAAGTTCTTTAATATGAACCCCATGATTGGCTGTCACCATTGTTTTTGAATTTTGATTCAGATACATTTAGATGAATGTCTAAATTGACAGAATTCTAACATATCGAATCATACACAGTATGCAGGGACACATTTTTTATGTTTTCTGCAAAAAAGACACATTTAATAATATTTTTTAAAGTATTGTGTATGATTAAATTATGTAAATTGTTCGAGTGTTTTCTCAATTATGGGTCATATAAGTTCAGTATGTCAATGACTCTTCAGCAGCCACCACTTTTCTTAAATAATTGTAGTTCCTTGCGATTTTGAAATTGAAGTACGTAGTTCATTTTTTATAATACAGTTCAGCCATAACATCATCATGTTATTTATTTATCAGAACTACACTGCACCTCGTCTATATGGCGTCTTTGTGAGCAGCCGAGATGAAGAGTGGTGATAGCATGCAGAATCTGATTACTGCTGTGCTCCTCTACCAAATTTATTTTAAAATGTATTCATGGTCTCTGATAAAATCAATTGAGCATCCACTTGATCTTCTCCGGTGCCTTTGTGCTGCAGTGTGCTCTCAACACACTGCAGATTTCTTTCAAATTTGGTTTGAGATGATTTTATAGTGTCTTCTGTCTGCTATCCTGCATATTTCACATTGTCATGCGGTGTCCTTCATTTAAAATTCAGTAGAACTATGTGTTCGTATGAACATAAAGGGAGACTTACCCTTTCTTTCTTATGCCGTCCACAACATTGTGTATTGCGCTTTTGTTGGGTTTTGGGGCGTCGAGTCTCTCTGGCTCAGAAGCGACTGACAAGTTCTCTGTAGACCTTTTGTCTAAGGCTTGTGATCAAAAACATTAAGAACCCATGAATAAAAACATCATATATCCTACCCACCTAACCTTCAAAACAGTGATGATTATGGTATTACACCTTTACAGTTGTCATTAGTGGTGATACTCACTTGGTGGGCTGCTTATTATTGTCTGTTTAACCACGTCACTGCTTGGCACTTTCTGCTCAAAGCGCTTGGACCTCTCCTCCAGGAACCACTCTCCTGTCACAACCTTCAGCTCCCTGAAAACATATCATCCACCTCTATCATTCTATTTTCAAAGTGAACTTGCCTTCCAATGTATTTAGCACACAATCTACAATCTGCTTCAACGGTTGCTGCACCTCCGTGACCGCCATGCTGGATGTAAACTCGCTCTACGGTCGTCATCGCCTTGAGCCCGCCTCCCCTTTCTGTGATTGGTTCCCTATCTCAGGCGAAGATTTTGTCTTGGTGGCCATGCTAACTTTCTGAGCGAAGTGGAATGTCGCTCGAATGAGAGCATGGGTATACCCAGGCTAAATAAACATGTCAATGAGCCACAATGCTGCACTGGATGACATGTTACTTGCCTCAGAAGACAAGGATCACCTTAGTTTGTTTAGAAATGGCTCCAAAGACTAATAACAGTGATCACATTTTCAGTTTTAGGAGAGTAGTTCCTTGTACAGTAGAGAACACTGCACATGCCCAGGAATGTTTTTCTGTTTGCAGAGCTTTGCTAGCTTTATGCGCTGCATGTCACAACCTTGTGACTTTATTCAGAAGCTATTATAAAAATTTATATATAAATATTATATATAAATATATTATATTTATATAAAAATTACAATGTAGCACAAAATCAAGAAGTTGTGATATGTTCCACAACAAGCTAGCCAAGCTCTATAAACCAAACCACGTTCTTTTATTAGCTCAGTGGCTCACACTTACAGGGAATTACTCTCCGGAGGCTGAAAAATTGATCACTGTTATTAGCCTTTGGAGCCGTTTCAAAACAAAGTAATGTGCCTAAACTCTTCTGGGCCAAAGATTTCACCCATTGCAATGGTGTGACTCACTGATGTGTTTTTAATCGTTTTTGGACAACAGTGGACGACTACGGCACAGAGGAATCAGATATATCAGGCTTTGGATACACACACACAATTTTTAAGTAAGACTGATTAATTGTTGGATTGGCTCAGCACATGAGATTTGTTGACAATAAGGAGGTTTGAGTGGATTTTCCCTTTAAATATTTTGAAAGATAACAGCACAGAAACACCTGAGGCCATCACAGACAAATGGAGACAGATGTGGTGTCATAAACCATCTAATCCGAACCAGCTGTATTCCATTCCTCTTTTAAACACTAAACCGTCCCTGCAGGCATTACACTTACGAGATCTTGGCACAAACGTTACACTTCCATTGACGTCTCTTGGGAGTTGTAACGCGGCAGTCACTGCAGACACGCAGCTCACACTCCTCACAGAGTTCTCCGCGGTCAAAGATCAGGCCCAAAGTCTTAGTGCAGCGAGCGCACTGTCGGTCCCCCGACTCCTGAGGTCGACGGGAACCTTTACGTCTGATCTCCAGCAACTCATTCTTTAGCTTCCTTTGGGAGAGAAACAGGAGTACACCAAAGGATAATGAGAAAAGTGAGAGACAGACAGACAGAAATAATGATGACTGATACTGAAGTCCTCACCGTATCCTCTTCTCCTCTCGTTTCCTCAGTTTCTCGTCTTTCTGCAGCACCTTCAGGATCATTTCTCTCTCATGTTCCAGCAGATAGGAGAGGTTTAGATCCTCCATGACCTGATCCATTGGTCCTTCAGTCTATAGCCAGCCAATGAAATCAGCCAACCGAAGATGTTGCATGGAGGAAGCCAGTCAGAACTACATTATGCTGCGATGTGTTGTTATTTCTGATAAATTCTGTTAAAATTTGGGTTGTTGTTCTTTTAGCATGTGCATAGTCCAAACATGTGTTTCTGAAAGCTCCCGACGTCCCTCCTGTGTTTTCTCTGCCAATCTTCTTTTTCTCGAGAAAGCTCACAGCTGACCACTCTCAGGAAACCTAGACAAGGTCAAACAAAGGGAAAGTCAACAAAATATGGCAGACACTAATAACTTCTAAACATCCAAATGGTGTAGTCAAATTCCCAGTTAATGTGCCTTTCTTTTAGCCAATGTAAAACACATTAATTAAAATAAGACAATGATTTTCAGGATTGCAAGAGGAAACACAAGTAATTGGTAGACATTTGACAGTTGCACACAGTCGCTCACTAACCTCCCAATTAGTCTCCAAGCTTGACATTCAGAGCACAACACCCACATTTCTCAGCTTCTATTAGCAAAGCTCAACTCCCCCTGAAATCCACAAGACTAATTATCTGCACACCAGCATGCCAGTGCACACAGCTATATTACATTAATTTGGCAGACAATTTTGTCCAAAGACTTTTAGCAACACTAGTACCTATCAGTAAAGCAGTGTTGGTCAGTTGGTCCACAACTTTGGTCCAGAATGAAAAATCTCAACAGCTATTGGATATATTGTCTTTAAATTTGGAAGAGGCACATATGAATTCTACTGATAGGTGAGTTTTTCATCTACCGCCATCATGAAGTTCACGTTTGTGATTTTGAAAAATGTCTCAAAAACTATTGTATGGATGCCAGGAAATTTGGTAAACACATCCATGTCTCCCTCAGGATGAGCTGTAATCACTTTTTTAAACCCCTTAATTTTTTTGTGCCTTCATCAGGTCAATGTTGTTAGCAGATCAACAAGCAGCCTCACAGAGCCATAACATGGCTGTGGATATTATTTTCCCCACTATGCAACCTAACACTAACCCAATCATCATGAACAGTTTGGGATTCAGTATGTCACTCATGCACACTGTGACATACAGTATGGACAAGAGCAGCTGGGGATCAAACCACCAACCCTTCAATTAATGGCTTTACCATCTAAACTTTACTGCTGCTGCCTTTAATTAAGATTAATGGTCCAACAGTTTAAAAAAACTGTGAAAATGCTAAGTGCCATGAGTTTTTTTTGATGCAGCTGCAAGGTAATTTGAAATGATGTGCTTTGAATGCTGAAAATACACATACACACACACTGACTGAGAATCAGTCACACACACAAACTAGATTAACATCTAGCTGCACCGCCTGATCAAATGAACTCCTGTGAATAAGTTGATTTGTACAAAAATAGCTTTCCATGCTATCAATAAAACCAACCCTGAAGATCAGAAACTAATACAGGCTTATATGAAGCACTGAGGAAGGACAGGATTCTGCTAGCACTTGTGTAAATGAAGTTGGGAAATCAAAATTGAATGGAGTGGAGGGATCTGCACAGGCCCACACCGGTTGGTGTGGGCCTGTGCAGATGTGCAGATCCCTCCTTTAGTCCTTATTCATTATCGTCTCTTTCATCCCTTTCCTTCTCTCACATCTTGCCTTCACTTTACATGAATTAGCACTAATGAACCCGCAGACATCATCTTTGCAGCCAAAGGCACATCATGACATCAGTGATTATAGCATTTAAAACTGAACTGCAGCTGCATTGTACCTATTGAAGAGATTTCCCTTCACCTTTAACATGTGAGGTAGGGATTTAATAGAAGACATTATGACGATTTACAAATACCTTATATTTACAAGACTAAAACTCACTGTGAATAGTGGAGCATGTGAAGTCTACAGCCATGGTAGTGGCACTACAGTGGCACTTAATGGGACATGCTCACAATGACTATACGAACATGCTGGTGTATAGCAAATTCATCACATTATGTCAGCAAATGTGGGCAAATTAAAACTATTGCTATAAAACTATGACTAACTGATTTGCAGCAAATAATAAATAGCTCACTTCAATCAGTCATGTTTCCTAAACCCCTAAAAGTAGCTGCCTTTAAGCCACTCCTAAAAAAGAGAATGCCGGATGCTTCCATGTTAACCAACTATAAACCTATCTCAAATCTTCCTTTCATAGCAAAGATCATTGAGAAAGTGGTTTTTAATCAACTCAGTAATTTTTTGAACTCCAGTGGAGTTTTTGACAAATTTCAATCAGGCTTCCAACCTCACCACAGTACAGAAACGGCTCTTATTAGAGTGTTAAATGAAATAAGGTTAAACACTGACTCAGGCAAGGTGTCAGTTCTGGTCCTGTTGGATCTCAGTGCTGCGTTTGACACTGTGGATCACAGTATACTGTTGAGCAGGTTGGAAACTTGGGCAGAACTCAATGGAACAGTCCTAGAATGGTTCAGGTCCTACTTGGAGGAGCGGAGTTATTTTGTGACTATTGGAAGTTATGATTCCGATCGAGTGGCTATGACATGTGGAGTTCCTCAGGGGTCAGTTCTTGGACCCCTTCTGTTCAGTCTATATATGCTGCCTTTGGGTAAAATTTTGCAGAACTGTAATGTTGATATATACCTAGCACTGTCCCCAGATGACTACAGTCCAATACAGTCATTGTGTCACTGTTTAAAGCAAGTAACAAATTGGATGATTTCTTAAATAAAATCAGGACAAAACTGAGGTAATTGTTTCTGGCAATAAAGAGAAGAGGATTGTTGTCAGTAAACACCTTGAGTCACTGTCTCTAAAAACTAAAAACCAAGTCTGAAACCTTGGTGTGCTGAGAGACTCAGATCTGACCTTCAGCAGTCATATCAAATCAATCACCAAAACAGCCTTCCATCAGTTTAGGAACATATCCAGAGTGAAGGGTTTTATGTCCCAAACAGACCAGGGGCCTCATGTACAAAGATGTTCGTGGATTTCCTACTGAAACATGGCGTACGCTCAAATCCAGAAAACGTCATACGCACAAAAAAATCCAGATGTATGAATCTGTGCGTACGCATGAATCCAAGCACATTTCCTTTGTACATCCCAATCAACGTGGAATTGAGCGCACACCCGACCCCTCCCTGTCCACGCCCCCATTTAAATACGCAAATCATATTTAAATGGGCCCTGCACCTGAGATTCTCCTCTCTGCACGATCAGAAAATTAAAACAAAAGAATGAGTAAGACGGGAAAAAAGAAAAACTTTACAGAAAGCTAATTGGAGACGCTAATCACTGAAGTGGAGGCGCGCAAAAATGTACTCTTTGGCACGCTGTCCTCCGGCATAAGCAATAAACGCAAGAGGAGTGAGTGGGAGAGTGTGTGTGAGGCTGTCAATGCTGTGGGGTCAGAAAAGTGCACACATGCTGAATTGAAAAAGAAGTGGTCCGACATCAAGGTGGATGTGAAGCGGAGGACGGCTGCCCGACACCAAAGTGTGGCCAAAACAGGCGGGGGGGGACAGAGAAGAGGGGCCCACTCCGTTTGAACAGAGAGTCGCCGCAATCGTGGGTGACACTGCTTTCTCAGGGGTGGTGGGAGCACATGTGGGTGACTCTGATTACCCCCAAGGATCACACAGTATTGTTGCAAATTAATGCAGAAGTGCGCAGGGGAAAAGGTGAGGCTGATTAAGACATTTCACACTTTACGCACAGGGTTATTAACATGAGTACTCTGCACACAGGGACAATCAGGGGCTTGTTAGAAAAATCTGAAGCTATAGTTTAACCAGCAAGTCACTAACTTTAACCTGACTAGTAACGATGCTGTGAAGACGGGATAGTATTTGAGGGCGCACATGCTCAATGATGCGCATTGTGCATGTGCGCATTTGCGCATCACATATGATCTGTACATTGATCGAATGAAAATGTTTCCTGTTGACATATACAAATTCATCATGTGATGGCGCTTTAATAGCAATGTGTGTGCAGTCGATAGCTCCGATTACATTAGGAAAACAGGCTCTCGCTGCAAATTGCGCTTTAATGTTGACCTGTTCAGCTGCATTGTATGGGAATTTGATATAGACCTGGCTGACATGCGGATAATTCCGTCCCACACGGCTGGCATGGCTCGGCTCAGGTCGACTGGCACAGTCCCGATCGGTCGGCCAGCTCCCTCTGGAATGCCCCGGTTGCTAGGAACCCCAGTGTGGTCAGCACCTGTATGGATACAGGCAGCGCATGGCTCCTCGCTGTGTCGCGCTCCAAGGCCGGCGGCAGCTCTGCGCACAGTTCCAGGAGGATTGCCCTCGGGAACCTAAAGCGGCTGATGAGCCAGTTGTCATCATGTGCCATTAAATCCTCTGTCTCTGAACACACGCTCTCTTCGTATTACACCATGTACAATGTCTTCTAATACTGCTAAAGCAGCCATTGTTGTTAACGGTATTTTCTGCACCACTCTGCGCATGCTTTTATATCCACTCATGTAATTGCAGACACGTGGGTGTGTTAATTGTTCATCAGTGTTAATTGTTCATGTTCTGATGTGAACATCACTCAGTCTGAGGATTGTTTTCACATTTATTTATTATAACAGTTTCCCAGCATAACCTCTAAGTGTCGCCAAAGGATCAACAGCTGTAGAAACGTGCGTACGCCAGCCATGAAGTTGGCCTGAGGCACCGCACATTTCCACGGTCATTTCACTCTTGATTCATCTGAACTTTGCCGTGAAAAAGAACGTACGCCACGTTTTTGTGCGTACGCACCCTTTGTACATGAGGCCCCAGGAGAAGTTGATTCATGCTTTCATCTCCAGTAGACTCGACTACTGTAACGGTCTTCTGACTGGACTCCCACAAAAAAAGCATTAAACATGTGCAGCTCATTCAGAACACTGCAGCTCGAGTTTTGACCAGAACAAAGAGATCAGAGCACATTACTCCAGTTCTAAAGTCTTAACACTGGCTCCCAGTCAGCTATAGAATAGATTTTAAAGTTCTGCTACTAGTCTACAAATCACTGAATGGTTTAGGTCCAGAATACATGAATGACATGTTAGTAGAATATAAACCCAGTAGGGCTCTGAGATCTACTGATTCAGGTCAGATAGTGGAGCACAGAGTCCAAACCGGACATGGTGAAGCAGCTTTTAGCTGTTATGCTGCACACAACTGGAACAAACTACCAACAGAACTGAAATCAGTCCCAAATGTGAACATCTTTAAATCCAGGTTAAAAACGTTTCTCTTTTCATGTGCTTATAATTGAGCTCTTTTAAAGCACTTTAAATTTGAATCTTTCATTTGCACTGTATGTAGTTTTAATTATTTTAATGCAAATCATTATTTTATGCTGCACTCATATTGTATGCTCTATTTTAGACTAGCTTTTTATTTTCTTTCTCTTTTTCTCTTTTTCTGTACTTGGTTTTATTAGGGCCCGAGCAGCGACTGCAAGTCGCCTGGCGAAAGCCCTATTGAAATTGTAATGTTCATTAGGGCCCGAGCGGCGACTGCAAGTCGCCTGGCGAAAGCCCTATTGAAATTGTAATGTTTATTATTATTATTATTATAAGGGCCCGAGCGGCGACTGCAAGTCGCCTGGCGAAAGCCCTATTGAAATTCGTTCATACCCCAACGTGCAAGTGACCCCAAAGTGCAAGTGACCCCAAAGTAATCAAGTAATCAAGTAATCATGTGGTATGGAAGACCCCCGGGGAAAAATGCTATATTGAAATTGTAATTAGGGCCCGAGCGGCGACTGCAAGTCGCCTGGCGAAAGCCCTATTGAAATTGTAATGTTTATTAGGGCCCGAGCGGCGACTGCAAGTCGCCTGGCGAAAGCCCTATTGAAATTGTAATGTTTATTATTATTATTATTATTATTATTATTATTATTATTCTTCCGACATTTCGTGCCCCAATTTCGCCCCTTTCCCAAATGCGAAAATGCTTATACTTTTGCACGGACGTCTGGCCTCATCCGAAATTCAATATTTTTGGGTGGTCGCACATGGTTGACGCAGAATGGCGGAATAGCGTCCCCTACAAAGTCCAAAAATGCCCATAGGGAATTTTGCTAACTTTGTCCTATGCTCACAAAATTCGGTACACATATGTATTATACCCACATATGCAAAAAAGCCTCTTGACCTCATGACCTCAACCCAACAGGAAGTCGGCCATTTTGGTTTTGATTTTTCCCGCCTAAAATTAACTCCTCCCACAGCGTTCGCCCGATCAAGTTCAAATTAGGTACGCAAACATCTCCAGACCTAGGTGAGCTTAAGTTGTGCTCTGCGCATCCGTAGGTCAAAGGGCGTGTCTGCCAGGGCTCAACTAACTTTGGCGTGCTCGCCATGTACATACGAGTGGCTCTCACGCCCACATACTTCATCCAATCAGCTTCAAACTTGCTGGACATGATGATGGCTCCACCCTGAACGTCACGATATATTAACTTCCCACGTAACTCATAGCGCCCCCCGGTGGTAACAGGAAGTTAACTAAGATTCATTAAAATTACATACTTTGCCCCATCAACTTCATTCAGAACCAGTTGGTGAAGCTACATTATGAAGACTGTGAAGCTACGAGTAATGGCGTCTGTGTGGCGACGCGGCGACCATCAATTCCTCGCCATGAAAATACGTTTGGCTTTTTGATGGCTTTATTGAACTCGTATCATCATGAAAATTGGTACACAGGTCCAGGGTGCCGACCTCAACGTCTCCATTCGCTCATAGGCGATCTCACTCGTCTCGCCCCCTAGTGGAAACAGGAAGTGCCATATTTTACATCATCATTGTGCGATTTCCACAAAACTTCACATGTGTAATCACTGTCCCACCCTGAACGCAACCGCTTGTGTTTTGTTACACTCTACTGCCCCCTGGTGGATGAACCATCAACCTCTCATAACTCCTTCATGCTTTGTCCAATTCACTCCAAACTTCACATGACTGATGAGTGGCCGCCCTGAACACACCAGACCACACCAGACCATATGTGTAACTACCTGTGACTGCCCCCTACTGGATGAACGAAACATTGCATTTTTGGCCTCCTTCCAGGTTTTTTCTCACTTTCTGCTTCACGCCACAGCCCCGCCATGCCTCAGGCCCGCGGTGGCATGGGTGAGCGAGGGCCCGCCATCGCCGCTTGCGGCTTTAATTTTTGTTATAATTGGGTTCTTTTTCATTGTATGTTTTAATTTTTCCAATTTTTACTATAATTGGGTTTTATTTATTTATCTTTTTAATTGTATGTTTTTATGCTTCTAATTCTTACTGTCAAATTATTGTTTTTATGTAAGGCACATTGAGTTGCCCCTAGGTATGAAATGCGCTATATAAATAAAGCTGCCTTGCCTTGCCTAAAGTAACCAAAGTAATTACAGATCATCCTGAGGAGAACATTTTAAGGCAGTCCCTCCAATATATGTTGAGACATTTTACTCAAAGTGACAAATATCAATAGATGTTGAGATATTCAGTCTGGACCAAAGTGTTGGACCAACTGGAAGAAATGTCACTGACGTGACTAATAAGTAAGTCTTTGGATAAAACCACCAAGAGTCTGCAAAATGAATGTAATATATCTGTGTGCACTGGCATGCAGGTGTGCAGATAATTAGTCTTATGAATTTCAAGGAGAGATAGAGCTTTGCTAATAGAAGCTGAGAAATGTGGGTGGTGTGCTCTGAATGTCAAGCCTGGAGACAAACTGGGAATTGTCAAGATATTTCACCAAATGTCAACCAAATTTCACAAAATGTCAAGCTGCTGGTGTGCCAACAGTAAAGTCAGAGCATCACCAGGGTTATTAGGGTTCATCATCTGGGCACCATGGATATCTGAACCAGATTTCATTGCAATCCATCCAACAGTTGTAGGAACATTTCAGTCTGCATAGACAAATACACAGGCTGTGTGAGACAGAGCTCCAAAAGACCCGAAGTGGAACCACTTTCACAAACATTCAGACAACACAATTTTCTTCCAACTGGGGAATAAATGTCAAAATTAAATGTCTATAAAGCAGAAGGTTGTAAATGTAGAGTATAACATAAGATTCTGGCAGCTAAACAACTGTGACACATATATGACTAATATTTGGTCAACAACATTATTAAAGCCAAATATTTATCTGAGCCTCTATCATATTATTATGGTTCCGTAAGGACAACAAGGTTTCAGAGTTTGAACTGTGTGCTGCAGTAGGCGGTGTCCTGACGCAGCCCTCCCTGAGTACACACAACACACATTCCTGCTGCTGCTCACTCAGCCCTGAGTAAACAACAGTGAGGAGACAGTTAAACTTTGGCTCCCGAGCAAAGGAAATACACTCACTTCTCAGCTCTGTACTAATAACGTAGCTTCGAGGAATGCTCGCTGACTCACTGCTTTCTCAACACAGTGTGGGGAAAGTTTTCATTTTTTTCCCGCCATTCACAATTCATGTTGTACAAGCATATAATGGAAAATTTACAACAGGGTCAATGCTTTACTGGGGACATCTGGCTACAAGGCCACATTGTGTTATTCTAGGTGTTTTATAACTGTGGCATTTCACTAGTTTGGTGTTTTCTGCAGGTGGCCGGGCTTACAGACAGCAGAATCAATCTGCCAATTACAGTGCCTATAAAAAGTATTCACCCCCTTGGAAGTTTTCCCCTTGCATTGCTTTTATAAATTGAATCATGGTCCATATAATTTGTGAAAACAAATTTCTACAAAGTAATTTCATTTTTGAAAATTTTTAAAAAAAATTAAAAATATGTAATGTAAAATAAGTGACTGCATAAATATTCACCCCCTTCAAGTCAGTATTTAGTAGATGCACCTTTGGCTGCAATCACAACACTGAGTATCTGTCAATTTTACTCAATTCTTCTTTGCAAAACTGCTCAAGTTCTGTCAGGTTGCTCGGAGATCAGGTGTGACCAGCCCTTTTTAAGTCCAGCAACAAATTCTCTATTAGATTGAGGTCTGGGCTTTGATTCGGCCACTTCAGAACATTCACCTTGTTGTCTTTAAACAATTTCTGTGTAGCTTTCGCTGTACGCTTCAGGTCATTGTCTTGCAGAAAATAAAACTACTCCCAAGTTGCAGTTCTCTTGCAGAATGAATCATATTTTCCTCCAGGATTTCCCTATATTTTGCTGTATTCATTTTACCTCTACCTTTACAAGCCTTCCAGGGCCTGCGGCCATGAAGCATCCCCATAGCATGATGCTGCCATCACCATGCTTCATGGTGGGGATGGTGTGTTTGTACTGATGTACAGTGTTTGGTGTCAGCCAAACATAGCGTCTAGTCTGAGATGGAAAAAGCTCCATTTTGGTCTCATCAGACCAAAGAACCTTCTTCCAGTTGACCTTAGAGTCTCCCACATGCCTTTGGGGAAACTCTAGTCAAGATTTAATATGAGTTTTCTTCAACAGTGGCTTTCTTTTTTCTGTTCTTTTGTCTTCACGGTGTTATTGTAGCAGGAATACTGATTAACCAGTTACTGGACCTTCCAGACACAGGTGTTTTTATACCATATTCATTTGAGACATGTTCACTGTACTCAGGTGATCTCCCTTTCACTAACTGTGAGACCAATCATCAATCACCAATTGGCTGGACCTCTATTGAATTAGGTCAGTCACTTTAAAGGGTGTGAATATTTATGCAATCACTCATTTTACAATATATATAACCCTAACCCTGTTTTCACTTAATTCTTAAAAAAAAAAAAAAAGCCAAATTATATAACCATGATTCAATTTATAAAAGCAATAAAAGGGGACAACATCCAAAGGGGGTGAGCATTCAGCGGATGAACAGAAATGGCTAACAAAACAGGGCTTTGAAGTCATAAACCAAGGCCACGTACTTTCAACTGAGTCCTGAACTGTGTGTAGTTGTATACATGTATGTTTTTCCAGATGGCAAACCTTTACATGTAAATGCTTTCAAGGGAAAAAATATGTACAAGATGATTCATTTTATTTTACTGCATTCTGACCTTGTAAAAAGGGTCTCGGTTTGTACTTGATACACCGGGGTATGCTTAGCTTTGGATGGAAGCACTCTGCAAATAGAGGCCAGGCGAGTCCTTTAAAGGAGAAGTTGGCGACCATCTATATTTTCATTATTCTTCAACAAATACCATGAAAAGACAAAACCAACAGTGAAGCGATGCTGCTAACAAGTACTGTATGTGTATTTAAAGCCTGACATAGTTCAGTCCACACTGTTGCCCTGGGTGACGGGATCCTTCATTACAGTGAATATGGACACTGTAGTTTATTAAAGAATATATCAATGAGCTACATCGCTACAATAGAGTTGTGAAGTGTTTTCCTCATTCCCATTTAAAATGTTCTTTAAACAATTTCCTCAATATTACTGAACACAGAAACTCAGGAAAGGATAGTATAACAAATCTACAGGTTTATATTATGACCACAAGTTTCCATAATTTCGACTTTATTAGAGACAAATCAGAAGAGTTACAAAATTCCACTTCATCATTGAAGTTGTAAACAAAATGCAGCACCATAGTAGCTGAATTCACTAAGAAGTGACCCAGAACTTCTATCCAAACCGTCTCACGCTGCAGATTGTATAATTAGTTTCCTCAACACTGAGTAATAGTTAACTGCTACCCAGATGTTTTCTAACGTAGTTGTTCATCTTTCGTTGTGATGATTCAACTGGGAGAGTTTTTATACAATTGAGTCACATAACTTTGTTGAGAAAATGAATCTGATTTATACTTTTAAAACCAAGGGGTCTAAAATATCTCCTCCCACTTCGCTACATGTCTTTATTACCATGAACACTGTTGCTATATATCTATAATGTGGATCATCAGAAGAAGCCGATGGACTTGGGCCTGAGTCAGAAGTAATAAAGTATCTTCTTTTTATGGTATTTGTTGACAATAAGAAAAATACAAAATAATGCTTCCCTTTAAAAATGCAGTCTTATTTATGTAGTATTGTTTGAGGCGAAATTTCTGTTATTCTGCTGTTTTTCAGCATCTCAACTTGGCATGAGAGTGTCTCCCTCTGGCAACATTGTTTTGCTCATCAGTGCTCCTGCGATGTGAACAACAAATATCTGGCCTCTTTGTTGCCTCGTGCTTTGCTGAAAATATAATCTCATATAAAGTTTTGATCACGAGTAGCACTATACAGCAATGTTTTTATGAGTTATGTTTTGTTTGTTCTCATGCATGCACCTAAACACACGATATGCTGCCTACAGTTTCACACTTCATAGTTCATTCAGTGATCTACAGATCCACTGGCTGGGTGATATGATTGAAATCATTATCTCAATATTAATATTGATACTTTCTGATATTAATATACATCACAATATGGCCAATATGGTCAAAATTACACATACGGTATGCTGAGGAAGCATTCTCACCAGGTCCATTGATCTGTACTCACATGAAATTCATCAGTAGATGGCGTTTGACCAGATGTCATGACGTTAGATGAAGATAAAAAAAATAAAATAATAATATTTTAAGTCAACAAGGCCAAGAAGAAATTGAAATTTGAACATCTAAAGCTTTACAACTAGGTAAATAATAAATAATTTCCTATTAACTACAATAAAAACCAAGAGACTGATAAAATAATATCGTTGCATGAGCCATTTAGTTTCTGTTCTACAACTGGGCAAAGTCCATCTGCTGATATAATAGAAAGTCTAAAAGTCTACAGCAGTGCTGGCAGCTCTGTGAGGCTGTACTTAGGCAGGGAGGTGCTTTGAGCTAAATACTAACATGCTGATGTTTAGCAGGTGTAACTTTCACCATCTTATTTCTTAGCATAATATGTTAGCACAGTAACATTTACTAACTACTAGCGTTAAACACAAAGTACAGCTGGTGTGAATGCCATTAGTTTAGTAGGTAATTGACGGCGGCGCTAGATGGAAAGTTAAAGGCTGAAATGGCTTTTTAGGTAATTTGTAAAATCACAGCTTAGTCAAAAAATTTAATTTGGACAGCAGAAATGATAATCATCATGGCACAATTTTGATACATTAAATAAACTGCATTATTGAATTATCTCCCAGCCTAGATAGAAAAGTGTTTTTTTCCTAACATCACCTGCACTCAGCTAATATTTCTCCATCTTGTTCACTCTTCACTTCTAAACCTTAATGTGATCTCAGCAGCAGGGCAGCAATATCCACTTGGTGCAGAAGCTTTGAGTGCATCACACACTTTACACATCATGTGAATGCAGTTATGAAACCTTTTGGATGAGCGAGTTAAAGTGGGATGAATGAAGCCAACAGAATATTTTTATGTTGTGCTGGTTTTTTTTTTTTACAGAAATGTGGGTCAGCCCCATCCTCTAAATTCATGTGGTTCGACTTCAGCTTTAGCCTTGTTATTTCAATGAGGAGCAGCACAGATCTTTGACTTGAGTGATCTTTTTTGTCTTAAAGACAGTAAATAAATCATGCAGTAGCTCCTTTGCCTTGTATCAGCAGATTTTTCATCTTGTGGGAGGCTAGCGTTTTCTGGATAATTTCCCCTTTTCCCCTTTTAATTTCCCACTACCACACAATGCACATAGAGGTGGCTGAGAAGAACAGTGAGTCCAGATCATTTATAAGTTATACTAATTGCGAGTCCTGTGTAACAGACAACTGCATGACTCTATCAACCATTATTCTGTCTATAAAGGATTTTCTTCTGGTTGATGGGACATGCAGTCTTCAATGCACTGTGGCTCTGCTCTTTTGTTTTCATGTTTTAGCCTCAAATGTCCCCGTGGTAACCCACAGGATGCTGTAAAGTTTCTTCCTGCATCAATAATGTGACACAGACAGCGGTAGATAGTGATCATGAATGGCAGAGAGCATCTCTGGTGACCACTAAACAGCAGGTCAATGCAACTCAGCCAAAGAGACGTGCTGCCGGCACACAGCTGCAGGAACACAGGATTTTATATGGTGTGCACGCACACACACACGCACGCACGCACGCACGCACGCACGCACGCACGCACGCACGCACGCACGCACGCACGCACACACACACACACACACACACACACACACACACACACACACACACACACACAAACAGGCGGACATGCTCTAAGTGTAGAAAACATTAAAAATTCATCAGCAATGGTACACTTCACAGCTGCTAACACCGCTGCCATGGCACACACCAGAGAATATAACATATACTGAACCTCTGCTTTTGTAATTCTGCCCCAACTAGTACGTATTGATCTCTAGACTCCTCATACAGCAGACCTGTTAAATCACAAGTCTCCACACCACTCAACATGCCTGCATATGCTACATTTATGTCACTATAGAGTAACATTCTGTAATTGTTCATGTAAACATCCAAGTCATCATTATGACAATATAAAATGTGTATAGTGTTTATCACCAATGCACAATATTTTCAGGCAGTGCATGACCATTTCCAGTTGTCAGATGATATGAATGCTCACGTCATAAATTTGAATCTTTCCCATCTATCCCACATAATGTGAATGTTATATACAGAAGACAAGTTACTTTAATAGTCTCTTTTTATTCAATTAGTATTTCATAATTTAGTTTGAGTGTTTAATGGCATGTTTTGTGTTCCATTTAGAGCTTCACTGAGCCAGTTAACAGAAAATATTTTTGCTACTATTTTGATCATCAATAAATTGTAATTCATCGAGCAAAAACCTTTTGATTGCAGTTTTCTCTATTTTACGTCATTGCAAGTTGATGAATCGAATTCAGTGAAAATAATCATTAGCTGCAACCCTAAATGAATTAATTAGTTTGAATGTATGATCAGTTGTTTTCAGTTTTTGATTTATATTACATTACATGTTAAGTAAGCACTGAAAAGAACCTAAATGAGAATAATGATGATTTACTCCACTGATATATTTCTTTATTTACCGCTAATGTTCTGATCTCTATTATCATCTTTGTCATCATCCCTCCCTCATTAACTCCACACTAATAAAGTCTTTAAAACTGTGTGTAAATGTGAACATACACATCTTTTTATTTGCCCACTGACTTCAGTGAAAGGAGGAATCACATAAGACAGCAGAACAAACTGGATTTTAAAACCAGGCAGGTTGTTAAATGGCCTAAATCCTTTATTCAAGGATTCATTCAACAACAATGACAGATGTAACTATGATCAAAGCACAGAAACTCTCAACAAACATAAAATTATATTGCAGTTCTATGTTAGGTGGATGACAGTAACATAGATTTCTGCACATAAAACCCAGAGAGTCAAGCCAATCAGATGCACCAGTAGTGACAGTACAACACTGTCACTGCTGAGACTTTATGAAGCAGTGTATAAAGCGACCACAAAGTATCTTCCTCCTGCTTCATGTCTTTTAGAGCACCACATAAGTTACAAATGTAAAAGTTACAAATGACCTCTTAACTTCATCAGACAATGGACTTCTCTCTGTCCTCGTCCTGTTAGATCTTAGTGCTGCCTTCGATACTATTGATCATCAAATCCTGTTAAAGAGACTTGAACATTTAATTGGTATTAAAGGAACAGCATTAAATTGGTTTAAATCCTATCTGTCAGATAGATTTCAGTTTGTAAATGTTAATGATAAATCCTCCATGCAAACAAAAGTTAAACAGGGTTCAGTGCTTGGACCAATACTATTCTCCTTATATATGCTTCCTTTAGGAAACATTATTCGGAAACACTCAATAAATTTTCATTGTTATGCAGATGACACTCAATTATATCTATCAATAAAGCCTAATGAAATCAACCAGTTAACTAAACTACAAACATGCATTAAGGACATAAAGGCCTGGATGACCTGTAACTTCCTGCTGTTAAACTCAGAAAAAACTGAAGTTATTGTGCTTGGCCCTAAACACCTCAGAAACACATTATCTAATGATATAACTACTCTGGATGGCATTACTTTGGCCTCCAGTACTACTGTAAGGAACCTAGGAGTTATATTTGACCAGGATCTGTCCTTTAATTCCCACATAAAACAAATTTCAAGGTCTGCCTATTTTCATCTGCGTAACATTTCAAAAATCAGACATATTCTGTCTCAAAATGATGCTGAAAAACTAATCCATGCATTTGTTACTTCTAGGCTGGATTATTGTAATTCATTATTATCAGGCTGTCCTAATAAATCTCTAAAGACTCTCCAACTGGTCCAGAATGCAGCTGCACGCGTGCTGACAAAAACTAGAAAGAGAGATCATATTACTCCTATTTTAGCTTCACTGCATTGGCTTCCCATAAAATCAAGAATAGAATTTAAAATCCTTCTCCTCACTTTTAAAGCTCTTAATGGTCAGGCTCCATCATAGCTTAAAGAGCTTATAGTACCTTATGTACCTACTAGAACACTGCGCTCCCAGAACGCAGGCCTACTTGTGGTACCTAGTATCTCTAAAAGTAGAATGGGAGGCAGAGCCTTCAGTTATCAGGCTCCTCTCCTGTGGAACCATCTCCCAGATTCGGTCCGGAGGGCAGACACCCTCTCTACTTTTAAGAGTAGGCTTAAAACTTTCCTTTTTGATAGAGCTTATAGTTAGCAAGCTCCTAGTTTATGCTGCTATAGGCTTAGACTGCCGGGGGACTCCTACCTCCATGATGCACTGAGCTCCTCTCTCCTCCTCTCTCTCTCTCTATCCATCCATCTATATCCAATAACATTCATGTACTATTAATGCATTCAGTAACCTACACTTCTTCCCCGGAGTTGTCTGTGCTTTCTTTTATCACAGGTAATCTGGGCCTGTAGACGTCCGGATGACAGATTCCAGTCCCGGACCTTCTAGCTTCAATGTTTATTTTCTATGTGCTTCTCTCTCCCTCCTATTCTTGCTCTCTCTCCCCTCTACCCCAACCGGTCGAGGCAGATGGCCGCCCACTTTGAGCCTGGTTCTGTCTGAGGTTTCTTCATGTTAAAAGGGAGTTTTTTCTTGCCATTGTCGCTAAATGCTTGCTCATGTGGGAATGTTGGGTCTCTTTAAAATTAAACCTGAAGAGTTCGGTTTAGAACCGAGGTGAAATCAATAGGCAGCCATGGTCTCCACAGACAGCTCAAGATTAGATCTGGCATGCTGGAGGAGAGTGGGAGAGGATTCTGGGAAGAGACACAGGACTGGTTTGGGTGAAAAGCGACGGCGCATTCAACGATACATGACATGTTTATCCGAGTGGAAAGTATCCTTGCCTGAGTGTACTTTTCATTTAAGTGGTGACCTCGTTATCTTTCTCTCTTTTTCTGGGACTCTTTCTTAGTCTCCGATGCACATACATCACCTCTGGGCAGATAACATATCTGCACCACTGCAGTGCTGAAATAACCCCCTCCCCCTGCCTGGAGACCTTTCAGACATATTGTCCATGTTACTGTCAATCAAGCGAAGACCTTTTAAGGCATATATCCGTGTCTTTCTTCATCCGCTGCACTCTGCATGTCAATAACTCTGTTGAAAAAACAAACATCATGGTTTCCCAATCAGAATCCAATTTGAAACCATAATTAGTTGGATGGCTCAAAGGTAATGAAGCGACATTAGACACCAATATGAATAACTCAGCTCTGTCAAGCCTGACACTTTGCATTTTTGTGACTACCATTCCTTCCTTGCCAGTTTTGTCTCTGATTATAAGTCTACAGTGTGGTGATATCACCTTGCAGCAGATGGCTTGATCTGTCTGGCTGTCCACAAAATGTCAAGATTGCACTGAAGACAAGTGTGAACAAAGGAGAGAAAGACAAGTTTGTAAAAGCCGGCGTGCTTGAGAAGTAGTTCCTACACATCTGAAAGTGTCTATAGCTGTTCAGAGCGGCCACATTTAAAGGAGATGTGAAAAGTGTGGCATCAAAATGGTACAAATGTGTGACAGAAGTGTCTGTGTGGAGAATGTCAAAAGAGAAGTTGAGAGAGAAATTTGAAATCTGCTTACTTTGTCACCGCCACACACCTGGCCAATCACTGTGTGAGGTAGATGTACAAAAATGGTCAAACAAGTCAAATATGCTGGTTGTACAACGAAAACTCATCCCTGACACTTTTGTGCCACCTTTACTTATTGGGGATTTTTTAAACTTTCCAAAAACTGATCTTATAGTTGAAAGTAGGCAGGACTTCCTACCATACACAACTACTTCTATCCCTTTTCATTTGTACAACCAAACACCATGAATGAAGACTGTTCAATCCCAGTTATCATCCCTCCTCCTGCTCTATGACGGCAGATTTTTTACACTGTCTGTAAATGTGAGGGTCATTTGTAGCAGCAGCTATAATTACTTTCAGGCATTGTTTGCACGACACATCATATGATCTAATTTGCCTTGAGCTATACACAAATCCAGCACGGTGCCAGAGTTAAACTGAACACATTTACAGTGACAGTGAACACGGCAGTGATTGAGATAGTCACAGTTGACAGTCTTGACACATTAGTGTGAGACTGGTTATGATGCATGATTTGGGAAAACAAAAATGAACTGCTACTCTTTGACCTCCACAGTCTGAATCTGTGTGAAATAACTAATTAAATTCAGCAGTTACTTGCTAGCTTACGATTGAAATCATCAAACTTCACAATTTCTTGCACTGAATCTGAGAGTGAAATCCTTGATGTGCATTACACTGTTACACGTTGGTTTACAAGTGTGGTGCCACTGCAGCAATGGCAGGTTGTCTAGTGATGTCGACTGACGCCTGCAGCCACCACCAATTCCAACATGATGGAATTGGTGGAAAAAATTAACCAGCGGACACAAACGCAGACTGTAATGTTATCTTTCAGCTTTCTTTTTTAGCATACAAACCTCTGTGTTTGACCACTACCATGCTGCCATGGAGCACACATTTCACAGCCACCGTAACATTGCAATTCCCAGAGGTGCCATCATCACCAATGACCTATCAAGCTCGTGTGCCTCTCAGTTTCCTGCAGGGCTCAATGGAGCAGAAAATAGGAAAAAACAAACCAACAGAGTTAGTGCCTCTAAAAACCATATTCTGTCAGATGTCCTCTCTGTCACTCGCAGCATTCTTCGCCTCCGCTCGCTAGTTTTCACCTTTATAGAACCCTCCTGCATTAGTCTTATCTGAATGCTGCTTATTGTCCTCACATTGATAGGTTGTTTGTGCCATTTCACCAGTTAATTAAGAGGAAAGGGCAGCGTGGGTTGAGGAAGAGGCTGCCACTCCTTCAAACAGACCAGCAGAAAAAGCACAGAACCGGAGATGGAAAATGGATTATTGGTTTGTTTGCTTGTGTTTTTGGGTGTAACCAGTGAAATAAAAGATTGCCAGAGGGAAAAAAGACTGTCGTGATTTTAAGGTGAAAAGGAGAAAGACACTTAGAGCAGGTGGTCAGCGATGACTTCACACAGGTTCAGTGTTCTGACCTTGAAAAAATGTATTTTTCATCCCTCTGGAAGTCACAATATGCTTTAAGAAAAATCTCTCATAGAAATACAAAGAAAGCCTTTTCTCCTCTTCACAAAGAGCTATTATATTGTGATCACTTTGCATAATGTTTTTCTGTATAGTCACAATCCTAATGACTTCTTTGAGGAAAATTGCTTCGTTACTTAATGCTGTGTTATAAAAACGTGTTATAAAAGCTGTGTTCATTAATTTTTTCTTTAAACAAAAAAACAACACACAACCCAATTACGTTAAAATCACCACAAAGGACTCAGACCATTTCCTGCACTGTGAAGTCTAAAGTCAGAAAGATAAAACACTCTCAAAACACAATTTCCAGATTTTGCAGCCTTTAATTCTTCAAGCAATGTATAATATAACAAGACCAAGAACCTACAGTGGGTCTGTAGTCTCAGGCTGTAGCCACTGCAGTGTTTTGAGCTAAAGATGAATAAGATGCTTATTAATATGCTTCAGAAATAATATTTTCCATGTTCACCATCCTTTATTTGGCACTATACACAAAAGACAGTTGCGGCTGGAGCAGGTCATTCCCCTCTCTTTCCCTGTTTCCTGTCCGCCTCTCTGCCAGCTACTGACTGAATAAAGGCAAAAAAAGTCCAAAATAAATCTTTTTAAAAAAATACAGTTGAGGCTGCTGGGAATGTCACTAGTTCTTCAAGTATTTGATCATAAATCAAAATACTGGACAGAGTCGATCTTTAACCAGACAATGGTGCTTTTTACAATTCATCAGGTAGAGACATTTTTTCAACCCCTTGGTGCAGTTAGTAGGAAAGTCATTAGGATACATCCTCTCTGGGGAACAGGAGATATCTGTACAAAATGTCATACTAATCAATCCAATATTTATCATGATATTTCAGTCTGGGCCAAACTGGTGGACAACTGGTCGGCATTTTCATCCATACACCCACACTGCCAACTAAAAAACATCCAAGGTACAGAGGATTTGAATTCTGCATTGTAAATCATGTTGTGTTTAAATGAAGTCGATATCTGGCAAACCAACTGCACTCTGTATTTTAACTACAAGGCATTTCATTCATTCACTGACATGTAGTGAAGTGGTTTACTGCCTGCCTGTCACACATGGACCCAACTGAGCTGTACGTATTCTACAAGGCTTCTTCTGAATGTACTGCGGCTTGAATTTGAACATCTATTTGAACAAGAGCTTCTGCAAAATGTAAATAATATTGCAGCCTGTTTCTACGAGTCATTAAAACGGTTACATCAAAGAAGTAAATCAGGTGGTAATGATAATAATTATCTTGTTAAAATAACAGACATTTTCCCCACTGCACCCTCCATATTTCATTCACTCAACCTTTATTTACAACTGGAGGAATGATTGAGGGCACACCCTCATTTTCAATGATGTCGAGAGTACAATTAAAACAGATTAAATACACACACAAAATAATTAATGAGAAAAACAAACATGGTTAAAAACATGTTGGGGCTTTATAATAAATAGAGACCAATGCCTGTCACATCTTACTGTTAGAGTTTCCCACTCAACCTTTACATACAAGATGCAATGATCAGTAGGATGTCACCAGTAATACATCTGAATGTAAGGGTTGTAGGGTCTATAGATATTACTTTTACTTCTTTTTTATTTATCAAAATGTGTATCTAAGTATCTTATTTGTGTACGGTTGAATGAATGAACATCACGATAATCCAAAACAGATAAGAAGAAGGCCTCAGTTATCCACTTACTACTATGCAAAGAAAAATGAGCTCTGTTTCTGTACAAATATCAATTTTTTTGTCGAGCTTGCTGACAAGTGTGTCAATGTTAAATTTAAACTTAACTTTTTGATCCAGCCAGATACCAAGATATGTATACTCAGGGACCCTCTCAATACTATGTCCATTCAGAATGGTAATATGCAAACTATAGTCCACAATATCTTAATAATCACAATCTCTTAAAATTAAAAATTGCATCTTGCAATATATCAAAGGCTTGTAGGATTTCAGTGGTTGCGTGAGCAGTACTAGCAAAGTAATACAGAAATGTCTCATCCACATAGAGAAGGACTGCAATATGTGATAAATTACATTATATTGTTAATATAAATTATGAACAAGGCAGGGCCCAGTATTGAACCTTGTGGAACCCCCTTTGACAGTGGTATAAATACTGAATGATCATTTCTGAAAATCAGACATTGCTGTATATGAGGCAGGTACTCAATATCAAATATCCTCTATAGGAGCTTAGCACGATCAACAGTCTCAATTGCTTCTGTTAGATCATTCAACAAAGAGAGCACCGCAAAATTTCCCTTTGTCAACAGGAGGTATCATGTATAAACACAGTAGTAGCAGTGACAGGACTTTGTTTAGCTCTGAGAACAGACTTGTGTAGACTTAACACCGAATTTTTTGAGTTGAATGATTTGAGCTGATTATTATTAACTAATGACTCAAGGGTTTTAGCAAGACAGGACAGTTTGGAAATTGGTCGACAGTTATTAATATCATTTTTATCACTACCCTTATGCAGTGGGAATACATGTGCAGATTTACAGACCTGAGGGATAAGTCCAGTAGAGACTGCAAGATTAAAGAGATATGTAACTTGTTGAGCAATAAATAGGGCACAGAGCTTTAAAAATTTAGGGTCTTATTTATCCTCCCCAGTTGCTTTCCTGCAACTGAAAGGTACGGTTTAAGGGAGGGACATGAACCAAAGGCTTTCCATTAAGAACAGATCCTGAGTACACCATATCAAACAGACTCCCAGCAGCAGCTAAATGTGTGTTAAAAGCATGGCAAATCTTGTGATGTGTTATTTATTACGCAACCATTAAACATAATAAAGAATAGATAAGAGGATTTGTTTTAATTACATTTACTGCTTTCCAAAAATTTTGACAGGTTTTTTTTTTAAGAGCTAGAAATTAATTTTAATAATGGGATTTTGCTTTTCTGAAGGAGGATGTGCCTTTATTTATGAGTACTCTGAAAGTCAGCCAATGGGCTGCTTCACCAGTACGCCTGGCTAGAGCCCAAGCTTTGTCCTTTGTCTTGAACATCTCTTATAATTTTGCGGAGATAGGGGGCTTAATCCATCTTTAATCCTAAACTGGTTTAAAATGTATAATGTTTATTAGTGATAGCAAGCAATGTATTTAATATTCTAATGCCAATTCTGGTTTGTTTGGAGTTTGGGTTTTATTATTAGTTTTTTCATGGTTATAACAGCTTTTACAAGAAACAGGCTGGTGGTGTTTACGAGGGTCATTAGTGATCAGTACGGGAATGTTAAACACAGGAGCAGAGAGTGAAGGACAGAGTACCCTTTGAACCGGGCTCACCTGGAGGCATCACCCACTGAGAGGACGCTTCATGATTGATGGCTCCTATTTCAGGGGACACCAAGACAACACATTTCCCATCACACTGTATCAACAGAGACAATGGCTCTGATTGTTGTTGCATTATATTGTTCGTTCCAACACGAAGCACAACAGTTTAGACTTATGGACTGTTATATAGCAGTATATGGATGATGTCTGACACAATTTCTCCTGGGTGGCTGGGGTCGCACCTCCTGGAACAGTTACATGACTACTAATGAAGCTTAGCGAAAGTTCAGTCAGAAGACTCTAAACATACAGGCATAACTGGCAAACTTCTGCCTCCTTCAAGCATGCTCATCTATAACCTAGATTTCTATGTCTAGGGCGTTATTCCATTGTTGCTAGTCACCTGTCAATCTCAGCAACCAATAGCAAATCGCCACACTTCAGCCTGAGCCTATCAGCCTGAGCCTATCATCCTGTAGCGGTCCGTTTAAATGTGCCTCTCTCCCTTTTCTTCAGTCCTGTCATACAGCTGTTTCTGCGCCCCACCACCTCCCCATCTCCGCCATTCTCTACAGGATCTGCAGTCTATTCCCATCTGCCATCTTCTCTTCAGTCTCATTAGCAATCACCATCACCAGTGTCTGGACTTCATGGGGGATCTACATATATATGTAGCCGTTCAGAGATGATTCCTCATAGTTCAAGCGCCAAAGACTTTGTCATCCCTATGATTTTGTTCATTACATATTTACAATAAATATCTTTCTATTTACTTGTCTCTCCTGATTGAACTACAGTTTAGACTACCGTGACGAGTACTGATGGAAATTTCGGTTGTGAAGCAGCAGAAACAGATGCAACAAGATCAGCAACACCGGGACTACAATCTGTGACAGGAAGAGGGGCAACAGGTTTAACTCTTCAATGTTCAGCGACGACTGTAGCAATAGCAAAAGATGCAGCAGGACCAACTGTGTGTGTGTGTGTGTGTGTGTTTTCAGTGGCCCATTCATTTCAATTCTTTGGGCATGTCTGGTTCCACTTTGCCACATTCAGCATCGACTGAAGCAAGAGAGGAGAGGTAGGCACCAGGACCTGCAGGATCCATGACATGCCCGGTACAAGCAGGAGCAGAAACACCAAAAGCACCAGTTGTAGTGGAGACCACAAAAGGAGTGCTTGTCCAGCCCTGGAGGGTTGACAGCTTCAGAAAGGGAGGGGGGTCCAGGCCAGGTATTTACTGGTGCAGTGTTAATTCCAAGAATTCCAGTTATGTAATTCGCTGACGACAGAGCAAATGATTGGTCATGCCACTGCAGAGCTGGGAACTCCTCCAGGTCTTGAATGTAATATCTATTTGTACAACAATAGGCTGTTGAGCATGATGCCCCTTCAGACACACTGAACCTCTACTCTCTATCCTCCCCACATACCGCCAGGAATTACTCTGCGGTGTGAGGCTGGGCAGCTTGGGTCTCAACCCATTTTGTTCCTGTATTCACCTAGCCTTGTGCTGGTTAACGCTACCCGCACAGATGGGAATACTATCATCCAGCTCTCCATCACCTTCTCTACTCCTCTCTTTTAATAAGATCCCTGCATAGGATTGAGATGGTCTCCTCCAGGTCACTGATTTAGCGATTTAAATGTATGCAACCTGTGTTAAGTTTTCACATTTGTTTTCCCAAATCGTATGATCCGTATCAGCATGTTTCATTATTAATGTGATTAATTTCTCACAATTCAACAGCCTCACTGACAGGTGCCAAAGACAAGCAGAAACCCTTGCCACATCAGTCTTCAATATAATCAGGCTTTCCCTTGTCTGAATTGTGAAAGAGTCTTGTTTCTTTTGCTGAAAGGAGAAAACTGCAGTGAGTAGGATGAGAATACAAGACATAGTGATCTGTCTAGCCCACAGATTTGGCCCTGTTTAACCTTACGATAGCAACTATGAGACGGTTCAAGCGCAGTTGTTGGATAAACACACTCACATTAAGGGCAGATTGTCTGAAATCGACAAAAATCGACATTTACCTTGAAGGAAAAAAATGTAGTGAAGGTAGGATCATGGTGACCTTTAGGAAATCTGATAAAACTCAGATTTTTGTGATGTAACACAGCTGATCATTTGTGACGTGCGTCTTCCAGGAAAACTTCACAAAGTAAAAAATGCTGTTGTCTGTGAGACAAACATGTAAAAGATATGTCTAAGTGCACATAGATTTCTTTGTGCACTTAGAGCACAAGAAATGGGAGGTTTTTCCATTGACGCTGGATCTTATTAACCCAGTTTCAGTCGTGGCCTCTGCTGCTGCCGCTTCTTCACCGCGAAAGAGAGAGAGAGAGAGAGAGAGAGAGGGAGAGAGAGAGAGGTTACAAACAGTTCCCTCTCCTTTCACCGACATGGCTGAATATTTCATAGCACTCACTCCTGTTTAACCGCTGCTTGCCTGTCACATTTACTGCACTTTGTCTTTTCAAAGCATGACATTATAATGGAGAGAAAAGTGCCTGTGTGTGTTCAGAGTAACCTTACCATTAATCAGACTGTAACAACTGAACAGTATGTGTAATTTAAAACTGAGAAAATGCTAGTGGATTGTGATTCTTTTTTTAAGATTATCCTTGTGTCATTTTTGTTTTATTAGACTGTATGCGGGTACATTAACATGGCTGTAACACTCAGGACACGGATATACAATGAAATTCAGCGTTTGGAGGACAGATGGGTGTCTGGGCCAGCTGGGCCGCCAAGACACACTGATGAATAAAGATGTTTCAGTGAAGACAAAACTGCTGTTTTAGACATGAGGACCTTGAATCCCCCAGGTGGAGCACACAAATCACTGCATTTATCTACAGTATCAAGCCAAAAAAAGCATCCCAGCCTTGTTTCTGATTCATGGCTAGACCTTTGATTAATCTTTTCCCTGTATCCTGTTTATTTGCTCAGGATCATGGTGGTGAGTGGATTTCAGGTGGTCATGACATTCATTCAAATACGGTACTTTTGAAACTAAAGCGCTTAACAACAAAACACTTTTGATTCTGGATGCGAGCTCTCAGCCTCCAACATATTTGGAGAAAATCCTGGCTACAGGCCAAAACAACTGCATCTGTGAAATATGCAGCACACAGCAACCAATATTTGGAGCACAGAACATTTTGACAGAAAGGGCATCCTGATCTGCATTTCAGCACAGACAAGAGACAATTACTGAATTCTCACGCAGGGAAAAGTGTCTTTATAAAGTTCAGAGATGCTCTGGCAACATGGACTTTTCAATTAGCTGCTTCCTGGGTGCCAGTCAAGATAATCAGTGACCATTATAAATGTTTTTTTATGATGCAGATAATTTGACTAATGCTATAAAAGATTTAAGAAAAACTTAGTTTTCCTGTTTACAGTGCTTTCCCATTGCACTTGTTTCTGCATCGGCCACTTGAGAATTTGTACCACGGCTCTTTTGAGCCTCTGTCCTCTAACACTTGATTGTCTTGCCTCGTCGGTAAGTTGCTTTTGATAAAGTGTCCATCAAATGATAAAACGTAACTGTAAAAACGTTGTTAAGTTGTAGAAATATCCCGTCGGCTGCTGTTAAAACAAGACAATGTACAGCCACACTAACAGCTCTGTGATACTGTACTTGGAGATTAATGCTAACATCAAGCAACAACATGTTAAGTATACTCCTTCAGTGTGCAGCTACTGAGCATACTAAAAAGGTTTTGATTTTTAAGTGTACGCTTGAGGGAAATGATTCTCTGAAAAATGCAGTGCACAAAGGAAATGGAGGAGCTACTCACAGCTGGACAAAATTGATGATAGTGGCTGGTGGTGAAACAGCTCCAGGAACAAACAAAAAGTAACTATTGATTTTTCTGGGAAAAAAACAACAATTTGCTGTCTTTTGTTAGATTTAATTGGCTGTGGCATTAAGTTTGATTGCCTTTGCACCGCTCACATATTGCGTTATTTCCTGCTTTGCTATGTTGATTTCTTATACATTAACTGTAAAATATATACTATTTTGATATACTGTCAACATTATACTGCATACAGTTAGTGTGTAGTATGGATTTGTGACACAACTATCTTCTGGGAACCATGAATGTCTGTACAAAAACGTGTCCAATCCATCCAGTGGAAGTTCAGATATTTAACTGGACAAGTGGAAATGTCAACCTGCTGGTATCTCTACAGATATCTGAACCAAACATTAGTCCATTCGGAATTATACAGGTCCATATTTCATTAATAAAGGGTTCATACACTAATCTACCAAATCTGCAGTTGTATCTATCAAAAAGTAGTTTTAAATGTATTGTAGTCCAGATGTTTTGCAGTATTTTCCCAGTAGGAATATCCATGTGGACGGTTCTTTTTGAGGAACTAAAGAGCTAAATAGACGAGGGACTTTTCATAAGCTGCAAGCCAAACAATTGTCCTAATTTATGGCTTATAATTGATCTATCAAGCCTTATTGAACTATTTATTGACCATTAACAAAGAGATTAATTAGAGGTTATAAACCCTTAAAGGAGTGCTGTATCACTTCGAGTATTACCCTATTAGAAGAGCAGTTTGTGAAAACTCCATTAACACATTGTGTCTACCAATATTCAAAGATTCAACACCGTGACACTACAGATGTCTACAATCAGGTGCACAATGTAATCTCAATGCCAGGGGAAATACAGGTGCTCAAAAGAATGGAAATCCCCTTGTGGTCTGGTGATGTGAAGAAAACAAGAGTAAGGAGAACAAAATACAGACACACCACCCATCATAGCATCTCCTAACCACAGACACATGGAGCAAGTCACAACTTTTACTTCAGAAGAGGAAAAACTGTCACACAGCAGTGTCCCTGCAGTGATATGAACCAGCACAGTGAATTTGTGAGGACTTCAGCCTTTACAACTAATACGGGCGAGGTCGAGGGGAACTGCTACTGAAACTGATGATTAATGCTAGAGATTATGTGATTACAATCTGCATGACATAGAGAACTACATCTTAATCCTACACCTGTGAGTCTCCACCTGTAATGACATCATAAAGGAGGCAACCTTATACATTGAGAGCACTCAGTTTGACCTGAAAAACAAACATTGTCTAATGCTTCAATGATTAAGTTCAGGTGTTAAGGTGAGCTGGCTTAACAGATCTTATGTGTATATCCAATTACTAAAATGTTACCAAAATGTGCCACTTTGAGATATAATAACTTTTTTCTAATTAATACATAAGATTACAATATTGTTACATCCTATCCATCCAATCATCATGAAGTTTTTCTATTTTTCTGAAGCTGTCAACCGCATGTAATTGCTGCTATTCCCAATGTCAAAATTTCATGTTCAAATCCAGTTAATTTTCATTTAATTGCACTGCATGTTAAACCGTTAAATTGAATCTAAAAAAAGAATTGTAAATAATATTCCATCAAATGTTTACATCCTCATGTTGCCTGTTATAAATACATCTTGGCTGATATTATAGAAATAAGATCACTAAAAACTGAACCAGGTTTTGTTGTTTTTAACATTTAACACTGACACCGCGACTCGAGTTTCAGTTGATTTCTTTACGCCAAGTGATGTATTTACAGGTATTGAGCTGTTCAAATATACATATTAATTGCACACCTTGATATGCATGACTTGCTAACAATGTTATAATGTGTGTGTTTATACACTCTGCTGTGTTGACTTATCCATGTACGCAGCACTCCCAAGTCAAAAGACTGCTGCTGTTTTGGCCCTGAATAAATAATAAAACAATGATGTGATTTTGAGTGTGTTTGTGAAGGTTTTATTGCACCCACAGCTTTGCCTGGCTAAAGTGATACATGATCCCATGGGTGGTCCTCAACAGCCCACAAAAGCATGTGTCCCATAACACATGACAAGTTTAGGGAGGGCGACAGAGAGGCATCACTCCCCGACCAGCAATCTATTACTCAATTGAGTCACTCCTCTCAGCCCTGCCTCCAAATTACATTCCTGCTTTTTTCTCCCCTCCCGTGTCTGTGGGGTTGTTGTGTGGACAGGCTTCCACTGATTGCCTGGCTATGACCATGATTGAACAGGGACACAATGTTTCTCTGAGGCCGCACGGGGCTATAGGCTGCATACCAAATGAGCATGCAGAAAGCACTGGAGAGCGATGGAGAAGAGAGGCATTGGTGAGTGGGAGGCAGGGAAACCCTGCACTACAAAGATCAGACGTTATTTAATGCGGCAGCAGAGCCAAGTTTGTTACAGTAGCTTAGATCATCATGCAGAAGATCTTAGAAATTAAAGCAGGTTTAATAAGGTATTATTCAAAGGCAGAATATATGAATCTCCTCCTCTTGTGCTGTTCCAGCTGAACATTCAGTGTCTGTGAGAATACAAGGGAGTGGACAATGTAAACAGGATTTATGTGAGAGACAGAGAGGGTGCCAACAGTATATCAGTCTGGCACCAGAAGCCTATCAATGAGATGCCTGCCATAATAATGCATAGATGTGTGAATGCCTGTGCCATCATGCACACACACACGCACGCACACTTTTCAGTCTTGCCAGATCTGGGAGACGCAGACCTCTAATGCTGTGTGACTGCACTCCCCAGGGCTTTGTTCTGCTCTGCTGAATGAGCTCTCTGCTCGCCTGCGTGTCAAGAAATCAGGGAATCCCTGCATTCACTGGCTTCTCTCCTCCTTTATTCACTCCCCCCCCCCTCTTCAAAAGATATATCTTTTTGGTCTCTTTGACAGTAAAAACCAATAATAAATGAGCAAATAGGTGTTTTAAAATATGTTTTTATTGAGGGGGGGGGGCATTATCTGCCCTTATCACACAGCAGGTGGCAGGAAATTAGGAGAGAGAGACGGGCGTCTCAACAGCATTGTTTTGATTTACAGCCGTTTCCAGTCTTTAAACACACACAGTAAACCCAGTATTTGTCAGTCAGCCTCATTTACAAGCGCCTCTGTCTGACAGGTCTAATAGCCCCTTTGGAAAGTTGAATCTCCCTGACTGCAGCCACTGTTAAGAAATAAAACTGGTTGATGAATATGATATGATAATAATAATTAAACCATTCATCAAATAAAAAGTCTAAAACATTTGTTTGTCACATCCTCTGATCTACTCTGATTTACTTTTGATGGTTGGATGAAATGAAGACACTGATATTGTGTCATTTTTCACTGATATGGAGCTGCAACGATTAGTCAATTAATTGATCAACTGATCAACTGAAAATTAATCAGCAACTATTTTGATAAATGATTTATCATTTAATTCACCTTTTTAAGCAACAATTGCTGGTGTTAACAGCTTCTAAAATGAGAAAATTTGAATCTTTTCTGTATTATGCAAGACCGTAAACTGAATCTCTAGATTTTTGACAATTGATGAGATATAACAAGATATTTGAAGACATCACCAAGAGATCTAAGGAATAACAATGGGCATTTTCAGTATTATCTGACAATTTATAGATTAAACAATTCACTGATTGATTGAGGAAAATACTTGTCAGATTGATCAATAGCGAAAAAAAATGGTTAGCTACAGCCCTAAAGTGATTACTTGGAAATAAAGTGAAAATAATAAGTATGTCAGACTCAAACCCTCCTGACACAACTTCTGCATTGTGAATACAGTCTTCAGATCCCACTGCTGACAATGTTTTTACCATCTTCTCTTTTATCTTCAACTACAACTAGATCTCATACACTGCATCAAAAATCTTCCCTGAAGTGCTGCGAGGTGCAGCATCAAACACAAGTGTAACACCAACTAATCCGAGGTAGGAAACACCACTGAATCTGAATCAGGTCAGCATGTTTCTTCATCAAAGAAGCTACTGTACCTGCTCCTACATTCACCAACTAAACCTACTGACAAGTAGCAGCACCTCAGCAGAGGATCAGCTGAGACTATTACTGTCTGTCTGTCACCTTCTCAGCAACTGCAGTCCTTGGAGGAGTCCTGGTGACACCAGATAGGACTTTAATGGACAAAGTCACCATTTATCATCATCTGTGAGGCACAGACGCACTACTGCTGCACCATTAAAGTTGGCATTGATCGGTAATGTCACCGGGTGATCATTTCATCTGAACCACTGCCTTATTATTATTATTATATGACAGGATTCACATCTCTCCAAGTAAATGATTTTAGTCACCTGGTTTAATCTACTGTCGACGCCAGCGGAGAAAAGGAGCTTTTTGCTGCATTGCACCTGCCCAAACGCGCCTAACTTTCAGGTGGGCTGTCTGGTCCCACTAATGAGTGGTCCATTCTTCGAGGTCGTGATGGTGGACGGACAGCCCCCCTCCTCACCTCTCCGCTACCCCAAAGAATGACAAGAAACAGATAAAAGATCCTTAACTGGAATCAAACATCGGCATGCAGCGGCTGCCGTGTTTCACACACTGCCATATGCCAGAGAAAACACCGGGGGTTTCGGTGTCCCGAAGTGTCGCCGGCTGACCTGCAGTGAGGAGACGTCTTACCTGGTGACTGTGGACCTCGGTTAGGAACCGGCAGGAGAGCGCGGCGGGCTGGAGAGTCAGTCCGGGGATCAGGGGCCGTACGTGAGCTTGTCGGTGCGCCTCGGCACCGTGTGAAGGCAGAGATCCACAGTCAGGGTGTTCCCGACAGGAGGGGGCGTGGTGTGTGTGTGTGTGTGTGTGTGTGTGTGTGTGTGTGTGTGTGTGTGTGTGTGTGTGTGTGTGTGTGTGTGTGTGTGTGTAAGAAAGAAAGAGGGAGGGAGGCATACACGCAATCCTTACAAATAGGCTTATTTTTGACAATGCGACAATTGTTTCTCGCAGTCTGCTGGTGTTTGTAGCCTGTGCAATAAACTTATTGACATAACCTAATTAAAGGCGGATTCCAAAACAGTATACGGTTTACTGTATTTGATTGCAAAGATCGGCTTTAAATAGGTTAGGGGAAACTCCCTGTTGTCACTGGTAGTAGGCTACATCATGAATTATATTTCCCCGCTGAGACCTTCCGGGAGTCCACATTTCTGAGGTTATGGCCAAAGGAAAAGCCTGCTAGTTCATGTATGTGGCTGACACATAATATAAAAGATACTGATCGTCTTGGACTAACAACACTGTGAGAAGAACTGATGACATGGAGAAGAAAAAAAACATGAATAAATGAATATCACATTAATTAGACGACCTTATTCCATATCATTACAGCCTCTTAGGTCTTAAAAATAACCTGTTTATCTATGCTATTGTCAGCCTGTCTTAGTACGTGTTGTGTCATAGTGATTGATGTTTTTCCCTCTTTTGTTTATTTGCTCTTTGTATTATATACTTTTGTGTTGCCTGACATTATAGTATAATAATATCCTGTACAGTACATTTTTACTAACATTATATTCCTTTTTTTCTTATTGCTCTGCACACTATTGTCCAATTTTTTAATATAAAGTTATTTTTAACGCTGATAAAACTCGGTTAATTCTGAAAAATGTACAGTAATTATTAATGTGCATTGTTCATTTTATATTAACAGATGAAAAAGTCATATCAATTATATCCATCAGGTTGCATTACATTATAATAGGAACTCAACCCAGGTGAAACATACTGTATAATCACATGTTAACGACTATTTCACTTTTTTCCCCATAAATGTAAGTAAATGTATGACAACAATGTCATATATTATATTGATGTCAAACACATTCACACGCAATAGAGTCACATATAGGTCAATGAGGTTGGTCATACATTAGATTAAGAAGTGTTTCACTTGGAATTTGTAGGTAGACATGTTTTTGGGATGTTTCTCATGTGAAATATACATATTTTTTCCGCATATGAAAACATGAATGGGCATTTTTGAATGGGGACTAAAGATATCAGTTTTCAGCACACATTTTCCAGCATTTTTTTTTTTTTAACCCAGTTTGTGTTAATATAGCACTGACACAATTCTGGGTTAATGTTACCCATAAAGCCACTCAATACATTAGGTTGTTTTAGTGTTCTTTGAATTTGTATGATTTACCCAAACTAAAGCCTGTTATGATCTTCTTTACTCTTTTTAAATTTACATGTCATGCATTGTTATTTTTTAGTAATAACTTCAAAATATCGGATTGCTTTTTTTTTCTTTTTTCTAGGCTTCTGCAGGCAAAAACAAGCTGGCAGGTCAAAAGCAAAACTAAAACAACAAAGAGCAGAACAAACCAAACAAAGGATCCAACTAAACTGAACTGAGAACCAGACTGAAATAGTTAGGGAATAAGGAAAAGAGACAAAACTGAGAGCAGGGAAAGAATGATGAGGCTTATACAGGGCAGATGTTGAAGATGGGTAAAGGACAGAAATTGAGGGGAAAAGAAGAGACAGCCCCCCCCCCCCCCCCACACACACACACACACAAACACACACACACACACACACACACACACACACACACACACACACACACACACACACACACACACACACACACACACACACACACACACACACACACACACACAGATGGACTGGGAGGCAGAGATAAAACACCAGGCAGACACAGACTAACTAGTAAAGGCAACTAAAATAATTATAGTGCCCAAATATTTTGGAGACACAACTCAAATAAGCCTTATGTCATTCAGTCCAGTCTAAACAAACAAGAAGAAAAGTGCAAAGGGCCTCTGGTGGATTGATGGAGGGACATAGAGCAAGACTGTGACAGAACCATGGCAACGCATTTCAACTTGTGGCATCATCAGGGACATCATAAAACATATTACCATGCCAGAAACCTAGGAGATAATTTAATGACTGATTGCTTTGAATAAACAGTATGACCAGTGTAGGCAGCGAATGTCCGGTTCCCAAATATAATTATCCATCAAATGATCTCAGTGGAAGTCCAGCACGTAATAGAAAAATAATGGCTACAAATGATTGACATTTGTTAGTTTACTTTTAAGGGACAATGCAAAAAAACAAACAACCATCCTAACAGGTTACAATAATGATATAGATGTGCTGCATATTCTAGCCAAGGCTAATCAGTGACCCCTGTATGCCCCTGGTCGAAAAATATAATCATTACCAAAAGTATATTAGTTAAAATGAGTAGCCTACATAATAAATACATTGAAACTCTGATACATGTGACATGATCATTTTACATGTGTTGAGTGTATGTGTGCACGTGCGTATGTTCCCTAATTTATGGCAGTATGTGTGCACATGCATGATGGTTATAGGTGTGTGTGAAATGAATGCACATCTAATTATCAGTTGTATTGCATGAGCGTCGCTTGGTTGTGTAGTGTGTGGATTCAGCCACAAAGAGGCGACATAAAAACACAGTCAGCTATTTGAAGGAGGAGGGGGAGGTGGAGCTTGACCCGGAAACAATAAGTGAACAACATAACAACCGTCCATGACAACAGCATCCAGAAACCGGCGACAATAAAGAGGCCAGATAACAGTGAACAATGGAGGAATATAACTCTGGAGATGAGGTACAGCTGTTTATAATCATATGTAACTGAGTATCAAACGCTCCTCAGTCGACATTAAAATGTTTTTTTCTCCAATGTTAAATGAGAAGATAACGGTGTTTCTCTCAGGGTGTGGCCTCAGTCATCACATTTACATTAGCAGGGAATTATTAAATATATAATATTATATAATATACAACATATCCAGAGTATGTTGTGTTATTAACAAAAACACCTGAAACGGTGAGTTACGGTGACTATACACGAATTGTGGAGTGTCTTTTGTGCCACTCTGTCAATCAGCTGATTGATAATTTAATAGTTGATCATTTATCTACTATTAAAATTTAAAAACTATTTGACATTGTTTGTTGTTTGTGATGATCTCGTCAGCGTTATTGTCTAGATTGATATAAAATTAATCTTCAATATTTTGATAATTGAATAATCATTTTAGTTGTTTTTTAGGCAAAAATGTCCAAAACGTCCTCAAATGTGATGATTTGATGCTTCTCTTTGTCATACATGACTATAAACTGAATATTTTTTGATTCTTTGGACTGTTGGTCAAACAAAACAAGACATTTGAACATGTCTAATCTCTGACATTTTATAAACAAAACCATTAATTGAGGCAATAAACAGCAGATTAATCAACAATAAAAATGATTGTTAGTTGCCATCCATAGCTCTTTATTAAGAAACATTAAATGAGGAAATGTATTCAACTTGCAAGAAAATTGTTTTTTTATGCCTTAACATTTTGATTCAAAACTAACAAACCAAACAAGATCATCCTCTGCCTAAAAAAAAGCGAGGGTTGGACAAATATTTGGCTTTAAATTGAAGCACCGATCCACACGTGCACCAGCTAAATTATTATCTATTTCCTCATTAGACTGTTCCAGACAGATTTGTCATTGACTCATAAATAAGAAACACAAGTCTTCTGGTTTGATGTCATTTTTGGGTTTTGAGTGAATGTGTTTTTCAACAACAATTCAATTTTTCATGAGATTTTCTCATGAATTATGTTGTGAACGACAAACCAGTCCGCCATAATAGCGACTGTCAACTGGAACCAGTAACTATAGCTGTCAAATAAACATAAACACAGTAAAAAGTACAATGTCTACAATGTCTACAATGGTTGTGATCCATGTGTAATTATGAAGCTTTGCCTCTTCAAATGACAGCTTGACTGTTACATAGAATCGTTCACTCTGTTGGTTTCTTCTTTTAAAAAAAGAAACAAAGCTACTCAGCTGCGTCTAACTTTGCGTTTTTTCTTTTTGAAATGATGCTGCAGGGGATCTTCAATGCTGACGAGGCCAGTATCTCAGTGAAAGAGGTATCATTTCATTCTTGGAAACATTCATGTGTTTTCTTTCATTGTAAATCCGCTCTCTGATGTGATGACTGTCTACACATCTTTCTGTGTGTTCAGTGTATTGAAGGCGTCATTGGTGGGACAGATTATAACCAGAGTAAAGTGAACCAGTTGACTGCCGGTGTCGTAGAGCACTGTCTCAGTCATCTGGTGAAACAAGGACGGCCGTTCAAATACATGGGTGAGCTCTCTACCTGTCATACACACAAACATGAAATTCTCTACATATGTGACAAATAAACATGTGACTGAGAAAAATGGGTCTCTGATGTTTTCCAGTAAATTGTACCATCATGCAGAAGAGTGGCACTGGTCTCCACACAGCCAACTCCTGCTACTGGGACACTGCCACTGATGGTAAGAGACAAATTATTATTACAGCTGGGTGTCATTATTCATCAATTATTTAATACTAGAGCTGAAACTATACCAATAAAAACCTGTTTTTAATTTAAAAAAGAAGCCAAACCTTTCATGTTTACTCTTGACTTTAGAAAACAGCTGCACCAGATGTTTTCCTAATTGAAATAATCTTTAGTGTAGCTAAGTTATTTTTTAAATCAGAAACTTTCTGATTGTTCTGAAGAGAACAAGATTATAAACCTGCTCAGACATGTATTGCCAGCTTTTGGTATTTGACAGTTTTCCTTACAGACAGCATTTCATGCAGTAGCAGAAAAGTGACAGTATGTGGTTTGATACCCAGTTCAACTTTTAATGGCATCTGTGATGACCCGGCTCTCTAGGGGAAAAGGCAGCAACATTAAACCAGATGGAAAAATAAAGTAATGCAATATTAAAAATAGAAAAAAACACTGGTGGTTCAGATACAAGCGCAATTTGAAGCCTTACAAGATGAATCCTCATGATCGTGTGACGTCATGATCTCGCAAATTCAGCTGCTAGGAGTCAAATAAATAAAACCTAAAAACTTGTCTTCAAACTAAAGAAACAAAAAAACCCTGAACTAATCTGCCCCTTCTTATCTGTTCAAAAACCAAAAAACATTAGAAGCAACACAAATGTACCTGAATGTGTCTGTGTGTATGGATATAGCATTTCCTGCTTTAAAATGGTGTATCGGGTATATGCAATTTATAAACTACATCCAACAGTCCAAAAGCAAAACATAGTAAATATTTGGAGGATTCATGTTGACCGCAGTATGATCAGTCTTGTTGTTTCCCTTTCAGGAAGCTGTACGGTCAGATGGGAAAACCGCAGCATGTACTGCGTGGTCAGTGTCTTTGCTGTTGCTGTGACTCTCTAACAGCAGCACATTGTCGCACCCTGCTCTCTCTCCCTCTCTCTCATTTCCCAAGGTGCGTCTGAAATGGCATTGTGACCAAGAAGCCGTGAAGATCTTCAGATGAAAACCTCTGGTAGTTTATGTAGGAGTAGCTTATGTCTCCCCAGAGGCTTGAACAACATAACGTCAGGGCAGGCTACTGCTGTGTGCGGGCGTGACTGGGTCATCGTCAGAATTAAAGCCTGATGCAGTCAAAGTATTGAGAAGCACTGAACACTTAATATTGTGATCCATCAAATCCTTTAATATGTTGTCAAAAAGACACTTTACATTTTCCATAATGTAGGAGTAGTTTTTAAAAAATTATTTGTCTCCTTCAGTACATTCCCAAACAAAACAGACTTAACTGTTGCTGTAAAGAAGAAGAAACATGATTGTTGTCTTTCAGTACGTATAAGCAAGACTTCTTGTATAAAGTGTAGTCTGCATTGATATTTTACCCATTTATATCGCACTGTGAGGATATGATTATGAGTTCCCAGGCCAGGACTGTTTAATGGTAATTTCCAACAACCAGGGCACTTTTTTTGGATTTCACCTGCAGACATCCTTGAATTCTTGTGTTAAACTGTTTAATTTATGGAGGCTGTTTACTGTAATAATATGCTGGAATGTGTACAGTTCAGTCATTAAATGTATTCAATTTGATTTGCTTCTGAGTGAGCATCAATCTTTTCAAAACCAAAACAGAGATAGGATTTGTTAAGCAGACACATCTTGTTAGCAAACTCACAATGCGGAGAAAAATGTTGACTTTTGTCCACTAGATGTCAGCGTAGGACAGTATAAAATAACTGCTCCTCTGCTAAAATAAGTAAATACAGACTTTTTTCACATATAAATATAAATTTATTTTAGGTAGGATTTCATCTTTTAATGCCTTTCTTCTTTCTTCGTATGAGAATATTTGATGTGTACAATGGGTATTTCACATTTGTTTTGGCTTCAAAGTTTGCTCGTCTTATTTGTACAAACGTTAGGAGCATTAATGTGATATCCGAGGTCATCGTTCCTCTGCAGATACATTGCAAAAAGGAGTTAGTGCAAAAACAAACAACACTGACATTCTCTCTCTCACACACGCGCACGCACGCACACACGCGCACACACACACACACACACACACATATATAGCAGGGTTCAAAATTAACTTTTTTTGCCCATCGGCCAAATGACTAGTTAATATTCAAGTTTTCACATTGTTCTTTTGGCAAGTAACTGAAGCAAATCTACCAGCCACTTGCATATTTTATCAGCATTTGGCTGGTGCTAATTTTGTGCCCTGTTACACACTAAAGGTTAAAACTAAGCAAAAACACATCTTACAATTCCAAACATTGACACTTTTTTCTGTTAGATATCCATTTTGTGCGGACACAAGTGTTAATATTCTAACTAATGAAACATACAGACGCAGAGCTGACAGACATAAAGCATGAGCTAGAAAATTCTAAATACATATGAACAAAACATTTCACATCACAACAGCTGTTGCTGTTCAAAGGTTGAACCAAAGCCACTTAAATCTTTTTTTTTTGTAAACGTGCAAAAAACATTACACACAGAGATTTCCGTGCTTTACAGTATTGTGTTTGGTGATCAAACAGGCTCTTTAACAATGTGTGGCGATTGGTATCTCACTGCAAGCACAAATACATCACAAAAGCAGCGCAGATTGATTATAAAGCTCTTATCAAGGAGTAAAAAAGCTGATTGCTGGCAGCCATAAATCTAGGGTTTTTTAAAGAAAAAACCCTGTACAAAACAGACTCAACCCCCCCAGCAGAATAACATTTACACCTCACCCGAGGCTCCACACATGCACACCTCCATGCCAAAGAGAGATACTAAATACAATCAATTCAAATGCCATGGCTCCTGGTGATCATTAATGCAGCATATAAGTGGAAACAGTCTCCACACATAACAGTAATGGTGGCAACAACAACAACCACAGGTTTTCATTCATATTAAAGGCTGCACAATGATGAAGGTTAGGATGTTTGCTCTTTCTGAACACTGCTTGCTGACGTCAGGTTAACCTGAGTGAAAACTATGTAATTTTGCAGCTGGTACAGATCCAGAGTTAAGGACACATTTGCTTTGTGTGTGGGACAGATGGTGGTAGAAATCACATTAAATGGATTCATGAAATGGTGATGGAAGGATTTTAAGTGTAAACTCAATTCACAGAGGGATCAATGTGGCACTTAAAAGGTTACAGGGGGTGCGATTACTGTTTGTTCTGTACAGTCCTCTGAATGGCACATCAAACAACTGTAATGCTTTAAGCATCGCAGGATACACTGTGGCAAATGTCACCATTGATTCCCGCTCCTGTATTATTGCCCATTTCATTAGGAATGTCATACATTGTGTCGTTGAGCATGTCGTACGTCGTGTCATTAGGCATGTCGTCAGTGGTGTCACTGCCTGTTTCATGGGCTCGGTCACTGGCTGGTTCCTTGCGTGGGGTAGGGCTCGGTGGCTCCAGGATGGTCTTTCCTATTGGCGTGTTCTGCGGCGAAGTAGAGTTGCACATCAGGCAGAGAAGAGAGGAGCAATTCCAAAGGCCCTGGGTCATACTGGAAGAGAAGAGCCTCCGACACGGATGGCAGAACTGGTAGAAGACCAGCATGAAGAAGATGGCGATGGCGTAGGCGACCAGCAGCTGCAGGACCAGCAGCGGGGCACAGATGAACTTGTAGAAATCGGTTTTGTAGATGTACCACAGCAGAATCAGCGAGGCGTTCTCCACAAAACGCAACATGTAATACACAGCCATGCGATACCAGTTCTGGGACTTATTGATAAGGTCTGGGTCATTGAGTTTCACCTGCACAGCTGACCAGCAGAACATGTTGATGCCAGCGTACAGGAAGGTGAGCAGGCAAAGCACGATGGTGGTTCCCACCCTGGTCAATGTTTTTTCAATATTCTCAGGGAATGGGGAGTGGCTCTGCCAGAAGAGGATCCAAGGGTAGAGGAAGAAAACAAGGAAGTTTAGCAGAACCACAGGCAGGATCCAGAGCTGTAACACAGAGCTGAATAAAACCAAGACCACTACCCGGGTGGCAATCTCAAAACTTCGCCACAGGAAAATACAAAGATAAGCACTGGGTCGGACATCCACTTCATAGTCATCATATTTGATCTTGATGGCCAGGATGTTGCAGCGCAGCGCTCCGTACACAATGGACAAGAGGGAGATCACCATGAGTGTGCCTGAGACAGAGAGAAAGATATCACTTAGAGTCCTGAAACTGCTTCCACATTCATCACATACAGACGGTTGAATCAGTAAATGTGAAATAGAGACGTCAGAGAGCAGAAAAAGAAATATTTACTGGATGTATTTATGATTTTATTTTGTCCTAAATCAAATACCAGATGTCCTAGTTTGACTTGTGTGAACCTTTAGTTAATCTCTCTCAGGAATAGAAATATTGTCGCGCACACACACACACAAAATCACCATTTTCCATCCTAGATATCAGAGAGGCAGTTACATAAGTCCTCTTTGACTCATGAAAACAACATCCACTTGTCTCCAATATGGCACTTAGCTTATCTGCCCACATCATAGTGGAGCTGTGGACATGTGACAGAAAGTGGAGTTGGACAGATAGAGCTGTAAGCTGCTAACTGCCCACACACACACACACACACACACACACACACACACACACACACACACACACACACACACACACACACACACACACACACACACACACACACACACACACACACACACACACACACACACACACACACACACACACACACACACACACACACACACACCTCACCTCTTCCGATGGACATGCCTTGTTGTAAGACGCATATGTAGAGCTGAAGGGTGAGCTGGGGGGCAGAACCCAGGAAGGCCTGAATGACAGAGGTGCGGGCGAAGGCTGCTCGGTGTGTAAACAGTTTCCCCTCCGCCTGCCCAACCTGTCGCTCCACCTCCTCAGACTGACCCGCACGGGGCACCTGCTTCTTCCTGGTGATGCTGACATAAGGCTCCTCCACACGGCCCACACTGCCATAGATGCAAAACGCCTCCAGACACCTACAGTGCAGCAACGGCAGGAAACAAAGACTGTTAAGAGGCTCTCAATGAAGGGCTGCATATAACTTTTTCAATTTCACGTCATTTATTAGGTTCCACACACACCACATAAACAGGAAACTCAGAATTACATTCCAGCACACCATTAAACAAACACACAACAAAAACAGATAAACTAAGAGAAAAAAGACTAAGATGCTGATGTTGATAATGTTCACCATGTTCACCAGCTTAGTGT